>NC_048599.1:101951676-102292093 GCF_003668045.3 Cricetulus griseus | reverse complement strand
TGGAGCATTTTTTTTTCAAAAGCTCTACTTGTTCCTATGGATATTTTTATTCATGGTAAAAACCACTGGTGGCTGTAATGCACCTCTCCCCAACCTTCAAGATTTCTGTTATATTCCTGCCACCCAGCAAGCTTCGTTAAGCTGGAGCCAGATGCTGAAACTGTGTGGTGTGTTGATTCTAATGTTCTCAGCGCACACGAATCCTTTCTAGAATTCGAGAGTCTGCTCCTGGCTGCTTCATGTAGTGCCCACAAGCCAGCCTCCAGGAATCAACATACCAGGGCAAATGGAGAACAGACTTCTAATCCACTTGAGAGTCACCCACCCTTCTCTCTACATGCAGTCTCTTGGACACAGTGCCCATAGGCACTGGGGCGACTTAGATCTTGTTTACAATGTATTATCTTCTCACATTGTAGCACAATGGTTGACACACAGTAGGTATTCAATAAATACCTACTGAGTGAATAAATGGGTTGTTGTTTTTGTTGTTGTGAGTGTATGTGCGTGAGAGAAAGAGATGGGAGGGGTAAATTTCACTATATAATAGCCCTGGCTGGCCTGGAGCTCACTCTGTAGATCAGGCTGGTCTTGAACTCTCAAGAGATTCACCAGCCTTTGCCTCCTGAATGCTGAGATTAAAGGCATATATCAGCATCCCTGGCTATTGATAGATGTTTGTCTACAGTCTAAAGATGAATCTATTTTATGATGAAGTTAACTTGTGTTAGAAATTTCCAGGCAGCACTTCTAGTAGGGGCCCTAGAAAAGAAGGGGAGGAGAACCAAGATGAATTTTAATAACAATATCCCCTCTTGAGCCAGCTTGATGGCTCAGCAATTAATGATGCCTGCCACCCAACCTGACGAAGGCCCCAGCTCAAGAGGTGGAAAGGGAGAACCGGCTCCTGAGATTGTCTTCCAGCCTCCACACATAGGCAGCACATGTACCGCCCCCCCACACACACACACACTAATGGATAAATAAAAGTATTTTTAAATTTTTAAAATAATATCCTCTCACCAATGTCTCCGTTGAATTTTTCAGGAAGCCATACCCCTCCTGCCTATCCTTCCTGGCCTGGTCCTGCCCAGCACCAAGACACATCTTTTCCATTAAGTATTCTGAGGCCTACTTCTCATTTCTCTGTAAACCTCAAGCTTCAATGGCCGCTGGAGCTCCCCTGATGGCAGAACATGTTCTCTGAAGACGTGCAGGACTATAATCTTCTCTCTTGTAACCCAGCCCTTTATGATGATGTCACATTTGGCATGTTAGTGTCTTCTCAGCCTTGCTACAAATTCCATGAGCAGAGCCTGTGTCTTATATGTCTCATTCTCTCTATCCTGCATCACGTCAGGTGCATGGACTGTTCTTTCTAAACTTAGCCACTTCCAAGGCTCGATTCCCAATCACTCCCTCACTCCATTTAAGTGTAGGATGAGAAAACAAGGCCAAGAGTATGAGATGATAAAAGATCAAAAGCGCCCAGCCAAGACAGTTAAACCCAAATCGTGTGTTAAGTTAAATTCCTCTGAAATACTGGATGAGAAAGACAATGATGAGGAAAAAAAAAAAAGTGAAAGCTTGCAAAACAGTTTAGCAACCCCCTATTCCTTTCCCACATCCTTCCACTGCTAAGGAGCAGACTCCCTTCCATGCAGTCTCTGACAGCTCTAACAGAACCTCCTGAGACTGGAGCTTGGTTCAGCTCAACATGACTTAAAGAATACAGACACTTAGCCACCTGGAAGTCATAGCTGGGTTCTGCTAGCTGGGAGGGCTCTAAGAAATCAAGTTAAAGCTATAATTGCCAATCTAAAAGTCCATGTCTCCTTTCAAAATATGCGTGACTCTGTGGAAATAGCAAGAACTACCTAGCAAAAGCTTGTGTAAACTTTTGGGGAGAGAGAGGATTTATAAATTTTTCAGGGGCTTAAAGGGGTCATGCTATCAAAATGTTGCAGCTCAGTACTGGGTTAAGTCTTTGATGTCATAGACCAAAGAGCTTGACCCGGGAGCTCAGAATGGGTGGCCAAGGAGACATGGCCAGTGGTAAGACAGTCAGGTATGACCCAATTTCCCTGACTCCTAGCTGCCATTTTTTTCCTGCCACCCTTCTGCCCTGCTCCCTTTTTCATTATAAGAAATTTTCTTTGTGGCACCATTTGCTCTTCCGGGATTTGACCCATGGCACTTGTGATGTTTTGCTCCGTTACATTTTAAGCACCTCCCGTTTGCCTGCTTCCCTCACCCTAATGATGCCCACAGAGATGTAATTTTCTCACTTCTCTTTTTCTATTACCACCTCACCTGGCCTTTGCTCGCTCTCTTTTCTGCTACACATGGCACGTCTCTGGGTGCCCTTTTGTCCTCCCGTTCTGATTTTATGAGAAGTGTTTATTTCCATGTTTTCGGTATTTGCCTGGATATATTCTCACCGAGCTGATGGTAAAGCCCTTCTCTCTCAGCAGGACGCTGTTGCTCACAGCAATTACGCCTGCTGTCTTCCTTTTCATTTTCCTTCAGCTCTTGATGAAATTGTGCTTCCAGAAACCCCATGAATTCTTTCTGAAACTCTTACGTAACTCTATATTCAGCCATTCCATCCATATATATTTTTTTTATGTTTGGCTGGGCATTTGGGCTCATTTCCCCTCCAAATAATTTGGTGATGATTTGATCTAAAGTTTCTGTCAGTCTGTTGATGATCTCCGACATCCCGGTGGGTGGCTTTAGTGGCCATCAGATTCGGCTGATACATGAATCATTTGCTGCAGGGAGCGACCGCACTCCACTTTTGTTCTTTGTGAGTCTATTTTGCTTGTTTGTTTGGGGGAAAGTTTTGCTGCTGTGTATTTCTGAGAGGGAGAAGGAATGTCACTGTTGGACACACTCTTTGGGATAAGGTCTAAAATACATCTTTGAATGTCAAGTTGAATTCACTCTACCCTTAAAGAGCAAAACTCCATGCATATTGCATTTCTGTGGTTGATTTTAGAATTTCACAATTTTATCTCCCAGCTTTTCGTTACTGTAACAAAAATCCATGGGATGAGAACTTGGAGAAAAGGAAGCTTAATTTTGATTCACAGTTTTGGAGACTTCAGTCCATGAAGATAGATGGCAGATGGTTGTCTCCAGGTCTGTGGCATCATGACAGGCAGTACCATCATGACGGTGGGAAATAAAAAGGCAGAGAAGAGTTTCCAGGGTCTCCCAGTAATCCCATTCAAGGACACACCTCCACATGACTGAAAGACTGCCACCAAGGCTCCACCCCTTAAGGGTTCCACTACCTAACTGTGGGCAGGGGGTCATGCCTTTAGTATGTGGGTCATTGAAGGTGACTAATCCAAGCCATAGCAAAGAGAATATTTCACTGGAACTGATATGTAGCTTTCAATATATCCGCAGATAAGCTAGCACTTGAGGGTGAGTCATCGAGTACACTCCTCCATCTACAGTACTAGCCCTTGGCCCTTTTCTGCCCTGGAAGTTAAGGCTTCCTCACTAGAGAGGAGCCCTGGAAAACTCAAGGCAGAAGTCAGGTCCTTACAATGCCAAACTGGAGTTCAGAAGAGGCCAGTGGAGAATAGGGAAAGGGCTGGGAATGCTGTAGCTTAGAAAAGGAGAGAGCAACTCAGGTCCTGGTGGCCCTTTCTTTGAACTGTGACTCGATAGTGCATGTGACTTAGGAGCAAATGAGAGACTGATCAGTGGCAAGCAGTTGAGACACTGGATCTTGGGACATGGAAAAGACAACTTCATTCCAAACCCCACTTCACAGAGAGGTAGCACAGGCCTCCCCTAGTTGACTCAGCTATGAGGCTAAAACCCCAGAGTTCTCCTTTCCAAGACAGGAGGCAAGGCCTGAGAGCCACAAGGCTGTCACCATGGCACTGGCCTGCACCCTACTCATTCTCCTCTGGGTGCTAATACTCCCTTGTGAACCTTGAACCCATTCAAAGTGCAAGACACATCAGCAGGCTAATATAACTGAGTATGACAAACTCGATAAGCCTGGGGATGTGGCTCAATAGCAGAGTACTTGCCTTGCCAGTGCGAGGCTATGGATTCCATCCACACCCCTGCAAAGAAAAGAAAAGGAAACTGCCTGAAATGATTCCAGACTCCATATTATAACGAGCCTTTACTGTTCTTGTTGGTTCACAGCTGTCTGTCTCCAGGGGGCACAACACCCTCCTCTCCACAGCTGGCTGCACACCTGTGTGTATGCACACACATACATAAATAAAATGAATTTTTAAAACAAAACAAAATCTACCTCTGGGGCTGGAGGGATGGCTCAGTGTTTGTGAGTACTTACTGTTCTATCTGTGGACCAGAACTTAGACCCCGGCACCCGCATCAGATGGCTCACTAATGTTGCCTGTGACTCCATCTCAAGGGACCTGACACCTTCTTCTGGCCTCCTGGATATCATACACACATAATAACATATGTACATATAAATAAAACAAGACAAATATTTTTAAACCACTTGCTGTGAGTGGCATATCGAAGAGGAATATCCATGCTTGTCTGAAAATGCTGTCAACCCCCTTCCCACTCACACTGAGATGTGAAGGTGAATTTTTGCCAGATTCTTTACCCAAAGCGGATGCTGAAGTGTTGTAGAATATTCCTTTACACTGTGTGAAGATGTGTCACTGGGACTGGTTTAATAAGCTAAAGAGCCAATAGCTAGGCAGGAGGTACAGGAGGAACTTCTGGACAGAGAGAGCTCTGGGAAGAAGAAAGGGGAGTTGCCAGCAAGATGCAGAGGAAGCAGGATGGGCAAAATGGAGATGAGGTAATTAGCATATGGAAGAATGTAGATTTAAAAATATGGGTTAAAAAAAGAAAAATAAATAAATAAAAATATGGGTTAATTTAAGTTATAAGAGCTAGTTTGGAACAAGCCTAGGATAAAGGATGAACTTTCATAATTAGTAGTAAGTTTCTGGGTTGTTTTTTTTTGTGTGTGATTTGGCCACCCAAAGAAAAGTCCACCTATACAGAAGCAGATGGGAGAATCTGGGTATCCAGGTATGGTAGAACAAACTAAGTCATGCATGAATCATCAAACAATACTACTCTTTACACTAGTTTCAGAAAACTCTAAAGCATTTTAAAATGCTGTGTTTAAGGGTTTATGCTTATTTCCGAGTAACTTATTTTAAATAAATGGACTAACATTTAGTAATACTTTAATCTTTCCAAATTCTAATTTCTAGCAGTAATAATGAAGATATATCTATCTAGAAATTAGTGGCCAAAGGGACAGACACTGTCCTGTGATAGTCTCTCCAGGCTAGTGTTTGAATTTCAGCCTGTTCTCCAGCAGGCTAATCCTGGGTGACCAGGTGTTAACTGCATTTCTGGGAAGAGATCTCCCTGGGGTCAGGTAAGGGAATTTCAGGGCAATGCCCCCCCATTCCTTAGGAAGAGCTTAAAGCTCCTGCTTGAGCAAGAGACCCACAATGAGAAAGGTAGAAAATCCCTCAGTAGCTGAAGGTGCCACACCTGAGATATGGCTTTAAGAAGATATGGGGGCTAGAGAGATGGCTCACAGACGGCTCAGAGGTTAAGAGCACTGGTGGCTCTTCCAAAGATCCTGAGTTCGAGTCCCAGGAACCACACAGTGGTTCACAACCATCTGTAATGAGATCCTGTGCCCTCTTCTGGCCTGCAGACATCCATGCAGGCAGAACACTGTATACATAATAAATAAAAAAAAATCAGAGGAGGAGGTGAAGGAGGAGGAGGAGAATTAGATGACACTCACAAGAATGGGCTTGCAAGGGATCCAAACCAAGAACGGAGAAGGCTAAGGACCCTGACAGGTTACCTCCAGATGTGGCCACCTAGCTGTGATCAGTGATGCATCACCGAGACCAGCTCTGAGCTCCCAGGCCTTCAAGGATTGCAGACCTTGGCCAAAGGCCATTGGGAAGGAGCTGAGGAATTCAGACTCTGACCTCTCTAAGGATTCTCAGTCTCCTTCCCCTATTGGCCAAGCCCAAAGAAGCCAGGGAACACCTTCGAGAGCCGACACATGCACACAACCTCCCAACGCCCCCCATAAGTGAGACAATTTGAGGATGGCTCAGAAGACGCCAAACACATAAGGATGAGTTAACAGATTGATCAGATGCCAACAAATGAGAGTAGAACCTCAGCTCCAATAATTAAGGCACGCACATTCCTTCCCAAGCAAGCACAGGACATGTACAAAAACACCACAATTCTAAGTCAACAAGCATATGGACAAACGTTCAAAACCCAGTATCAAAAAGCACCTGCTTTCTGGTCGCAAAACAGTTTGATGGTGTGAGACCAGATGTCAAGGACAGAAAGGTTGGGGGGGGGGAGGGGATTCTAAGGACTTGGAAATTTTAAGAATAATCTTCTAAGGGACAGGGTCATAGCTCATTAGAATACGATGGTGCACAAGACACTGGATTCGGTTCCCAACACCACATCTCAAGAATGGACTTCTAATCACTCCAAAGGAAAAGAGTCAAACAAATCTATGTATCTGCATAAAGTAATGGAAAGCCAGCATATCAAACCTTGTAGATGTTGCAAACAGAGAGGTATATGTCCTTCACTGCCTGCATTGGGAGGTTTTAAAACGGAGAATTAGTAAGCTAATCATCTCACTTGAACCCTGAATAAAAACAAGAATGATGAAAGTATGAGTGCAGCACTGAAAGAAATAGAAAAAAAAAACGAGATAAAGAAAATCAGCAAAGCGTAGTGTTGTCCTATGATAAAAATCTAAAACTCTTTATGAGGTGGAGGAAGAGAAGAAGAAGAAGGTTGTAGTCTAAACGAGCAAAGTCCAAAGTCAGAGTGTACTAGGTGATTTCATAGAGTCTGATTAAATGGTGTGGTCCACAGCATCCCTGCCCAGCCTCTCCTTCTAGGCTCTGGCCTCAGATGTATGTGGTCCAGGCATGACTAAGTGAGAATCAAAACAACAGATGGGATGCTGAGCTCCTGGAGTGCAGGAAGAGAAGGTGCAAAGCTCCTGCAAAAATCCAGAACCTACCTGAGAAGTTAAACAAGCAAAAGACAGATGGGAGGTGCTGCATCCTCATTTTATCTGTAGCCAGCTCTGTACTTGTTATTCATGAGGTGGGAACTACCATTCAAATGGGATTTGGGGTGCTGAAGGGCTCTCCATGGCTATAGAAAATCTTTTTGTTGTGCTGTTTGGAGAATTTTCTCTCAGCTTTTTGTATTTTCCATTTTTCTTCCTCTGCTTTATAATACCTTTTCTACAGGGACCACAAATCCCTTCACAGTGCTCAGTCAGCTTTGGAAAATGGAGACCCATTTACACGTGCTATCACAGGATGTGTGGACCAGAAATAAAGCATTCTCCAAAATCATCCAAACCCCCGGGTGTTACATTCACGGAACACTGTGAACAGTAAAAGGTGCAAAGAGTCATTTCTGGCTTCATAATTACTGAGGGGAAATGCATTTCAAAACCAGAGGTGTGGAACTAAGGCTTACTTTTGACAGAGGTCCTACAAGACATACTAAATCATTGCCAACCACGCTACTCTCATAAATTAGTAGTATTAACCCAATTCAGAATCTACCTATTTTTTGTGTGTATCTCAAACCACAGATAAGCCAACTTTTTAAATGAAAATACAGCTTTTTATATGAAAATGCTGTCACTAAGCAAAATGTACTGAAAATTTTTTGTTTAGATTTTTGTATTTTGTATATGACTGCTTTGCTCAGAAAAATTTCTGTACCATATGCATTCTGTAACTGAGGTTTGGACAGTTGTGACCCACCATATGGGTTCTAGAACTAAACTAAACTATTCCTCTACAAGAACAATAAGTACTCTTAACCACTGAGCCATCTCTCCAGCCCATGAACATCTTTCTGACTCTTGAAATGATGTTGTTAATCTTTTAAAATAGTCTGTGTAATTGGGGGAAAAGATCTTTATTCCAATTTTTGGAGACTCAATTCATCCCACAATTTGAAACACCTATATTCTTTCTTCCAAGAAACGGTCCCCAAACAGCTCTTTCATTTCTTAGTCTAACTAAAAGATAAACAGTCTAAAAACCACATGTTCTATTACTTTACATACCCACTAGGAAGTAGAAAAGCCTGTGTATATAATGGCACTTTTATGGAATCCCAGCATCCTAGGAGGTACAGGCAGGAGGACCAAGAAAGAGTTCAAGGCCAGCCTGGGCAACATGAGACCATGTGTAAAGAAGAAAAGGGGACTAAAGTTTAATATTATCCTTATAATGGTAATTTTAAAATTTTCACTCTGGCCATTTGTAATGACAATGAGTAGAATATGTATCTATAACAGAAGAGCTTCCTTAATCAGCAGGCAGTTCTTCAGCATATTAAAACTTTAATTTCATTTTTTGTTTTTTTCAGAGGGGGGTTGTTTTGCTTTATTTGATTTTTTTGGGGGGTGGTTTGTATTTTTTTGAAACAGAGTTTCTCTGTGTAGCCCTGGCTGTTACGGAACTCTCTTTGTAGACTAAGTTGGTCTCAAACTCAGGGTTCTGCCTATCTCTGCTGGAATTAAAGGTGAGAACTTTAATTTCAAAGTTTGAGTTTTTGTCTTAAATTTTGATTATACATACATATACATACATACATATATACACATCACCAGTTTCTGTTTTAACTCAATGACACAGAAATAAATAATCTCTGAAATTATCCAAGAAAAATGAAGCATAATAACCTGATTGACAGCTCCAGCATTGGTCTCTGTCTGACATTAGTATTCTTACTATCAGACTTAAGACACAAATAATGTAATAAATCTCCAGTCTAAAGCGCATTTCACACACTAATTCTTCTTAGTTCTTCAAAATAGCAACTATTTTTTTTCTTTTGAAATCTGAGCACATTTTCACTACACAAAATGTACTGTGATTCTATGATGTCATACTGCACATAGCTTAGAAACGGGTGTACAGGCCCATCTATACAGTACAAGAGACTCATTTAGATAGAAGCAGGGCAACAGTTGATTTCTACCCACAATTGCAGGAGTCTAACATATAAATGGAGTGCCCCCTGAACAGGCATTACATGGGCGTTCCCTGGGAAGACAGCCACAGTCGGATCATTTCAATGGTCCCAGTCCAAAGGATCTTGAGTCACTTTGATAGGACAGTCTGTGACAGCTTCATAGACCCTGTTTTGGGCCACTGGGCATGGGCCCAGTGGAAAAGACAGAGTGGAAATGGCCCAATGAGTCACCCGTGGCTGCAGCCCAAGCCCTTCGCCCCAGCTGGCACAGCAATGGCTTTTCCACATTGGGCTCGTCAACTAGACCCACACAAGGGAGGGTTTTGTGTGGTTTGGCTTTAAGAGGCTGAAATTCAGCCAATGGGGGAAAGAAGCCAACCAGCTAACTTGATGTTCGAATCGAAACCCTGGGCAAGGTTCTGGGGTGCTCACAAACAGACAGGCACCACCCTGGAATATCACGAGGCACAGTTTCTTGGGAATTATTGCTCTAAGCTTTGTCTCATATTTGAAGGGTAGAAGAGCTGCTTAGAGACTCACCTTTTCCTACAGAGATCAGGTGAAAAGGCATTCTGTTTTGTGCCAACCTCATATAGCAGTCTAGTGTCAGTAATTGTAGACGGAGGTTTCTGTCCTGCCCAATCCCGCAACTGTTTAGTTCCAAATAAACACACTGAGGCTTATATTAATTATAAACTGTTTGGCTGATGGCTTAGGTTTCTTATTGGCTAGCTCTCTCTTAGTTATTAACCCATAACTATTAATCTATGTATTTCCACATGGTCTTGGCGTACCCATGATGCCCGGAACTGCTGCTTCTTCCGCAGCTGTATGCCATCTCCTCAAGACTCACTGTCTGCCTTCCTCTCTCCAGAATTCTCCTAGTCTGGTAGCTCCGCCTATACTTCCTGCCTGGCTACATCCTGCCTGTCCATTGGCTGAAAGAGCTTTATTCAGCAACCAATAAGAGAAACATATATTCACAGCATACAGAAGGACATCCCCCATCAAGTAATCGTTAGTTTATGGAGGAAAATAGGACCAACACTGTTATGGTGGGGATGGTTTGATTACCATCTAATATCTGCTACCAAACCCTGAATGTGACAGGTGCTTGGCATGATGTCATACAAGCCAATGTGGCATTGGGGCATTTCTTAGCTCTAGGGATTGGACCTGTACCATCCATCCTCACACTTCCATTCTCCCCTGGAGGTTGCATCTGCATGAAGTCTGACTGGAGGCAGGGATGACATCCCATAACACTGAGCAAACTTCATCACCAGACAGACCTATTTAGGAGAAATTTACCCATAACTTGGCTTGATTAATATCACTCTTTCCTAATACCATCAACCCATGGAAAATTTCACACACATGCTATATTGTTGAAAGAATATGTTTTAAATACAATGACAAATATCCACATGTTGACATCAAATAATTTATTTCCTGGGAATAAGCATATGTATACACATAAGCACATATACAGTATCATGATAAGAACTTAGATATTTATTTTCTAAAAGCATTTTCAATAATAGATCTTTATTTCTGTCATTTTTATAACATTTACTTTTAAATATGTGAATATCAATAATGTAGCCTAACCTTTTTTCATACTTGGAGATGACCTTAGACATGTAAGTTAATATTCTCTCCTGCAATACAGTGGTGCCCTTGGAGCTCATTAATGTACAGGAGTTCCCTTTTACCTTTACACTGAGAGACATCCATTCGAGAGAAACACTTTTTTTTTTCTACTTCCTGGCTTGCTTAGCCTCTACCCTGAAGGAAAGATGATCACTGTCCCTGCTGTCACATGTGAGTCAGGATTCTCCAGAGGAGCAGAACCAATAGAATCTGCCCAGTAAGATGGCATTTACCAGGTTAACTCACATGACCAGAAGTTGAGGATGTCCCACAATGGCCGTCTATAGGTTGGAGGAGAGCCCAGAAAGCCAGTCACTGCAGTGGGAAAAGCCAGAAGCCCCAGAACAAGAAGAAACAGAGATGGATGCTGAGGGTGTGGGAGGCCACAGTGAGGCACCAGAATTTGGAGTGCTGTGCCCATGCAACAAGAGCAGGCCTGCATTCTGGGCCCCCTCTTCTCAGCTGTCATTTTCCCCTGGTCCCCAGCCTACTAGCTGGTACTGTCCCATTCAGGGTAGGCCTTCTCTACTCACCTCACCGACCTACGTTCCAATTGTCTCAGGAAACCCCCTCTCTGGTCCATGTAGGGATATGCTTTACCCATTTTCTACACGGCCCTCCATCCAGTAACACTGACAACTGAGATTATCCTCACAGCCTATATCATTCTTTCCCCTCCCTTCCTAATCCCTACTCTACTGCATGAGTGGATTTTCTGTTTCTACAATGCTTGTTAGAATTAGTATGCTTAATGAGCCTTTACTATATGCCGAGTGCTGTCCTGAGGGTGGCAGGGAATCCTTTCTTCTGGATGCTACAACTACTGAGTGGATAGATGTTACTTAACCAACGAATCGCACAAAGCAGTGCGACCACACATCTGAGGGGTGGCCCTGATCAGAAAGGACATGGAAGATTTCCCAAATAGTCAGCTGCTGAAGACGGTGCGGGGGACAGTTCAAGTAGAGGACAGCTCACATTTGAAGGCCCTGTAGAGGAGAATGGGAAAGTCACCACAGGAAGGGGCTCCTGTGGCTGAGACCCGGGCCTTTGGTCTCTCTCCTAAGAACCGTGGAAGACAGCAGAGGAGTGAGTGACTAGCAGGGTAGATGACAGGAAATATGCATTTTGCAGATGCTGACTTGGTTACAGAGTGGATGACAATTTGAACCAGAACAAGTATATGTACACCCAATGGGGGTGTGGTGGGGCATGCAGAAAAGTGTGAGAACCTGTCAGCCTAGATCCCTGCCTCTTGCATAGGGGTCACATAACTGTAGTTGAACAAAGAAACGGCAACAGTGAAATATTTCTGATCATGCAACAACCAAAACTTGACTCCATATCAAACACGTAATAAATCTGCAGTGTTTCTGTTAGCACTCACCCTGTTGTATCCTCACAGCAACCTTGGTTCCGAACACAGAATGTGAGTGTTTGCTTTATCTGCACATGCTGTCTCTACATACTATGCTAGCAAATCCTGCCCGAAACACCTCAGCTCAGATTCCAGCTACTGCATGCTGTGCAGTCCATTTCACTACACACACAAAGCTCTCTGCTCCTACAAAAACACAGCGGTTCAATTACAGGAAACAAAGATTTTTACCATTTTCCCACTTTCATTCCCCACCTGTGTATCTTCAGCACCATTAGATGGGATTGTGTTAGACTGTTTAATTTTAAAAGTCGACATTTGAGTTCCTGGCTTGAATTTTGTTGAAAAACAAAAAAACAAAAAACAAACAAACAAAAAACATTTTTAAAAGCATTGAATTAGTTTTTCTTAGGATTAGCACAGAATTTCCAGCAATTTCTAAAATGGCTCTGAGCACACTTTTGCCATTTTGTGCTATATATTTATTGGAAGTGGCTTCCTCAGCATTGACCATTATAAAATCAAAATACAGATCAACTCTGGAAAATGCAGGAGGTGTTCAGAATCTTATGGCAACTAATATTCAGCCAAGACTTACTTCTCTACCGGAAAAAAAGGCAAGCATGTCATCTCATTAGCATATAGATTTTCTTTCAGCTCTCATAAATGATAAAATTAAATGTATACACAAAGAACTGCTTTAAAATAAGTTTCCAGATATTGTATTGTCAATTCGTGTTTGATTTATATACCTATTTTATGTATTTATAGACCCAAGGTCACACAAAAATTTCCCAGGGGAGAGGGGTTGAAGGTAGAAAACTTTAAAAGGCTCTCCCTGGCCTTGACGAACACAGACCACACCTTCATGCCCACAGATTTCTGAACTCGAGTGAGAAAAGAGAGCACATTCTCCCCAACCTCTAACTGAAACTTAGTAACTCCTTCCACCAAGAATGTGGGCAGCAAACTCGGTGGTATCAAAGCACCTGCGACCTTGCCACCAAGAGAAATCATAGATGTTCTCAGAACAAACCGGCTGCTGGGACATCAACGTGGCTGCCGAGCCTGTGACTATACCATGTTACATAATGTGCCCATCAGGATCATTATTGGGAAAACTGCAGGTCTGTACTCGCAGTACAACTTCCAGTAACAAACACTTTTAACATTCAGAAATAAAACTATTACCCAAAAGCTGTCATTTCCTTTGCCCTATAAAACTGTTTCTGAGCAGACTGAGTCTCCCTTCCTTTCTGCTTTAATTAATAGCTTTGGTTAAGAAATAGATACGGAGCCTGGCGTTGGTGTTGCACACCTTTAATCCCAGCACTCCGGAGGCAGAGGCGGGCGGATCTCTGTGAGTTCGAGACCAGCCTGGTCTACAAGAGCTAGTTCCAGGACAGCCTCCGAAGCCACAGAGAAACCCTGTCTCAAAAAACCAAAAAAAAAAAGAAAAAAAGAAAAAAAAAGAAAAAAAGAAATAGATACGGAGCTGGGTAATGGTGGTGCACGCCTGTATTCCCAGCACTCAGGGGGCAGAGTGATATGAGTGTAGCTTAAGGATTGGGGACACACGTGGGAAAGCTCTCTTCTTGCTGTTGCTTTGACTTGATCTGCTTTCCTGCCGGTTGGCCAGGTGCACTGTAAGTAAGGCATATTTCCCCATTAAATATACCCGTACCCTATCTGCTTACACATTAGTGAATCACCACTTATAGGGAAGCAAGTAGACCAGCAAAGCAGGTAGGTGCACTTCAGATGGTCACTCTCCCATCTCTCCTCCAATCCCCCAGTCTCATCTCCAGATCTGCAGCAGACTTCCTGTTGTGGCCTCTCCTCACTTTGCCCCAGTTCCCAGGGAATTAAGCAAATCCTGGTGGAATACCATGCTTTCCTCCCTCCTGTGGATTCCCTCAGCCTCCTACTGGGTACCAGTTCCCAATACCTAGATAAACATTTACCCAGAACCCACAGTGGCCACACATATCAAGATCCTAGAAGAATTTTCTACCAGGCAACACACAGCTATTACACTCTCCTAAGAGCCAGGGAGGGCAACAGAAACCAAGGAACAAAACACCCACCCAGCAAAGACAAGACCAGATATCAGCACCTAGCATTATAATCTTTCCAAACCCAGATCCTTAGACACCAGTGTAAAATCACAGTCAATAACAGCCAGATCAGTATGTCTCCATGAGAGGCCAGCAACCTACCACAGTGGGCCCTGAGTATTGCAACAGAAGCACAGGACAAAGACCATAAAATAGCCTTTATGTATATGATAGAGGTCCTTCTCTTCTTTAGGGTTTTTATTTCTGTGAAGAGACACCATGGCTACAGAAACTCTTATAAGGAAAACTTTTTTTTTTTTTTTTTTTTAGATAAGGTTTCTCTGTGTAACAGCTCTGGTTGTCCTGGAACTAGTTCTGTAGACCAGGCTGGCCTCAAAGTCACAGAGATCCACCTGCCTCTGCCTCCTGAGTGCTGGAATTAAAGGTGAAAGCCACCATTACCTGGCCAGGAAAACATTTAATTGAAGGGTCTTGCTTACAGTTTCAGAGGGTCAGTCAATTATCATCATGTGGGGGGCGGGGATGGCCAGATGTAGGCAAACATGGTGCTAGAGGAGCTGAGAGTCCTACATCTCTCAGGTAACAGGAAATCAACTGAGACACTGGGAGGGCTCCTGAGCATAGGAAACTTCAAAGCCCACCCCACAGTGGCACATTTCCTCCAACAGGGCCAAATCCACTCCAACAAAGCCACACCTCCCAATAGTGCCACTCCCTATGAGATTGGAGGCGCCAATTGTAATCAAACTACCACAGTCCTTAAAGAGGAAATATATAAATCCCTTAAAGAAATCTATGAAAACACAAACATTAGAACCTCGAAACAACTCAGGCCATTGTCAAGATTGTAGGTTGCTCACCACAAACTGACAATAAAGTCCCATTGCTGAAGACAACACCTGCACAACTCATTGAACATGAAGAAGTCAAACTGGTGCTTACATAGAGCCTTTACCTCTACATGGTAGAGTCTTTGGTACAGAAAGGTACTCTGCATGCTACCAAAGGAGAAACAGAAACATCAACTCAGCCATAAACTCTCTGATCTACAATGGTGTCCTGTCTGCACGATATGCTAGTGAGATAGTGGCACAAAGCTTATGGGAGTAACCAATCAATGATCTGACTTGAGACACACTTCATGAGATGAAACCCATACCCAACATTGCTTGGGTGATCAAGAACCTAAGACTAGATAGCCCAGGGACCTAGGGTAAGCCCAAATACTACTGCTGTAAACAAAACAAACACAAAACAACAACAAAAAACCGGAGCAATAAAATGACTCCTAATGGCATTCTATGACACTCATAGATCAGTACATTGCTCAGTCATCATCAGAGAAACTTTCTCCTGAGATGAAATATAGAGAGCCATAGCCAGACATGCAGAGAGAGAGACATCTTGGAACAGGTATGTCTTCATCAAAACCCCTCCCCTCAGGGCTCAGGGAACCCTGTGGAAGAGGAGGTGGGAAGAGTACAAAAGCCAGAGGGCATGGAGGACCCTTAAAAAACAGGTCCCTCTAAATCAACATGATCGATGCACGTATGGACTCACTGAGACTGAGGCAGCATGAACAAGATCTGCATGGGTCCCCACCAGATGGGGTCCTAGAGATGAAAGAAGTGGACACATGCCCTAGCCCAGAAGCTATCTCCAATTGACAGTCACTTGCAAATGAAACTTTAGTTTCCTCCAAGAGAAACTAACTGAGGGAACAATCTACTCTTAAGGGTAGGCCACATGCTCTATGGAGATGACAAGCAGAAAATGAACTCCTGTTAGAGCTCTTCCTTTAAAAAAAAAGCAAAGCCTTATTTTTTTATTTGTATTTATTTATATATTTCTTCTCCTTTTAGCCTACAAATCCTTTGCATACATATCATGGCTTCCAGTTTAGTGTTTTTATGGTATTCCTGAGTGTGCAGATGAGAGGGTCTCTGTTTCTTGTGCCTTCTTTTGGCCTCTTTTCCTTCTGTCTGTCTGTTTTGACCAAATCTGATGTATTGGGTTTTTGTTTTATCTTTTTATTTTCTTTTATTATTATCCCTTAGAAGTCTATTTTCTAATGAGAGACAGAAACAGGGTGGATCTGGATGGGAGAGGAAGAGGAGATGAACTAGAAGGAATAGAAGGAGGAGAAACCATAATCAGGATATATTATGTAAAGGGAAAATATCTTCAGTAGCAGGAAAACAGATGGATGGATGGATAGATAGATAGATAGATAGATAGATAGATAGATAGATAGATAGATAGATGAAACTGATACTATAGACTCATGTCTTCCTTTCCTGTGTTCCAATCTCCACTCATTTAGTTACAACTAAAAAATTCTACAATATCTCTTCAGAAACCCAGAGAAAATTTGAAGAAAAATCCCATTATTCCTAATCCTACCCAACATCAACAGACGGATTTAGCCAAACTAACGAAACTTAAAATCATGATCTCCCTTGGTGACTTCATCCAGTGCTTGTGCAAGCTATCCCAGCACACTGTTGAATTCTGGGAAGGCTGCACACCGATGTTCAAAGATGGGACAGTTTACTTTCAAATTTATCTAAATCTCCTGAACATAAGTTCATTCCTGTTATTTTGAAATGCCAGGGTTGTGGGGGTCAGCGCTGGGTTGACCCCTCTACCTGCTTTGAGCTCCTGTGTACTGGGATTACAGGCCTTGTGCCACCATGTCTGATTTAACTCATTTTAAAATTATTTATTTTGTTTTTTGAGATTACGCAATAACTACATTATTTCCCCCCTTAAATACAACCTGGGAGTTGGATGAAGTTGGCCCCGCCATTGGATATGTGACCCTACCTTGATTTTTCAATTACTATTAAATAAGTAACACATGATAAATGCCAAAGTAGAACTTGGGGAAAATATACAAAAAACATGGTTATAAATATTTGCTCACACAGATGATAAGACCTATGTTCTAGCATAGAGAAGACACCCTCATCAAACTTGGTCAGCTAACAAAGCTAAACAAAACCCACCTGTGTTAGAACCCTGCCACAGTTAGTTGCAAAACTTAAGCTCCCAAAACAACAAAGGGGAAAACTATCTTCTTTTCTGAAGCCAGACTTCTGGAGAGAGAAGCCACGTGAGCAATAGGATCTATCAAACAAGACCTTTCCTTCCCTCCCGTTCTTTCCCCTCAGCTGCCCTTTTCTGCTGCTGTCTTCTTTCTTGCAGCCATCTTTCGCAACCAAAGCAAGAGCCACAATCACTTACAGTCCATTTGTTGTCTTCCTAGAATCAAAGAAAATGAAGATAGGCTTCTCCCCTCCCCCAGCTTCTGCTTCTGAAAAATACCAAGGCAAGATTCCACCTGGTTAAGCTGAGGACATGCAGACATCATCAGACCACAGCCAGAGATAAGGAGCCAGGACCGTCCAGCTGTGCATCTTCCTGCCTGGAGCCAAACATAATGCCACCGTATTCTGTTTGAATCTTAAAAATGCAGCTCCTGGACAAGCAGGATGACCCACCTGGTAAAGCCATTGCCTTGCAAGCTCAAGGACCTGCATTCAAAGAGCTCCAGGCCAATCAGAGACCCAGTCTCAAAATAAATAAATAAATAAATAAATAAATAAATAAATAAATAAATAAGCAGAGCTTGAGGAATAACAACCAAAGTTATCCTCTGGCCTGTGTGAATTCCTGCATATGAGCTTGTGTGTGCTCTCAAGCACATACACATACACAGCAACTCCCATTTGCATCATTACCCAGTCTCAGAACAGAGAATTCTCTCCAGACATATGTGATAAATGTTCCCCCCACTGAAATGATGGTCATAACCTTGCATAACTTTGGCATAACTTTGAACTTACCAAGTATGGCTTTCCCCACTTTGACATTAAGGTACTAAACAGTAGCTTAGATGACTCTGTATCAAAGACCCTCTCCCTCAAATAAAACAATCACTGTGTAAATCATTAACAATGCCCTGCATAAGACAGAGGTGTGAAGTTGCACACCTGTACCCCAAGCACTTGAGAGGCAGAGGCAGGAGGATTGCCAAGTTCACAACCAGTGTGTGCTACACAGCAAGCACCCTGTCTCAAAACCCCAAATGTAAATAAATAAAGCTATGTGAAAAGGAATGATTACACAGTGATGTTAGGCAACCCCATTCCCACCCTTACACACCCTCCACCCTCACACCCACCCCACCCACCCCCATTTCTAACCTTCTCTGATATCCAAGTCCATCTTTCTGGAAGTAAAACAAAATGTTGAGGGTTTGGGTTTTTGTTTTGTTTGTAACTATGGCTACACTAACAATTTTAGAAGGTCATTAATGGTCTTTTCACATAAAAATCAGCAAGCATAAATAGGTGAGTTCCACAGCTCACGTAGACAAAAGCTAAACTGGAAGGAAGAAAAACATCTGCACACACACACACACACACACACACACACACACACACACCAAAAAAAAAAAGGTGCCAAAGGAACCTAAAATGTTCCCAGAATGGGAGAAGAGGGGGAAAGGCAACAGGCACAGAGAACCAAAGAGAAGTGGGCCTGAAACTCTCCTGTTGACAGGGACTGCAGCTGGAGGGAACACAGGAGTGGGGCCTGCCTGGGCCTGCCTTGTAGAGAGCTCTCAGGTAGCAGTGGGAGTGAAAACAGAGAAGAGCCTGAGGGTAGTAGGGACCTGAGCCATTAAAAAGCTTCTATAGAGCTTGGAGAGCCAAGAAGGGCCTGAGTCACCTTGGTTTTGAAGACAGAAAGGACCTGAACAGACAACATATGACCCAGCAGTGACCTTAGACATAGTCCAATAAAACAGAGCAGAATCTAGTTGTAAAATATTCTCAAGAGAAATAGGTTAAGCCCCACAGTCATGAGGACAACATCAAGATTTTCCAACTGAGTTGAAGATATGAAGGAAGAGAGCTTTGAACACAAAAGAACGTTTAACTGGCTGACCAAAGATCATATAGAATTTCTATATTAATCCTATAATCCCCATAATCTCATAAAGTGGACCCTGCCATCACCCCCACTTACAGGGGAGTAAGGTAAAGCTTAGAGAGGTGAGCTGTCACCCAAGGTCAGCCAGCAGGGATGACCCCAGGCTGTTTGGCACAGTAAAGCCTTAATTAGTGCACTATGTCACTCACCCTGAGGAATGCTGGGTAGAGCAAAAGACAAAGTTTGGCTGTGACTAAGGTAAGAACTTCTTTCTCAGAGACCAAGGGCATAGGGAAAGTTAAACAATTTGAAATGAGCAGAATGACCTTTGTGGATTCCAGTTGCTGTTTAGTGTCTTCAGCCACAGTTCCACCTGGCTACAATGTTGTCAGAGGAGCCCCAGTCATCACCCAACAAGGCCAGGCTTGAATGATGAGTGGGAAAAAGAACTCATTGGCTCAGTTTCAGACTTCTCATCTACCTTCTGCAGTTTGAATGTGCCCTTTAGATTTCATACATTGACACTTTAATGTCTAAATTCCTGTTAATGGTGGTTGGAGATGATTGGGTGGTGAGGGCAGCCTCATCATGCATGAAGATTGGTGTTCCATGTTATGGAGGAACCAAGCTTTCTCAGACATGCCTGTTCTGTCTTCCTGCATGGTGTCCTCTGCCATGACATGTTGTCCAAGAAATGCCATACCAGATACCAAGCAAAACCAAGGTGCCATGCTCTTGGGCTTCTCAACTTCCAGAACAATAAGCTAAATAAACCTCTGTATTTGTGAAGTACCCAATGGGTGTTTTGTTTTAGCAACAGAAAATAAACTAAGACACCAACCTTTGTGAGATCCAGTGAAGATTATTACTAGACTGTCTCCTCTTAAGAAAACATAAAGTAAAAAGTAAACGTATCCCACAGTACTGGGATCCTTAAGAATCAATTTAATGGACGTGACCTGATAGCACACACCTTTAATCCCAGAACTCAGGTAGAGACAGGAGATTCTCCTTGAGCTTGAAGCCATCCTGGTCTATATAGTGAGTTCCAGGATAGCCAGGAATACATAGAAAGACCTGTTTCAAGCGAAAATGATTTTACAGATGGTGAAATGAGTCTATAGAGCTGGGACTAGAGGAAACCACCCAACAGAGTGGTCTCTCCAGCCCTGTAGTGCAGCTTCCTTCAGGTCACACATGAAACAAGTATGCTAAGAGCAACAGCAGCTCTTCTGCTCTTGTAAACAGGACACATTTTTGAAATATGACTGATTGAAATTGCATCCGTCCAGGATTTGCATGGACCTCTCGGGAAGAAGCATCCTAATTATGACCATGCCTCTGAGACTTGAGGGCAGCTTCTACCT
The DNA here is from genome assembly GCF_003668045.3 of Cricetulus griseus. Taxonomy (NCBI): domain Eukaryota; kingdom Metazoa; phylum Chordata; class Mammalia; order Rodentia; family Cricetidae; genus Cricetulus; species Cricetulus griseus. The sequence goes on along the minus strand of NC_048599.1, from coordinate 102,271,634 downwards.
CCAGGGTATGACCTACAGTGGCCACACTTCAAAGTCCCTCCCCCTTGTGCCACTCAGTTACTTGATGTGACTGGGGAAAATAATGTCAGTGCTGGTGTTCTCTAACTCCAGCTCTTCAAATTCCTGAGAACTTTCCTGTACCTTAGAGACATTGGCCAGAGTCATCTAGGAACAAGCGAACTTCCATTTTAATACCCAAAAAAAAGGATCCACTGGGAGCCCAGAGAACTTTGTCTGAGGGAAGAAGAGCATCGCCTCACTATGACTTGGTCCTATTAGGAATTCTTGGAGTCAATAGGAAGGAAGCAACTCTGCACCACTTTCATTGTTACCTGAGGAGGACAGTAGAGAATGTCATATCCCCAGGGACTGCAGTGATAGGCAGTTGTGAGTAGTCATGTGGGTGCTGGGAATCACCCAGATCCTCTGTAAGAGCAGCCAGTGCTCTTAACCACTGAGCCATGTCCCCCGCTCCCACTTCTACAGAATAACCCCAAACAAAATAGTCAGACCTTTCGTTCACTGCTTTCTTGATCCTCAGATGATGAACAATCAAAGCCCTCTACCTAGGAAAACACTACTGGAAATATCATGAGCTTGCTTATACTGCGGCACTAGAGTCTGGAGAAATTCTATTGTGTGCAGAGCTCTTCGTTTCTCTGGGAGTTATTTAGTAGAAACAGTCTCTGCTCTTACATGCAGCTTCTCCCTCTGGGGAAGGATGTGTCACACAGGGTGACACATCTGACTTCATATGTGCAACCCATACTCCATGTAACTTAGCCTCAGGTAGCTTAGCTTTGTCCTGAAAACAAGTCTTCATTACTTGTACTCATGTGTATGTACATACACACACACACACACACACACACAGAGAGAGAGAGAGAGAGAGAGAGAGAGAGAGAGAGAGAGAGAGAGATGAATGCATGCATGCACATGGACAAGTGTCCCATACATTGTAAATTCACCATTTACAGAAGTGTTCATCAAGGCCTTGGCATAGGAATCCTGCTGTCCTGAACTCCTGTCTTTTGAACAAACACACACCACTGATTCATCACACCTTCCAAATGGCCAGCTGATAGCCTGTCAGTGAATTCTTGGCATGGCTGTGCTATTTCAATAGTTAAATTTATTTAGTTTTTAAAAATCATTTTGTTTATTTTTTATTTTAGAAATCTCATTTTTACTGAAAAAGAGCTTTTGGTTTTCTGCAGTTACCTCAGTGGTCATGAGCTGTTCTGGAATAGATGAGGTCTCTTCCTGTTTCTCCAGCAGCAATGGCATTCCCAGCCCTGCAAATGTGCTTTTGTGTGGAAGGAAGCCCTAATGGTGAGAGTAATTTTGCTCACCTCCCTGACTTTTCTTCCACTGATGACAGAAGTTTCTGTCCTGCCTGGTTCCACCACCCTTCAGTTCCAAATAAACATACAGAGGCTTATATTAATCATAAACCTTTTGGCCTATGGCTCAGGCTTCTTATTGGCTAGCTCTCTCTTAATTATTAACCCATAACTATTAATCTATGTATTTCCACATGGCCTTGGCTTTTCAGAGAATGCCTGGGTGTCCTATCTTCATGGTAGCTACATGGCGTCTCTCTGGCAACCCACTCTCTGTGTTCCTCTTCCCAGAATTCTGGTAGCCTTGCCTATACTTCCCGCCCAGCTACATCCTGCTGTCCATTGGCTGAAACAGCTTTATTCACCAACCAATAAGAGAAATATACATTCACAACATACAGAAGGACCTCCCCCATCATTCCATTTGAACTGGAGCTTGTTCAGTTACTCCCTGAGATGACATTTAATACTTCCCAAATCAACAACAGCAAATTATACCTCTCCTTTATCAAATATTATTTCTATTCAGTCAATAATTATCCAAAATACCACTTGCCAACAACTTCAGAGAGAAATATATGTTTGGACAAGAGCCAAGCCAAAGTGCCTTGGTACACACACTTTGTCTGAATTACTTGTGTTGTCTGCATGTGTGAGTGTGTGTGTGTGTGTGTGTGGTATGTGTGTATGCTGTTGTTTGTTTGTTGAGATCAGCTGTTCAACCCATGCTGTCCTAGAATTTGCTATGTAGTCCAGACTGACCTCAAACTCACAATTATATTTCAGACTCCAAATTGTTGGGGTTACAGGTAAACAACCACCACATCTGGCTCTTGTCCAAACTAATGGTATCACTCAATTTGAAAAGCAGTTGTCTTAGTTAGGGTTTCAATTGCTGTGAAGAGACACCATGACCACAGCAACTTTTATAAAGGAAAACATTTAATTTGGGTGGCTTACAATTTCAGAGGTTCAGTCCATTATCATCATGGTGGCGGATGGCAGTGTGCAAGTGGACATGGCGCTAGAAAAGGAGCTGACAGTTCTATATCTTGATCCACAGGCAACAGGAAGTGAACTGTGACACTGGGCATAGCTTGAGCATAGGAGACCTCAAAGCCCATCTCCACAGTGACACACTTCCTCCAACAAGACCACACCTCCTAATAGTGCCACTCACTTTGGGGGTCATCTTCTTTCAAACCACCACAGGAATATTTGTCCCTGATTATCCTTATTATCCTGGGAGTTTATATAAGGAAATGCCAAGACCTGTACCCACCAGTGCTTAGACCCAAGTCTTGACTGGAAATGTCAGTCTTTAACACTCTATGCAGCTGAGGAAGATTTTCTCAATTTTGAGACTGTCTTCTCCTTCTTCTCCTATAGAAAAGGCCAGCATTAGAGAAGCATCAGTCTGCTCTCCATGGGAGATGGCAGACTCCTTCCAATCTCCAAAACAGCATGAGGGGCTCTGACCTGCAACTGTTGTGTAACACAACCGGCATAGACTCAGTACAGGGTTCCATCCACAGCTACTGGGTGGCACCAAATACAGATTTGTAAATATACATTCTGTTGCTTTCCTAACTTGCCATCTCTTCTGCATATCAGGATATATTCAATCCTCCATTTTCCTTCCTCCCCTCCAACACTGCTGCCTGGCATGTAGAGTCTGGTTGACAGGGCCACACTGAAGACTGCAAGATTTAGTGCCAGGACGATGGGCAAAACTGTGTGATGCCTTCTGATGTGAAGCCTCCTGGCCAGTGGGCTACGCAGGGAAGGAGTAGTTTCTAAGAGGAAGCACAACCAAGGAGCCCATATGTGAAATCAGGGGACTCAAAAGCCAGCTCCCCCAGACCGTGCAGCGACTGGACTGAGGGGCCTCTCTGGAGATGTGCTTCCAAGTGTCAGTATGATGCAGAGCCTGCCAGCATCTGTGGAGCATGACCCGGGATCTGGTACTGGTGATGTGAGTGCAGAGAGTTGGGGCTGTTTGGTTTGGCAGTTTCCTAACAAATTAGTGACTTGATCTGGTTCTGCTTTGTAGCTACGAACCAGACATTTCCATTTGGAATGTTCTGTACACCAGCCAGTAAACCTGCTTGGAGATGGACATACAGATTTAGTCACATAGGTCAAAATTCCTTCAAGATGCCTGGCCCATCAAGACACACCAACTCCAGCCATCTCAGCAATTCTCTCCTGCTCTTTCAAACATCTTCATGGGCATCTTGGATGACAATTGCTGATGAACCTAAGCCCGCCAAGATGTACTGTCAAATACAGGGAGCTGAGGTTGGAATAGCCCTCTCCAAATACTAACTGTCAAAAACTCCAAGGCTTGCCTTAGGACACATCAGAGACACTACTTTCTCTACCGCTGTTCATAAGCAAATGCTCACATTCCTTCCTGGGTTTTCTTTCTCCCATCCCATAGAACTCAGGAGGGCCACGAGCTGGGATCTCAAATCCACCCTGGTTACATGGATGAGCTCAATGTGTTACACCATCAGGCCCCGAACAGAGCTTCCAGCTACAACCTATCCAATTCACATTTCCTAGGGTTTCTGTGTCTTCAGCTTGAGTTGGCCCCTCCTGATATTTTTAGATTTGAACTCATGCCTAGAAGCAGAAGTTTTGATGGAGATGAAAGAAAAAAATATTTTCCTTTTTAATTAAAAGCAGATGACAGAGACAATTCAGTCATGGAAAATAATAGAAGCATTTTCTCCACTGGACGTGATTCAGCAGAGAATTGGGGTTCTAACAAAGTGTCCCCCCAGAGAAGCAAGGGCACTAACAAAGTATCCCTACCTTTTCCAGAAGACACACCTTGTGTAATCTGCCTTAGGTCCCACCAGAAAATCACACACACACACACACACACACACACACACACACACACACACACACACACTATTCTTGCTTTGCCTTTCACCCTCATAGAACTTCTATATTGATCTTAACATTATCAGGGTGGGACCAGAGTCAAAGCGAGTCAAGGAGTTGGCTGCTTGGTGTTTGGTTTAGGCTTATTGTTGTTTTGGGTTTTTGTTTTGTTTTAGATTTATTTACTTTTATTACATGTGTATGGTGTTTTGTCTGCATGTCCAGAAGAGGGCATCAGATCCCCTGAAACTGGAGTTACAAACAGTTGTAAGCAGCTGTAAGTGTGCTGGGAATCAAGCCCAGGTCTTCTAGCAGCCAATGCTCTTAACCACTGAAACATATCTCCAGCTCCTGGTCCAGCTTGTTCAGGGCTTAGTTTTACCTTCCAACTGCTGGGTTCATCTTCAGGTTCCAGCTTTTCTGCTGCCCTGATTTCAAATAAATGAAGAGCTGCTTCCTGTGAGAAAACTTTGCCTAGTGTATTCTGTTCTCTAGGTCCTTGGGGACAAGAAGCATCACAGACACAAACAGACAGTCATGCTAACCACTGGGCTTTTCACTCATTCCCCTGTACAGTCTCCCCCCCCCCTTCCCCGTAAAGTCTTAACTGCATTATTTTCTCTTTTCCAAACACTTTCTGTTTGTTTTTCTTTCTCTTAATCCAATCTACCCTTGAGCATAGTCTCCTAACTAGGATAGTTTGTTGCAGACTAGTTTGTGCAAAAAGGAAAGAAGGAAGGAAGGAGGGAGGGAGAGAGGGATCTTAATTACACATTTTCTTACAACACTTTATTTAGCCTTTAAAATTCATCATCAAATTCATTTATACTTAGTTGTTCTCCAATCACACATAAAAAGTCCAAGACACTGTTTTCTACACTGAGGTAACACTAGGAACAGTGGCTAGCAGCCACTGTAATCAGAGCCTTGAAGTCACTTCTGTACTGTCAAAGGCTTGTCTCTCTTCCTTGTCATATCGAATGTAGGAAGAAGGCAATTTCATCCAAGTGTGTTGATTAGGATTACCAACCAGGCTCAGGTGAGGACAAACTCCATTCATGACATTCAGCACACAGAGAAAGAACGAGTTCTGGAAGTTCTATCCTACTCACTAGGAAAACCAGGGTTTTTTATTACAAGGCAGTAATCCAACCCAAACTAGCTTGAAATTAAGGGGGGACCCACTTGGTAGACTCACAAACCCACTGGGAAAAGCATGACTCCACTGGACAGTAGAGAGTCAAAATCTCAGCATGTGCTCTCCTCTCCCCATCCTTGCTCTCTTCCCTCCCCACCTCTCTTCTCCCTTCTACCCTCTCCTTCCTCTGCATCCTTCTGCATGATTTTGTTTTATTTCCTCTGGACCGGCTTCATCCACATAGTAAAACCATGGACTCATCTCTGCTCTTCCACTTGACCAAGGGAAGATTTGCTCTTTTTTTTCCCCCAGTTCCAGTTGAAGATTCCCTAAGCAACAACTCAATTGGCCTGACCAGAGTCAAATGTCTACTTCTGGGTACCAAGGGGGAAATCACTGAGGCCCTCACAGTCACCTTCATTCATGTCTACCACATGCGCTGATGGCCAAGCACCTCTCAGCCTTGGTTTCGTCACTGTAAAAGGAGATAGTGGGTAGAAGCTAAAATAGCCCCTCCTTCAAAGAGCTCTTGATTATGTTCCATAGATAAGCAATGTCAAAGGCTGTTATAGCATCCACCAAATGTGAAGACTCAAAAAATGTTCATTTTCCTTCCAAGGTGAGTCTTAAAGTCAAGGAAGAAGTCAGCGTGTAAAAATGGAGAGGAAAATGACTTGAAGTGTGGGGAGCCAGATGGGAAATGCTATACAATTGATTCAGAGTAAGAGGCACTGCATGGCTGGTAAAAGGAGGGTAACTGAGCCTTAAACCATTCTCACCTATAAATTACCCACAAGACCTGTGTTCTAGAATGGGGGTGGGGCACTTATCAGCTATTGAAAACTGTGAATGTCATGTTGACCGATCCATCGGTAGATAGTGAGACATTCTTTGCTACCAGAGGAAAGATTATTTCAGTCAAGTAACATTTCAAAGACAATATAAAAAGAATTGTAAAAGATTGGGATTTTGATGAACTGTGAGGTGCAAAACCTGAATTTGCTGCCTCTCCCTTTATAATGTTTTGGAGTCAGGCCAATGAATGTACCCAGCTGTGCAGATAACATGAATTTACTACAGTTCTTTAAAACTCTTCCCTGTGTTGTCTTCCTTCATACATTTCATCCTTAAGTTTTATGAGAGGAAAAAGGAGACCTCATATTATGCATGTCTTAGGCAAAATTACGATACTCAGGGAGCACAAAAGAACCATGGGCAGTCAAATTGCCACTTTCCTTGAATCTTTAAGAAGTCAGTGCACCTAAGTAAGACATGGTGTTTTTACATCAAATCAGTTTGACTCACACTAACATTTGTTCTTGACAGCTAATGTGAAATGTGATAGCTAATGTCTGAATAGTGACACAGAATCAAAATCCTTGTTCTTTTCTCTAGCATTCCCCACAGCATGTTTGTAAAAGACCATGACATCCAACAAATCACTAGAATGTTCCTTCTCCAGGTTTCCATTTCCTTTAAACACATAGTGATGGCCACACCTTCCGCCCTTGCATCATGTGGAGTCTTACACAGTTGAACACATGACTTTTCAGTCCCTCCTCAGAGCTTCTCCTCAGCCTAGGTTCTGGCCCCACCCAAGACCCCAGCCTTCCATGAAGCTTCTATTCCAATCCAGTCACCTTGTGCTCTGATTCTTATTTTTGTAGCATCTGTTCTTAACCAAATCTTCACCAAAGGCTGCCTGACATTGCAAGTTGATCCCAAAATATCTGTGAATTTATCAGTCCAACAGTACCCAACACAATGCCTAGCATGGCCGAGGCTCAGTAAACACATGTATGGATGAGCGGGTGAGTAGAATGCCCTTACATACAGGTCTTTGTCAGACTTTAGTAAAAAAAACAGCAGATTTTGGCTCAACCTTGTCAGCTACTTTTATATCAAATTGTCTTGTGGATCTGGAAAAACAAAGAACAATGTATAGAGCAAGACTGACGCAGGGTGTCATTAATACACTGTTCTATGCTGGACATAGGGATTGCATTAGGGACAGGAGATGGGCAAGCACCCCAAATCCTGATCCAAGAACTGCATTGTATCTCTATCAATCATCAAAAGAATAATTTTATTTCAAGTAAGCTACTCTTTCTGAACCCAGGAAAATCCATAGACATTTCCTAAAACATATATAAGTTCTAGTCCCCACCTCTTCATCAACAGAAGGAATTCCTACAGGACTTGGATGCATGTTTGATGCTCTAAGTGGGTTCACTGGCAACTTAGTATAAAACTCGGCACCCTATTTGAAAAATTCTTGTAGTTCCAAGGCAAAAGGGTGACTACAACAAGATGCGCAGGGCTATCAAGACCACTGGCAGGTGACCCTCAGAACTAAATATCACGTATATTCCTGTTCCCTGGATACATTGGACACCCAACTCCCTTAGCTAGGATTTCTATTGCCATAATGAAACGCCATGATCAAAAGCAAGTAAGGAAGGGACGGGTTTATTGGCTTACACTTCCACATCATAGTATGTCATCAAAAGAAGTCAGGACAGGAACTCAAACCAGGCAGGAACCTAGAGGCAAGAGTTAATGAAAAGGCCATGGAGGGGAGCTGCTTACTGGCTTGTTCTCCATGGGTGGCTCAGCCTGCTTTCTTAGAGAATCCAGGACCACCAGCCCAGGGATGGCATTGCCCACAATGGGCTGAGCCCTCCCACATTAACTATTAATTAAGAAAATGCCCTGTAGGCTTGCCTGCCTACTGCCAGTTATTATTTTCTCAACTGAAGTTCCCTTCTCTCAGATGACTCTAGCTTATGTCAATTTGACATAAAATGTACCAGAACACCAACTATGCCCTTACAGCAGAAACCAGCCTGGTTGGAGAAAAGGATAAGGGGAAAACTCCCATAGTTGGGACATTGATGAATAAGAGCATATACTATTTTAAACCAAAAAATACTGGAGTGTCTATATTTAGCTTTTCAAATTTAAACCTTTCCTGGGCCCCAATAATACATATGGGTTAGAAATAAACTGATATCATTTATATATTTTAAAAGAACAAGCTCTATAATACTGGTTTGTTAACTAACAAGTTGAGGAGTCACTGTTTTGGACTGAGCTCCCATGTACTAGGGCCCAACAGACTAGACTAAAAGTCAAAATGGAGTCACTAATGCCAAGGTTCCACGTCATTAAACCAACCAACCAAAACTGAGCTGTTGGGTGTCCTTAAGGGAAAACAGGAGGGGGGTGGGGGAGAAGGAAGGAAGGAAGGAAGGAAGGAAGGAAGGAAGGAAGGAAGGAAGGAAGGGGAAGGGAGCAGGGAAACGACCAATCCACTTTTTTATTCTTAATTTCTGCTCTGCTCAGCCCTACTCATCTTACTGGGTTCATGGAGCAGACATGTTCAATCCTAGACCCTGAAACAAAGCCCTCTTAGATGTCTAAACTTTCACTTTGAATTATCCAAACAAGGAGCCAGAATTAATGTCCCAAAGGCTGATTTGGGGTTGAAAAGAGAGGAAAGTCCCACGAAATGACATAAGAACAATTTTCAGTCAAAAGAACATTTTTCATTCTGCCTTCACCCTTTTTTTTTCCTGCTATCAATTAAACCATTAACAATTCTGAGGTATTTGTTACTCTAACACAGGCTTGTAATGCTCTGTTTTCATTTGTAAGGAAAAGAACCAGGACAAAACTGTGTCCAGGTCCCTCTCAGCTGGTAACTCAAGGTCGTGACACAGGTGGCACTCAACAGATTTAAACCTTTAACAACTGAGTCTGGGGATAGATAGTTGGGAGGTGGTAGGAAGTAGTACCAATTTAAGGCAGTGGCTCTCATCTTGTGGTCCTCGGGTCAGCAGCTGCAATATCCTGTGTGATGAAAATTCTGAGCCAGAAAAGCTTGGGTGGAGCAGCAGTTTGGGTTTTCCATAGTAGTAGTTAGTGAACCAGAAAAGTATGCAGACCAGTAGAGCTGAACCACAAGACTCATGACCCTTTGTAAGTCACGTATGCACACGCACTTTTCAGAAGAATGTTGTCATAGGTAGCCAAGGTACGAGTTTCCAGTCTTTCTCTGTCAACTGGCATCTTGCCCCACCCCCCTTCCAGCCTTATTATCTTGCCTGTGAGCCATAATCTTTTTTCAAAGATAATATATTTCAATATATACTGCATCATCTACAGAAATTCTGCTTCTAAAATAAAATTATTTTCTGCGGGGATGCGGAATTGTCATCCTTAGGGAACTTGACACATATTGCTAGAGCAAGCAATATGGGTACACTGTAAGGGGAAGGGGATGAGAGAGGAGGAGGCGGGGAAGAAGAGGAGATGATGATTTGCCATCTGGAGAGGTTCCCTTGCTCATTTTCTTGTTTAACTTTACATAGCAACCCTATTTTGCAGTGGGTGATCTAGGGTAAGGGTGAGTTAACGGACCCCAGATCACTTCTGTGAGTGGAAGATAAATACTTATTAATTCAGGATTGGAAGGTTCTAGACGGGAGAAGAAAAGAGCCTCTGGGAGGGGGAAAAAAGGGCCTCCGAGAGGGAAGACTAAGGGAAAGCCTCCACAGCAGGATGACACGTGCCAAACATCAGCCTTACCATCTAGACCGGTGTAGGTGCCACTCTTCCGGTGGTAAAGAAGGAATGGATGTTCCCACAGAGTCCAGAGGAGCAAGGACCAAACGCATATGGTAGGGTTCTTTGGACAGTTGCAACATACCAAGAGCACTTAGAGATTTCTGCATTCAGCCAGCCTGTGCAGCGAGTTCAGTATGCACCTGAACAACACTGGTTTAACCTGCTGTGGATGCAGAGCTTAAGGTTTTTGTGGCTTAGGAGATTTAAATGTTTTTAAAAGCTCTTTGGCAACTTCCTTAACCCATCCTTAATGGGTTCCCGAAGCCTCTACCAGACCATAGCCCGTCTAAGGATCCCCGAAGACACAGCTTCCCTCTCCTCCACCAGAGGCCATCTGGGGCCCTGAGTGGAGATCGTTGCAAACCACCCCTTCCCAGAAGGAACTTGAAGGGTACAGTGGAGATAGTGGTAGCAGGGAGAAATCCCTAAACCATTGCCCAAATTTATCTCAAGTTTCCCATATGTGGGAAAACATACCTAAAATCTAACCCACAGGAATGAATAAATAAATAGATGCCAGGCAAGAAAGTCTTAGTTTCCATGGCTTCAGGGCAAAGACCATCAGGGGACAGGGGTGGTAGGGGGTGGGTGTTCACACAAAGGTGAGAGGACCGGACTGACTGGGAATGGCAAGAGAATATAGCAAAAGCAAATCACAAATCTGCCACTTCCATGGCCCAAACAAAGAAATTGTACAAAGACTGACGGTGGTGGTGCAGGCACTGGATCCAGCACTTGGGAGGTAGAAGTAGAAAGGTATTAAGTTCAGGGCCAGCCTGGGTTACATAGCAAGCCTCAGTATATAAAAAGGGGGGAAAACCCTGACGTTACAAGGAAATATATGGACTGATATATAGTGTATGCAGTACTGTGGTAACAGTTTGTCACAGATTTAGAAAAATCTGAGTAAAGAAAAAGGACAGGATGCGTGACAGCATCTACATCAGGCAAAAGGATAAGGGACCCTAGTTGGAATTTTAAGCCAAGTAAGAACCTCACATCTGTCACTCATTATGGGGTAACAGTGAAAACTCAGCCATGTGGAAGTAAAATTTACCTAAAAGCTAAGATGCTAATTATTGGCAAAGCACTTAGGGTAATGACAGCCCACACTGGCCAATTCCCCAGGATCCTTGTGAAGCAATCACACTAAACTCCTACAGTACATACTACTGAGAAAAGCCAGGGGATGTGGCCCCACCCAATGCCCTGGTCCACGCAGGCAGATCCCGTAAGACGGAAACATTTTCCTTTCCTTGAAAACACAGTATGTTTGTAATTTCTGAACATGGGAGTCAAGTCTCACATCTGTTTCTCCCTCCTTCCTTCCCTCCCTTTCATTTTTAAAAAACTGTTTGGAGGGGCTAACAAGATGGCTCAGGTAAGGACACCTGCGGCCAAGGCTGATGACCTGAGTTCAATCCCTATGACCCAGATGATGGATGGAGAGAAACAACTCCTGAAAGTCATTCCCTGACCCTCACACTCTATCCCTACCACTCCAACACAAATACATACATACACACACACACACACACACACACACACACACACACACAGAGAGAGAGAGAGAGAGAGAGAGAGAGAGAGAGAGAGAGAGAGAGAGAGATACTTACACAGAGAGACACACACATACAGACACAGATACACAAAACACACATACATACACATAAAAACACACATACACACAGAGAGACACACACAAACACAGATACACACATGCAGATGCATACACAATCAACACATATGCACAGGCAGACACACACAAACACACACACATACACACACATGGACACACACATACAGACACAGAGTTAAACAAACACAGATACACACACATACACACTCACACACAAACACACAGACACATACAGAGACACACACAAACACAGATACACGCACATAAACTCACACATACATATACATATACACACAGAGACTCACACAAATACACAGACACTACATTTTTTTTAAAATGTAATTTTAACTATTAGGAGTCTTTGTTTGTTTGTTTGTTTGTTTGTTTGTCTGTTTTTTGAGACAGGGTTTCTCTGTGGTTTTGGAGGCTGTCCTGAAACTTGCTCTTGTAGACCAGGATGGTCTTGAACTCACAGAGATCCGCCTGCCTCTGCCTCCCAAGTGCTGGGATTAAAGGCATGCACCACCACCGCCTGGCAACTGTTGGGAGTCTTGAAATCAAACTTGAAATTTAAATATAGTGTATATTTTTATATTCTTATCAAGGGTCTGAAAACTTATTAAAAATTATTTCACTGTTTTAAGAACAATCCCCTAGTGACATTCAATGATTTATTTATTAATCATATCTATGTTCCTCAACTATCACTTGTTATTTTAAAATGTAACACCCACAGAGACCAAGGTTCAACCTCAACACATACGGGTACAAATCCCTGTTTCCAAAGTATCTCCTAGTAATTTTTCAGATTCACATTTAGACAGAATGATATACCACTGTATTTATCTCATAATTTTGTGGTTTTGTTTGGGGTCTTGTTGCTATTGCTTTTTTTTTTTCTAGTATAGAGATCCAACCAAAAGCTTCACAAGTGTCAGGCAAGCAGGCCACTACTGAACCATACTTTACTTACCAAGACCACAGCCAAAAGCTAATGCTTACCTCATCAAAATAAACGTGAGTGTTAGAGAAAGTCATGAGTCAGAAGATCCAGGTAGAGGCATAGACAGACATAGGTACAGGGTCCCTCTGAGTAGGACTGACTTAATACTATGATAAGCAAAACCAGTAACCTCTTGGTAAGAATGTCACTCAGCTGCTGCCTTCCTTTCCTGAGGATATGCTTAAACTGAAGGACTGGAGGCAGGGATGCCCATAACTAGACCCACATGGAATGTAAGATGCCTTGAAAGCAGCCAGAGCAGCTGGGGGCCTTACAGGCCTCCGTGGTATGCCTGCATGCGTGGGGCCCTGTGGCTTCTACAAGTGTGTTGGCCAGCAGCATGAGACACATGACTAAGGCTGACAACACATGGTTAAGTATGACAACACTCTAATGCTGCTCACTGGAAAAATGACTCTAAGCATAACTGAAGTCTTAATGTAGATGCTTGTGTTTTTCTCATATACCTCATTTCTTGCTGAACACACTGCTCTGGGTCACCTCCCTGTACCTGTGTCTGTTTGCATCTCTACCTGACTTATGGTTTTCCACCACCCTCGCATTTTATTTTGATGAATACCAATCATAAGCTTTTGGCTGAGTAAAGCCCAGAATAAAAGTACAAGTTCCTACCTGCTGCAAACAGGACTCTGGGAGCTAAGCAGGGTATCTTCCTTTCTCTAACCATCTTGTTAACTTAGCCAATAACTAGTTTAGTAATCTGTGGACTTGGGGGTCTTCCAGGTACTTAAAGATCACATTCAGAAGAATAAATGTGAGTTAGCATTGGTTATTAACCAAAAACAAAATATTTAGGTTTTAACGAGACATTACAAATCTACCAAATCAGGGTTAATCTTAGTGATGAGCAGTGACTCACAATAGTGACTTGACACACCATTTTATTGTGCAGAGATGAGACGTAGAGGAAGATGGTCTTGCCTTAGTCTGGGAGCTAAAAGAAATTACCTGGGATAGAAGCATCTTGCAGCCACTCCTAGGATATGTGTGACCTTCAGCTTTGTGACCTCACACTGAACCACCACCCCATAAGCATGGTCCATAACACGCCTGCTCCACATTTGGGTAGATGGGAAACCCAGGTGCTAAAACTATGTGAAGAGTTGTTACAATGGGTAGTCACTGCCCCCTCAGCTTTAACAGCTGAGCTTTTGGCTAACTAAAGGATCCAATATCAGAAATGTATCAATAGATTCTAATTCTAACGGACTCTGTGTGTGTGTGTGTGTGTGTGTGTGTGTGTGTGTGTGTGTGTGTGTGTGTGATACCTGTTCATGTGTGTTCATGTGGGGGCGGGGTTCACATGAATTTGTGTACATGTGGAGGTTGAAGACTGATGTCAGGTGTCTTCTTCAACTGCTCACCACCTCATTATTTTTAAATGCATTCCAGTTATTTATTCATTTTGGGGGGAGATGCTCTAGTTAGCATCTCTGTTGCTATGATAAAGCACTGACCAAAAACAACCTGGGGTGGGGGTATTTTATTTCATTTTACAGTCCGTCCTGAAGGGACGCCATTGCAGGAATTCCAGCAGGGACCTAGAGGCAGGAACTGAAGCACAGACCCTGGATGGAGGTACTTGCTGGTTTCCTGTTCCTGGCTTGCTCAGTTCCCTCTCTTATTCAGTCCTGCCCCACCTGCCTGAGGATAGCACCACCCATTGGGCTGGGCCCTCACACATTAACCAGCAATCAAGAAAATGCCTCACAGACATGGCCACAGGCCCATCTGAACTAGGCAGTTCTTCAGTTGAGGTTCTTCCCAGGTGACGCTGGTTGAGTCAAGTAGACAAGAAAGTAACCAGCACAGCTGTATGAATGTGAGAGTGCAAATGTCACCACATGTATGTGGAGGTCTGAGGACTTGTGGGAGTCAGTAATCTCCTGCCACCATGTGGGTCCCAGGGATGGAACTGAGAGTGACAGGTTTGGCAGTAAGTACTGGGCATCTGGTCAACCCTCCACTTTACTTTCTGAGATAGGGTCTCTCATGAACCTGGAGATAGCCAGTTCAGCTGGACTGGCCAGCAAACTTTGGGACTCCTCCTGCTTCACCTCTGCCCCATACTCCTGGCATCCAGTACTGGGATTACAAGCATATAGCACTGCACTTATCTTTTACAAGGGTGCTGGGCACTGAATTCAGGTGTTGGTGCTTTGGAAATAAATAGTTTGTCAACTGAGTTATTTCCCTAGCTTCCGAGGTTGTTGTTTGTTTGTTTGTTTCTTGTTGTTTTTAATACAGTCAAAAGTCCATTATCTCTTATCACCTTTAGGGTACTCACAATAAGAATTGTCTTAGGAAAACATAGTGTGTTACAGAAGCCACATGTTTAGGCATAATTCTCTAATGGAAACATGCTGTGACTTTCTACAATAAAATAAGCCCCCTCCTTAAGTACACCAGGCTTTTCGATCCTGAGTCTCCCTTCAAATGCTTGTGGGAAATCAACAATTTACTGAAGCCCATGGTGAATTTGGGGGGGAGGACTTCCATCTTATAACTCGAATGATCACACTCTACACATCTGGATCAGAATTTGAAATGCCCCCTTATCAGATTTTAACAGAACCTCTCAATCAAACCCAAAATGCAAATCTCGTAGAGTTTCATTACCCCCATCAGCAAGCTCATCTCAGGCATTGCAGAGAGCCCACTGCAGACTTGGTCAGTGGGTTTTGTGACTTTCCCATAGAACTGACCTCTGCAGCTTGAGATGCAGGCAGCTGCTGACAGTCTTCCTTCATTTGCTGAACCTGAGTCAGAGAAGGAATTCACTGTGCAATGACACATGTTTCGTATCTTTCAGATGCCAAATGTTCAAAGTATAAAAATATTTCGACAGGCCATTCACAAACTAGGCAGCGATCCAGTCATTAGCTCACACTACATCAGTGACCAGTCAGGGCTTTGTGGTTTATGTCACTGGGGTCCTCTCCCCTCCCAGCCTCACTCTCCTTCACTAAGCCTAGAGGGCTTGCTAGCTCAAGTTGCCGGAGTAGAGAATTTGCTGGCTCAAGTTGACATGGAAGTTCAGGAATCTAGATTGTTCCATCTGGTTGAAGAGAAAACAAGTTGGAGACAGAGCTGCATTCATCTGTGTAGGTGATGAGTCAGGGAACTGCAGCGGCAGAGGAATGGTTTCCAGAAAGCCAGGGCCATGCAAACACACGTGCCCACCACACCATCACTACCTCCAGCCCATAAGGAGGGACGGAAACTTTTCTCTGTTTTATATTTTTCCCACTCTGAATTTTAAGGGAAGAAAATTATAAAACCAAGAGCCTTCATATCCCAGGAGACATTTATGTTTAAGCTGGACGGAGCACTACCCCCGAATCACAGGCAACAATTTCACCCTGGCAGGGAAATGGACTAAGTGACTTAATGGATATTTTCCATCTCTAATTTCCATGATTAAAAGAAAGAGGTTGAGAGAGGTACATGTGGAGCCTATTGTGAGTTTGCCAATGAATCCTAATTTAGATCAAAGAGAGTCCATGAGACACCGAACCATAAACACCCTAGTGTGTGTTACTTCAAGGAAGTTGTTAGTGTGTTCCCGATGGCTATTATGTGATATAGTTGCGCTCCATAGCCTGCACCCTTTAATTACTAATACAGAAGAAAATCCCATATAAGAGCGAGGAATGTAAATGAGACCTCTGCTCTTTTGAACCTTTTATGCATTTGCCAAATTAGAGTTTGCCGTGGACTTTGGTTTTCCCTGATCGAGGTTGGTAGAGATCATTTGGCTCATGGGATTAAATCTGACTTTCTAAAAACTATTTCCGATCAGCGTGCAGATTTCAGACCTTTAAGTGTGCTTTGCGCTGAGACATGGATCATCAGAACCAGATTGGGAACAACTTTGAAGTTTTCAAAGGTATGGACAATATCCTCTTCCATTCTCCTCTTTCCTTCAGTGTTCAAGTACAGGTTGCTTGCTGTCCCCGAGAGAGCAGCCTGCAGAGTCCAGGAGCACACTATGTCACCATGCTCATATAAGCTCCTGGTTTCTGGGCAGAGCTCCAGGCACATGAGTCTGGATCAGTAGATATGACCACACTGTTGTTCACACCGGGCTTTCAAGCCCCATTTCAGGAAGAGAACAGCCACACATGTCATCTTGAACAGTATGAGTGTAACGATGCTTCCTTCTCTAGGGTTCTGCGGCCTGCCACCCTTGTGCAGAAAAAAAAGAAAGAAAGAAA
The DNA here is from genome assembly GCF_003668045.3 of Cricetulus griseus. Lineage (NCBI taxonomy): Eukaryota > Metazoa > Chordata > Mammalia > Rodentia > Cricetidae > Cricetulus > Cricetulus griseus. Next base: position 102,254,749 of record NC_048599.1, on the reverse strand, counting down.
TGTCAACAGCTTTGCTCATGCATTGAGTGTAGAGTGTAGGACCAGGCCCTGTATCGATGCAAGGATGTGTATTAAGCTGAGTGAGTACTGAGGATGTTAGCCATTAAGTGAGGCAGGCTATGTCCAATCCTGCATCTTGTTCAATAAAGCAAAGTCCTTTGCCATCTGTCTCCTACTACAAAGAGATTATAATAATAAAATCATTGCTAATGAGTAAACTAAGTAGAGGCTAATTCCCTGGTAGGTCATATTGGTGTTCTTCTCCTGAGGATGTCCTGTTCTCAATGAGGCAGAGAGCACCGGGGAGGGCATTGGATTGTGCACAAACAGGGATGCCTAAAATCAAAAACCAACACAGCATATGTCGGCATTTAAAGCCCCATCAAAGGAACATCCAACTTTTCAGCTGTAACCCAAATGTAAATTTTCCTTACCCTGTCAATTAGCAGATTACAAAGCTTCTGTAGCAGGAAGGCCATTCTGCTGGCAGAGCCTGGGTATTTGGAATAGGTCCAGGGCAGACAGATGGTGTGGAAAAGGGGTGCCACAAAACGTTCCCTGTCTGCAGAACCAACCATTCTTCCACACAGCAAGTGTAACCTTCGAGGGGCTGAACCACAAGGGGAAGACCTTCACCCGCACAGCTGGAGAAGCATGTGGGTGTCTCCGTGCTCAAACTAGATGCTGGAGGCACAGTAGTCTGGCACTAGGGAAGCATTTAAAGAAGAAACTTGTGCAAGACAACTGACTGGAAATCATGTTCTTTGGCACTGAAAGAGTATCTCCTCAGTGAGCACAGAAAGCAGGGTCACTGTCTCCCCCAAGTTTAGCAGGATTGTTTAAATTAGGAGAATAGAGAGTGTGGGCTGTATTTGGGATGCTGACTGTACTACACACAGGAAACTGATCATGAGAACCACCAAAGATGTTTGCTGTACAACCACTAAATAACATCTTTCCATTGTTCGCTTCCACCTGAGACTATCCTAGTGGCACAGAAATGTTTATTCAGGAGTTGATGGTTAGTAAAGTTGTTACACATCATAATGTCCCCCTGCTGCCATACAAAATTAATCTTCTAATAGAAACACTAATTGATACTTCTTTGACTAAGAACAAAACAAAACAAAACAAAACCCTTAGATTCCCCTTTCAGTGAGACCCAAAAGGCAAAACAAAGTTGTATTAATTTAAAAAAAAAATTAAGATAAAGTGTCTCCATTCCAGCTCACAGCTTTGGAAGCTTTGGTCCATGAGGGCAGGGGATGCATGGCAGAGCCTACAATAAGGCTGTCCACACCAGAGGGGACCAGGAATCAGAAAGCAAAGCAGGGACCGGAGGAATACGTAACTGTCACATATAACCCTAGTGACTGACTCTCTCCAGTGGACTCTGTCTCCTGAGTTCCAACCATCCCAAAACAGCATCACCTACTGGGAAAAAGCACTCAAAAAAGAATGTGTGAGGGACATTGCCAATTCAAACCATAATCTCTCTGAACTGGTAGGTAACAACTAGCCATTTGTGAGTGCCAACAAGGCACCAGGCACTTGACCTGTGTCAGCTCGAGTAATCCTTTTAAGGCTCCCCAAAGATGGAATTATTCTTATTGTTTTAAAGGTAAGACATTAAAGACCCAAGATGGGAACCACCTTCTGACAATCACTCACATTGCTTGTCTCATTCCAGGGCTCTGACTTAACAGCCTGCTTTCTTTAAATTCCACTACAATGCTCATAAGTGAAAGGCAGCTATTGGTTCCAACTTCCAAGTCAAACTCTTGTCTTCAAATGGAAATGTGCCACTCAGGGCTCAGCAAAGCCACTGGTCCGGTTCCAAAGATTCAGTGGTTCCATCATTACTCCTTTGGCTGCTTTAGGTCTCGGCTAGTGGAACATGACTTTGAGTGTGAAGGGTACTGTGTCCATATAGAAACAGAAGTTCAGGCTATAGGAATACCTTTGTGGGTATTCCTACGGGACAGGAAAACTGGGTTCCACCAACCAAGTGAGAGACAGGAAGACAAAAAGGGGGGTCCTGGCACTTTGGGTTTTCATGGTGCCCTTCCCTCACTGTGCTCTGATTCTTTTTTCTGTGCTTTCCTTTCCTGGCACACTCACCCCTGGCAGCCTACAGCAAGGGACACCCAAACTGAGCTAGCATAGAGATCCTGAGACCATTATCTCAGTCAGAAGCTAAGATTTTTTTTTTCAGTTACTTCCAGCAAAAGTGGACTCTGATGTCACACAGAGCCTGTTGTTTGTTTGTTTGTTTGTTTGTTTGACATCATCCTGACCAAAAAAATAAAAGAGACATTGATGTCATGGCGTCTACAACAGCACTGATTAAACAACATACACCTGGCATAGCACTTGAAGCTACAGGGTTTTCAAACCCAGACAAGAGTAACCTGCCATACCTGGGGATGAATTTTATGACTAGAACAACTGTTTTCAGTTCTGAATGATCAATAAAAGAGGCTAATCAAGCAATTAAAACAAAATTAACTCGGTCATCAGTTTAAACTTTTCAACCCAGGCCCCTGCCCTACATCCACACCCGCTGAAGGGGTGGGGGGAATCACAAAAGCCTCACTGGAGTAACAATTGCCTATTTTAATGTTGGCAACTTAAACTGACAATTATGTTGTTAATTGATAGTTATTTCACTGAGTTGTCATCCATGGAGATTGTTCAGATTAGCAATGTTGTTTTTGCATTGTGATTAAACCTCTGGGTAGCTGCATAAGACTGTTGTATTCTATTAGAAGACATTCTAACACAGAGTAGAGGAAAGGGACTGCCCTCCTTAAAGACACAGCCCACTTAAAAGAAGCTGGGAATTACAAAGCCCTGCTAAAATGCCATCTTTAACAGATGTAATGCTGGTTAAGGGAATTTTCTTCTACAGAAGTCAAATATTCATTCGGAGAGTGACAGTCAGTGGTAAGGCTACCAAACATGCCAAGGAAACATTATTCCTCCTGACAATGAAGCCCACAGAGACCTAGTTTTGTTCCCGGAACTGTCTCAAACTCAAGACAGGTAGTAAAATAAAGGCCAGAGCCAGTCTCTTTTGAGGTTGTGTTGTGCTGGGAATCAAATGTAGAACCCTGTATATACTAGGCAGTTACTCGCCACTAAGCTACACTCCTGGTTAAACAGTACATCTTTTTGCTCTTATTACATTTAATTTGTTTATTTGAGGAGGGGCAGGTATGCACACTATGGTCTTGAGGATTAAACTCAGGACATCAGGCTCAGTGTAAGCATCTCCATCTGCTATGTCATCTCGCTGGCCCATCAATGCTACATTTGTAAAGAAAGAAGAGAGAAAAAGAAAAGAGGGCATGGTGGATTACAGTTGGGACAGGAGGATCACAAATTCCCTGTCAACTTAAGCTACACATTGAAACATTGTATCAAATAACAAAACAAACAGAAAAGCACTTATATATACACAACACATCTTTCTTGGAGAGTCTTAGTCCCTTAAAGGTACCTTACTGCTTTTTTGGTTTGTTTGTTTGTTTAATATAGGGTCTGGCTATGTTGTTCAGGCTAGTCTCAAACTCTTAAGAGCAGTGGTTCTCAACCTGTGGGTCATGACCCCTTTGGGGGTCACATATCAGATATCCTGTATATCACTTATTTTACATTACAATTCATAACAATAGCAAAATTAGTTATGAAGTAGCAATGAAATAATTTTATGGTTGGGGTCACTACAACATGATGAACTGTATTAAGGGGCTGCAGCATTAAGAAGGTTGATGATGGGGAATGTACTGTGTAGTTCATCTTATTGATTATTGAATAAAGTACTTGTTTGGCCAATGAGACAGGAAGTTAGATGGGACTAGGAGTCAAAGAGGATTCTGGCCAATGTAGTAGAGAAGTGTGATCCAGGCAGGAAATGACATAGCAAGGAGACTCATATTTAAGCAAGGAGAAACAGGAAGTGTTCCTTTTTCCCCTTCGCCTCCTACAGTGGCGGGATGTGAGCCACCGGCAAGAGAGGGCGCCAGCGAAAGGCATCCTCTATAAGATAAGTCTTATAAAATATAGAGATTTATGATAATTAAGACTGAGCTTGGAGCTGGAGAGATGGCTCAGAGTTTAAGAGCACTGACTGCTCTTCCAGACGTTCTGAGTTCAATTCCCAGCAACCACATGGTGGCTCACAACCATCTGTTATGAGATCTGGTGCCCTCTTCTGGTGTGCAGATATACACGGAAGCAGAATGTTGTATACATAATAAATAAATAAAATCTTAAAAAAAAAAGACTGAGCTAACAGATGAGAATCCTAGTCATTGGCCAAGCAGCATTTGAACATAATACAAGTTTCTGTGTATTAATTTGGGCCCTAACTCGGGTGGGCGGCTGGCATAAAGCGCCCACGTGGTGGTGGGGCTCGGGCGGTTTTGGCGGAAAGATTTATCATAACAGGTTGAGAACCATACTGGTCTAGACTCACTCAGGTGATCCTCCAGCCTCAGCCTCCTGAGTAGCTGCAATCACAGGTAGGCTACTCCACGCTGTCTGACCTATAGCTTTCAAAACTTGTAAAACCAAATTGAACTTCTAAGTTTTCCTACTGTGGAGAAGCCTTAAGCTCCAGTTACTTGTCAGGGTTGGGCAGTAGGGAAGAGTGATCTTGGGCATCTACTGGCAGCATCTCAAGAGACCCAGACTGGACCCTCTCCTCCGACGGGGCAGTCCTGGCCACAAGGTGACAGCTGCCCAAATCTTAGACAGAGTGTTCTGCTGGAATGAAACCCAGTGATGAGGGAGAGTCGTGTTTTTAGGATGAAAGTGGACATTTAAGCTACTAATCATCTCTGCATCTTAATCTCCTCTTAAATCAACAGGCCTGGTGATGGTGGGGGAATGGCTTGGTGGATAAGAGCCTGGTGATGGGGGCGGCGGGTGCTGCGAAGATGACTTGCTGGTTAAGAGTTCTTATTGCTTTTGCAGAGGACCTGATTTCAGTTCCCAGCACCCAAGCCAGGCTGATTTTAACCACCTATAATTCCAGTTCCAAGGGGATCCAACACCTCCTTCTCACCTCTGTAGGCACCAGCACTCGTGTGCATATTCCTACATAGATGCCCACAGACCACATAATTGGAAAATGTCAAAAATCTTTAAAATTTTGGGCTAGAGAGATGGCTCAGTGGTTAAGAGCACTAACTGCTCTTCTAGAGGACCCTGGATCAATTCCCAGCACCCACATGGCAGCTCACAACTGTCAGAAACTCCTGTCCAGGGAATCTAACACCCTCACCCAGACATACATGCAGGGAAAGCACCAACACACATAAAATAAATGAAACTTTTAAAAAATTTAAATTAGCACGCCTGACAATAATGGCCAAATTGGAGCAACATTATTTTTCATGTAAACTATAAATTTTTATTTGAGGGGGTTTGAGACAGGGTTTTTCTTGGTAGCACACATAGGCCACAAACTCCCTATGCATTCCTAGGCTTGCCTCAAACTCATAGCAATCCTCCTGTCTCATCTTCCTAAGTGTGGCAATTATGGCATGCATGACCCATGAGCATCTATATTACACTGCTTCTCCTTTCCTGCCCCTCATGCTGTCCTTCCTTCAGCCAGCATAGCTGCACAACTCACTCACTGTGTGGTGAGAGCACAGCTCTGGCCGAGACCCACAGAACCCCCTCCCACACTGCTGACACACGGATTCTAACATCTGTTTAGACAAACACTTCTCAGTCACACTCTTGCTCCTCATGGTTTGGGTGGGACATGCACCATCTCAGGGTGAGTGGGCACCTCAGGTCCCTGCATTTGGGTTATTCCATGTCTCTAGTCAAAGAAGTGGATCAGGGATGAGCACAAAACCCAGTTAATCAAATAAAGAATCCACCATGGAAGTTTTACTAGAAGTCCTTGGAAGGAAAAAGAAGCATCCTTTCTTCAGAGTTTATTAGGTGAGGTGATGTAAGTTTAGACATAGCTGATGGCCACCATGGAGATAAAGAGGGGGAGGGGCAGGGGAAGGTCACAGAAGGGAAAAGAGGATTTAGGAGGACCTACACTAGCATTTGTAAATTCGCACTTACACTGGATTGAGAAAATAGGAAATACATTGTAGGGAAAAAAAAAAAAGAGTCAGACCTCTCACTATCAAAAAAGAATCTAAATAAGAAAAGACAAAGGGCTAGAAGGAACTATGACCCTTGGAATTGGAATCGGAGGCTCTCTGAATATAGACAAAAATCTGTATTTGTGTGTGGGCATGAATTAGTGTAGTATATTTCCAAGAGTATCTCCTGAGAGCACTTGGATGGAATGACACTCAGTAGCAACCAGATGCTGGTTCTAAATACCCAATTCTTAGGTGAAAGGGACCAGAGCTCCTTCAAGAACTGAATGTTTCTAAGGAGTGAGTTGAGAGACTATCAGAATTCTGTAGTGCTGGTAAGTCAGGAAAGGGAGAGGGAAGGTTAAAAGCCCAACAAAGAGCTTGTGAAAGTCTACAGCCACACTACCCATCTATCAGAGGATCCCAAAGAATGTCCTGACTGCCCAAACCGGAGCCAACTGAGCAGCAAAATAAACACTGGGTTATAATCCATAGAAGAAAATACACACCTGTGACAATGTCATTATATTGTTTTGTTCTGTAAGTAATGAATGAAGCAATCAATGGACAGGCCAACTCCTCTAGCATTTCCCTCCCTTGAGTTAGTGGGTAGGTGGGTAAGACTGCTCCTTCCTAACCCTATAGGACACCCCAGCTCCTCTGGGACCTCCCACCCCCACCCATCAGGTAGGCTCTGTTCTTTCCCACCCTGTGAGTCTTCTGTTTCTTCTGGGATATTACTTCTCCAAGCTAGGGCTTGGGCATTGCTCTGCCCTGTACCACAGGCCTCAGAGCTCCTCCAGGATCTTATCTCTAGGTGCTGCCAGGCTTCCCAGCTCCCCGAAGCATCCTCCATTTCCATGCCTCAAACTAGACCCACTCCTTCCCTGCCTGTAAGTCACCCACCCCTCTAGGATCCCAGGTATGCCCTGCCCTTCCATAGGCCTCCTGAGGACACACCCAGCCTCCCAATCACCAAGGCTTCAGAGCTTACTCATGGTGGATCAGACAGACAGGAAGAACCGAATCTGAAGGCAGCAGATGAGGAGTAGCAAGAGGTATGTGACACTTGGATGATGTCTGCAGCCTCTTAGCCGTACACTAGTGGGAGAGCCTGCCGCCTTCAAACCTGTCTTTCCACAAAAGAAAATGTCTTGAGCCTCTTACAACTTAATCTCTTGAATACTGTACCTGCCTTGCTCAAAGAAGAAATATACAACCAACAAACTACTTCAGATGAAGCCAGGCATGGTGGCCCTTACTGATTAACACGGCACTCGGGAGGCAGAGGCAGGTAGATCTCTGTGATTCCCAGGCCAGTCAAAGTGATGTGGTAAGATCTGTCTCCAAGAAAAAACAAAACAAAACAAAACAAAACAACAACAACAACAAAAAACCCTACTTCTGATACACAACTCCCAGCATAGGAACAAAATTAACACAGGAAAACCAAGCTTCTCCCTCAAAACAAAAAACAAAGCAAAACAAAATAAAAGACACACAATGACAAACATCACAATAGCCTCAAATTTTTACAAATATCTTGGAAAAATTTGTGTTAGTAGGGCTCTCTAAAGAAACAGAATTGAAAAAAAAACAGAATTGATAGAATGACTATATATTCAAAAGGGATTTACTAGAATGACTTGTAGGATGCAGTCCTGGTAGTCCAAAAGTGGCTACCACACACTAGAGAGGCCAAGCATCCAGTAATTATTCAAACCAAGTTGGCTGTCTCAGCAATGCCAATCCGGTAAGGTAGGCCTGGGGACCTCCTTGAGAGCTTCTAGTCTTAAGTTCACATGAAATTCTGAAGAAGTTGGTCCTAATATTGGTGAAGGAATGCCACTACAACAGGATAGACTGAGGGTAAGCAAGCAAAGTCATTTCCTTCTTCTGTTTCCTTTTATCTGGGCTGCCACCAGAAGGTGCTGCCCACATTTAGGATGGGTCTTCCTGCTTCAAGTAATCTCATTAAGAAAACATTTTGCACATGGGACTGAGTGCCTAGCAGCTGTGTTTTAGTTGATTCCAAATGCAGTCAAGTTGACACCCAAGGACAGCCATCACAAAATTTAACCAAAGAAGTGAAAGACTTTTATAAGAAAATCTTAAGTCACTGAAGAAAACACTAAAGAAGATACCAGATAAAAGGTCTCCCAAGTTCATGGATTGGTAGGATTTGTGGTGATATTTTGTTTGTGCTTTAACAAATAAAGCTTACCTGAAGATACGAGTACAGAGTTAGCCACACGAGTTAGTCATAAAGGTCAGCAGTGGTGGTAGTACGAACCTTTAATCCCAGCACTGGAGAGACAGAGCAGACCCAACTCTGTAAATTCAAGGCCCAGGCTACACAAGATTGGATCAGTCTAAAAGAGAAGCAGAGTTCACACCTTTAATCCCAGCACTAGGGAGGTGGAGACAGGAGTGATATGACTGGGTGAAAGAGGAATATGAGGCAGTAGGAGACAGGAGCTTATTGCTGTCAGTCTGAGGTTTCATTGGAGACAGCATTCAGTCTGAGGATTCATAGGGACAGGATCGCCCCTTTGATCTGAGGACTCAGTAGAGGTAAGAGGTCTCTCTTATGGCTGGCTCCTTTACTTCTCTGACCTTTCAGCATTTACCCCGATATCTGACTCCGGGTTTTTATTATTAAGACCTATTAGAACTTGTGCTACAAGTGTTAATATTGTGAAAATGACTAAAAGTAATCTATAGATTCAATGTGATCCTCGACAAAACTCCAATGCAATTCTTCCACAGAAATTGAAAAATTAATCTCAAAATTCATATGGAAATTCAAAAGATCCAGGATAGCCAAAACAATCCTGAATCATAAACAATAAAAGAAACACTGCTGGAGGTTTTACATCCCAGATTTCAAGTTATACTATGGAAATACAGTAATAAAAACAGACATACTGGCCGGCCAGTGGTGACACATTCTTTTAGTCCCAGCACTCAGGAGGCAGAGGCAAGTGGATTTCTGAATTTGAGGCCAGCCTGGTCTACAGAGCAAGTTCCAGGACAGCTGAGACTACACAAAGAAACCCTGTCTCAAAAAACAAATTTAAAAAAAAACAAACAAAAAAAAAACATAAAGGAAAACAGACATACTGATTCACATTCCTCCAGTCACCTGATTTTTGACAAAGGCCAAAAATATACATCAGATAAACAACAGCATCTTTAGTAAATGGTGCTGGTCAAACTGGACAGCTACCTGTGGAAAAATGAAACTAGATCCTTAACTCTGGCTCTGCACAAAACTCAACTCCAGATGGATAACAGACCTCAACATAAGACCCTGAATCTCTTGATCAAGAGATTCTTGATCAAGAAACCAAGAGAAGAAAGTAGAGAAAGAATGAAAAAAAAAAGAAAGAAAGGAAAAGACATGACTGTTCCCAGGTGTGGTGGAGGAGAAAGTGTATTGCAGGTATGTGTGAGAGTGTAGCCAGAGGCAGAGACAGGGACATCTGGGAGAATCCAGAGCGGTCATGATCCTGAGCCATGTGAGGAGATAGGGGGTGGGGGGGAGAGGAGCTGCCAACCAAGAGGGGCATTCTGGGCATTCTGGGCCAACAGACTGACCAAGAAAATAGATGAAAGGGACCAGGTAAACAAAATGGCTGAATACGTAGGGAAAGGCAGCTGGTGGAAAGGCAGCCCAGCCCCCGGGTTGTAGAAGTTTAGGGGGGGGAGGGAGGGGGGAGGATATGCCAGCCATACTCTGCAACAGGTAGAGGCTGAGGGACGCTGGGAGAACCTGGCAGCCACGTCCACTTTGATATGTTAAATAGTCTCCTCAGCCATTCCTCCCAGTGTCTGAGACTTAACAAGAGTTTATGCTTCAACTTAGAAGCACAAGAATGGACTTTCTGAACAGGACCCCGGCAGCACAGGCATTAAGTCCAACACTGACAAATGAGACCCATGAAACTGAAAGGACAAAGGTCTCAGCAAAGGACACTGTCAATCCAAGTGAAGAGGCACCCTACAGAAGGGGCAAAAGTATTTTCCAGCTACACATAAGCAAAGGGCTAGAGTCCAGAACATATAAAGAACTCAAAAAACTATAAACACCAAGAAAACAAACAACCCAACTTAAAAAAAAATGGGGCATGTAACTAAACAGAGTTCTCAAAAAGAAGCAATACAAATGGATAAATATTTCTTTTAATTTTCAACATCTTTAGCCACTAGGGAAATGCAAATTAAAAATACTTTTTGAGATTTCATCTTACCCTATCACAACAGCTAATACAAAAAACAACAACAAATGTTGGAAGGGGGAATTGCATTATTGGTGGAAGTGAAAACACTATAAAAGTCAATGTGGAGTTTCCTCAAAAAGCTAAAAGTATGTATACCATCTGACACAGCCATACCACTCCTTAGCATGCTCCCAAAGGACTTTGTCTCCTACTTCAGAGGTACTTGCTCATCCAAATTCATTGCTGTTCTATTTACAATACCCAGGACATGGAAACAACCTACAGGTCTACCACTGGATGAATGGGTAATGAAAATATGGCACATATACACAACAGAATATTATTCAATGTTAAGAAAAACAAAATTATTATATTTGCAAGTAATTGGATGGAGCTGGCAACAGTCATTCTGAGTGAAAACATCTCACGTTTTCTCTCATATGTGGGGGCCATCTTTAAGTCTTTAAATATGGGTGTTTAACTTTGAGCATTCATCCATGTCAGTAAACTAGTAAGGGGCAGGACTTCAAGAGAAGTGAGATATAAGGTGGGTGGTAAGAAGGGGGAAGATAAATAATAGAACAAGAAGGATTAAATGGATTATGGGGGCAGGAGGGCAGACTAGAGGCAGATGTATGTGGAAGGATAACTAACACTAAAAAAAACTCTGAAAATGTCATATATAAACTGACCACTGTAGAAGCTACATAAAACACATACATACACACATATTAAAGGAGTTGCCCTATAACGAGGGTCCAATGCCTTGACCAGATACTACAGGCTATCAAATAAAAAGCTCAGTACCAAGTATTTGCTGCCTCTTTTCCAGTTGTTGGTCAGTAGGGTCCCATTAGGCTCCCTTTCCCCCAAAATTACAAGTTATTGAGAATTGCTTTTGAAGACAAAACTATATTGCTGAAGGCATCACATATTTGAGTCACAGGACATGGAGAAATCAAGCTTGCAGTGAAGTGAAAGTGTCATCTCTTTTAGATACCTTTCCTAGAGCTTGAAAGTCCTATGTAGGCTACCAGGAGAGAAAAGCAATCGACGATGTTATCCAGTTATTGAATGCGCCAGGACACAATAATAACTGTCTTGGCAAGATAGGCTGATACAATAATGGCACTCGTGTTACAAGAGTAACCAATTTCTTTCTAATTGATCTGAGGCCTGCTCAGCAAAACACATGCCTGGTACTATTAACTGGGGAAAAACAAAAACAAAATCAAACTGTGGCTGGCTAGGTCATAAGCCCTGCAGAGAGCCTAATAATTTTATTCTGCTGAATGGACACAGTAATGAACTCCCCCTAAATGTTTACTTTTGTAGACATCAAAGAAGCTTCTTTTTGCAGTAAGTGGCGATTAATACAGAGATACACAACTGGTCGGCATGCCAACAATAAGAGACTGTGCAGTGCTCATCTCTAAACGAAATATCTGTACCACACTCCCTACTCACAGCTTGAGTCACCGTAGGAAAGTGGGTCAGAGATTGTAGAAGCCAGAGTTAGTGGATGTCTCCAAGGAAATCATCGCTGGACACAGCAATGCCAGTGCATACACGACTTCATAGCAGCTGTGGCTACATGTGCAAGACCTTTGCAAGATCAAGCCAAACAAAACCCCACCATGGGTGGTAGAGGGGCTCATGAAGATCCACCTCTAGCTGAGGCGCTATTTATTGACAACTGATGGCTCTTGGGAAAGGGAGAGGCATTTTTCTTTAAGAGCGTGGCTCGCTCCCTCTCAAGAAAAAAACCAACCTCTTTTTGCGTGCGTGCGTGTGTGTGTGTGTGTGTGTGTGTGTGTGTGTGTGTGTGTGTGTGTGTGTTTAAAAGTTCAAGGTCTGGGTTGGAGAGATAGTTCAGTGGTTAAGAGCACTGGCTGCTCTTCCAGAGGACCAGGGTTCAATTCCTAGCACCCACATGGTAGCTCACAACTGTCTATAACTCCAGTTCCGGGGGTTCTGACACCCTCACGCAGATATACATGCAGGCAAGACACCAATGCATATAAAATAAAAGGAAACTAAAAAAAAAAATAAAAAATAAAAAGTTGAAGGTCATTCTCAACTACATAGCAAGTTGAGATCCATCCTGGGATTTCTAAGATCCTGTCTCAAGAAACATTTCCCCTCCGTGGCATTGCTGCACTGGAATAATTTCCAATCCCTTTTCACCAAAGAGGAACAAGAACTGATTGATGTTTACTGGTTACTCAATCCCCCTCCATTTGAAGAAATGTGACACCAGACCTCATTGCCTCCACTTCAAACTGCTATACAGACTACCATTAACCCCCCGACACTTGGAGGTGGCAAAGCAAAAGGTTCAAGCAACATGACATGTTCAGTGACAGAGACACTGGAACATCTCATGCACACTGATGCATCACATGGGATGGTTAAAAGGAAGGGGTAGCAGAGGAAGGAATCCTCAGAGAATCCTCTTCACTGAAAACCCCAAAAAGTCACCCCTATCTCCTCCCTTTCCTGCCAAGTGATCACTGCAAAAAAAAAAAAAAAAAAAAAACCGACGATAGTCAAATTTGGGCCAATCGCTGTGACCTCTCAGGCCTTTGTCTCCACTGCTCTGAGGACATTACCAATTTGCAGGGCTACTTCTAACATCTTGACCAAGAAAAGCAGGAGTAAATTAGTACACTTTCTTCAGAGCAGTGCAGACACATCCCCGCCTCCCATTAGCTCATTGAGAAAAGCTTACCACCCCCCAGAAACTCTGTCTCCTGATGAAGGGAAGCAAGGTTCATGTTAGCTTTGTCGTGGCTGCAGCTTTCTTTCTAGTTCAGAATGCGAGCTGAGGCTCACTTTGGGCCAGTGCTCATCAGGGTCCCTCAGGATGGCTGCTGCCTCCACAGGGCACCACACATTCTAGGTGACAGCCCAAAGCCATTCAAAAAGAAAGCTCAGGATGGAAGAAACACTTACCCCCCTGCAGCTTTTCTTCCTGAATTCCTATGCACTGGCAGGCAGGTGCTGAAGGCAGAGGGAGTTTTAATTTAAAGCTTCCCAAAATGTCTGCACTTGGGTTAGCCCCCAAATGGCCCAACACTAACATGTTTCCTTGGAAGGATAACACATTAGTAGCCTGTCTTAGTCAATGTTTGATTGCTATGAAGATACCCCATGACCAAGGCAACTCTCATAAAGAAAATGTTTAATTGGGAGCTTGCTTACAATTTCAGAGGGTTAGACCATTATCACTATGGTGGGAAGCAGACAGGCATGACATTGGAGCAACAATTGAGAACTTTATATTCTGATAGAAAGGCAAAAAGCAGAGAAAGACACTGGGCCTGACTGGGCTTTTGAAACCTCAAAGACCACATCCTCCCACAAGGCTACACCTCCTATTCCTTCTAATCCTTCTCAAACAGTTCCACTCCGTGATAACTAAACATTCAAATATACTAGACTATGGGGCCCATTCCCATTCAAACCACCATACAGCCCTTTCATGAATCATGCAACACATTTTTATTGACAGATTTTTGTACCAAAACAGGCTGAGGAAACAGGACTAAGCAAAATAGAGATGCAAGCTTTCCTGACTGAATTGGTATTACCTCTACCCAACAAACTTTTTTTTTTTTCCACACAGGGTTCCTCTAATATCCCAGTATGGCCTTGAACTTGAACAACTCTTGCCTCAGCTCGAAGAGTGGGCCACCTAGCTCTTTATCATCAGTAACTTCTGCCACTCCTCCAGGAAGCCTCCTGTGGACCCCATCTGGCTTCAGTGGCCCCTTTCCTATCTCCTATAGCATTTTGGGTGTCCCTAGCACTTTTTGCACTGAAAGGGAATTCCTCATTCCCAAGATTTCAGAGGTGCACTGTTAATTTTATGTCTCAAAATCTGTGTCATTCTTATGTCAGATGTAAAGGACTATATAAAAACAACCCTCATAGCATTTTAATTCTTAAGCTCGACCGAAATCGAGGGAAATGGGTATTCAATGGACAAAATCCGGGGAAAATGAGTCTGGTCTGATGGCACACTCCTGCAATCTCAGTACTTAGGAAGGATGGCGGCAGGTTGAAGCCCAGCTTGGGCTTCATAAGGGCTTCCAGTTTGGGGGTTACAGAGAGAGGGGAGAGAAAGGGAAATAGAGAGAAAGAGAGACAGAGAGATGGAGAGAAAGAACACAGGAGAATCTTTAAAGTATGTCTGTATCGCCCTTGATGGTAAATGTGTTTTGGGGTCATGAATTTGGTCTACATCACTATAATCCATTAAAATAGTGATAATTTGTTAATAAAACACTTCTCAGGAAACTTTCCGTAAGAAGCTTGAAATGGGAACAAGACAGCAGATAATGGGGAAACCAGATTGGCTCTGGCAAGGCCTTAATAGGCTCTGTCTTAGCTTCACTATGGAGATCTCTAAGATGCTTACTTATCATCTTCATCAGCTTACCGGTTTAGATGATAAAAGACCCAGTCTCTCCCTGCCACTAGACCAACCAACAGCCCAGATTCTAGCCTCATGGCTCACCAGGCACCTTCTTCCTATGTCTTCCTGCATGTTGCTAGTAAGAGTGATTTTGCTAAGTGGATCCCATTAATTAAGACCATTGAGAGACTAAGCCCCGGGTTTAAAAATTGAAATGAAAACCAGGCCTGTAAATCATAGTGACAGATACAACACCGAAGTGAAACTAAAGGGAGAAAAACCAACCTACCTGGCCAAGAAAACCCTCCCATGCCTAGCTCCTCTTGGAAATATGCAGGTTTGAGTGAAATCACAGTACTTTTTAATTCAGAAACTCTTTTCTGTATCCCCCCCCCCATAGTCCTGTCCTTGCATTTCCCACACCCACGAGCCATCTGTGGGGTCCAGGTGTTTATTATCTTGAGCTCTTGACAAAAAGGAAACAATGTTTCCAGGGCAGTGAATCATCTAAGTGGTGACCAACAACAAAGGCCATTTGCATGATTCCAAATAGAGCTTATTTGCACAAGATACAATAAAATTAGAGTTACTGAGTGTTGACTTTTCATAACTACCCATTTCACAAAATGATTAAAAAATAGGTGGAGAATCACTTACTGCTAATGATCAGAAACACAAAGAGGCATCACCAGAGGTTGACATTAGAGGGCTCCTTCAGAGAAGCCATTTGCTCTGCACTTCTTCCTCAATGTTCAGAGCTTACCTTGTTGTTATTATCTTTTAATGACTGGGAACTGCTTTAGTTATTTTGAAGCACACACAAAAAAAATTAAGTAAAGACACTGATGTTGTAATTATGTCATCATAAAGAGTATTGTAAAAGACAGCTTGCCTAAAAACATGGTGGAAATAATTTGGGGAAATTGTCAGGGACAGCAATTTGGTAGTTGGAAAATAATTTAGGCAACAAGCAATGTGGTCTGCTTACCCAAACCATAGAGAAAATGTAATTAAAAGGGGGAATGGAAACTATTGTGGCCTGCACAAAGAAAAAGTGGGTAAGGACTTTTCCTGACTGTGACCTTCTCCTGTTACAAGTGTCAGCACAGAGAAGCATGGGCACAAGCAGCATGAAAGGGAGACAGAACTGTCCAGACTCCTCCTGGCCACCTGGGATTTGGCCCTGAAGATGGGGATAAGCCTAGAAGAGGGCTGGTAATGTTGACACTTTACCCCTTTGATAGAAGCTGAATTAATATGCAAGTACCAAAGAAAAGAAACCTACCATTAGCATAAAGAGACAGATTGCTGTTCAAACAAACTATGGGTCTGCCATCAGAGATACATAACGTGCTGGGGAATCCAGATCATTGTTATCACTTGCTCTACTCAGAATTTATTTCCTCATAAAGCTCAGATTTTACTTGAGATTTCCAGCTAACACATGAATACAGTCTTGGTCTTGAAAAGAATTGAAATTAAGTGTAATTTGGTTGTATTTAGCTGACAGCATCAGTGTTATTCTCAAGACAAGTTTTTGTTTGTTTCCCCCCAAGGTCAGGCTCACCAAGGGAAGGTAGCTGAGATGACTTGAACACCTGACAACCACAGGATCCTAGCTCTCTTCATGCAAGCTAAGAGCTAGAGACATGAATGACTGCCATACCTCGTCCAGCTGAGCAAGCCCAGGTAGACACACACAAATGTTCTTTGCTTTGAGCTCAGCCTGACACTTGCAATTAACTCCTGGTGCTGGGGGGGGGGGATGAATGAACTGAGAACAGATCCCCTCTCTAGTCAGTCAGTAGATCTCTGCTCTGTGAGGCACAGCAGATAGTTACAGGAGACATTTTGCTGGCTGCGGTAAATGGTAAAAGAAGTGGCTCAAACAGGACGAATACAACACAGGCACAGGAGGTGGAGGTCCAAAGCTCATATCTAGGGATCCAGAAAATGTTTTCTTTCTTTCTTTCTTTTTTTATCTATTTATTTATTTTGGTTTTTTAAGACAGAGTTTCTCTGTGTAACATTTCTGGCTGTCTTGGAACTCACTTTGTAGATCAGGCTGGCCTCCAACTCACAGGGATCCACCTGCTTCTGCCTCCCGAGTGCTGGGATTAAAGGCGTGTGCCGCCAACGCCTGGATTGATTTTCTTTTAAAATCTAGGGCACAATAGATCCAGCAATTCTACTTCTAAGTATATATACAAAGTTTGAAACAGGGATCCAAATAAATACTTGTTCACAAAAACACACAGCAACCAAACTCATGATAACAAAAAGCTGGAAACAACACAAATGTCTATCCACTAGTGACTGGGTAAACAAAATATGGTAAAAATTGTTAGAATTTTAATACAAAACACCTCCACAGGTTGTTTTAAATGCCTAGTCATCAGTTAGAAGTGCTCTCTGGAGGCTGTGGAGACTTTAGGAAGAACAGTTTAGCTGTGAGTAGGTCACTGAGGGTAGGCAGTTCCACAGAAAAGCCACCTGAGCAGGACACCTTGATTTACAGCAGGTTTAAGTGGTTTGTGGTTTTAGTGACAAGAAGGCCACTGTTGACATCAGCAGCATTTTCAGTGGAATATGGGGCAGAAACCAGAAGGTGTAGTGATTTGTTAAGACTGGGAAAAGTGGAGAGTGTAATTCTTGCAAAAACTGGCTGTGAAGCTGAGGTGATCCCACAAGCAAACCTCACCTAGCTGCCTGCTGGTAGGGCAGCAGGAGCCGGAGGCAGTATCAAGTTTCTTTAAAAAAAAACAAACAAAAACAAAACAAAAAACAAAAACAAAAACCTAGCAAACTGCTGCTACTGATTTTTAAGAGTTCAGTCATGAGCATGACAGCAGCTCTTCTACAGCCTAGCTGGCAACCGAAGCACGATCTGTTCATTTCTGCCTGCTCTTCGGGACACATTAAGTGAGGGATTTTAACTTAAGAGACTGCTTTGCTAGTAGCTCTCAGTTGTGGGGAAAGCTTGGGAATGGATGGGAAACCAAAAGGCCAGCTTAAGGGTCATGTAGTCATGTTACGACTTCTGGCAGCAAGGTGCCTCCTGTAGCAATTTTTCACTTCTAGGTTGTCAAGGGATGTAACAGTAGCAGGACTGGAGGGTCAAGCCCACCATCACGTTCTGTGCACTGGCTTCCTCTGACATGGTTAACTCTTCTCTACGCTCTCAGCCTGTACCCACCCCAAACCTCAAGTCTAGAACACACAGAACGTCTCAGAAAACTTACCCTTTTCCTTCTATCAGAAAAGGGAGCATCCCACAGAGCCCAAGTGACACGTCTTTGGTTTGGATGACATTTACACCTACCGACATTTCTACTCTGCATCTACAGTATCTTGAAAGGTAGATTCCCTTTCCCTCTTTACCATCTGATTAAAAAAGTAGGTTTGTGACTATGTTGCAGCTTCATAGTTTCTATTTCAGGGCTGACTAACTGACTTCCAATGAAGAGTAGTTTAGATTTTGGCCAGTAACATAAACCCCAGGAGCAATCTTTTGGCATTGTTTCTTCCTGAATTTGGCCTATCAAGTAACCCTCAAGTTCAACACCAGAGTGTAAACAAGGAAGGCCCTGTTTTTCTGTGTGAATGTCATAAAAGGTTTACTAGGTGTCCTCACGAACTGTGCCAAGCAAGCAGCTGCAGGGCTACACTTAGGCTCTCGTGCTTGGGAGTAGACATTCCAGATGCCACATCTGTGGACACTTAGCAGAGTTATGCTATAACTGGTGTTCAAGGAGAGGGAAACAAAAACTAGCCTCTCCTAACTTTTTAAAATAGAGACTGTGCTGTTATAATGAAACAAGCACATGAAACAAGAGAAACCACACAGAATTCTGTTGAAGTCAGAAAGGTAATTGTAGTCATGTCATTAGCCACTACCCAGAACACTTAGAAATCATGAAATCATTATCATTTTATCCTAAGTGCTGAGTATACAATAGGCTCTCAAATGTCAGTTGAAGGAGGGATGTTATCAGCCCTACAAATTCTACCATACTGGAGCTACTCATTTAGGACTAAGTCAGAAAACATTTGGTCCATAATTCCCTACCTATTCACCTAAGCCAGTCCACCTACCCCAGTGGAACAGATGAGGTTACACATGAAGGAATAGAGTAGATGGTGGCCTAAGAATCCCTGCTATAGGTCTGTATATTATATGCTTACTTTTTAATGATGGTAATCCTGTTACCCTTTCTATGGATGAGAACATTTTAAGAACGTAAAACATCTGTAGAGTAGCATGGACTTAGGAAACAAAAAGTGGTTAGTTGGGAAGAGAGATACTTTTCCTTAAGCACCCCCCCTTTAAAACAAAAAAGAAAAGACAAAGAAAAAGCTGTGTGTCTGTGTGTGTGTGTCTCTGTGTGTGGAGTTTTGCCTGCATTTACATAGGCAGTGCAGTGAGGTCTTAACAGGGTGCTGAAATCCCTGAAACTGCAATTACAGACTGCTGTGAGCAGCTATATGGGTGCTGGGAATCAAACAAGGATCCTCTCCAAGAACAGCCAATGCTTTTAGCATCTTTCCTCTAGCACATTAAAAATAAAATTGCTACATCAAATATACAGTTAACAAAACATGTTCACCCAGCTTTAACATTTTTAAGGGCTGGAGATGTAGCTCAGTGGTAAAATACTTGTGTAATATCCTCAAGGTTCTAAGTTTAATCATTTAAGTGTCACAAAATATGAAAATTTTGTTTTGAGACTGGGTCTCACTGTCCGGCCCTGGCTGGTCTTGAATTCGGATGTCTACTTTTGCCTCCTGGGTGCTGGGATTAAGGGCGTGTCACAAGCAGCCTGAAGTAGTTTTAAAAAAACATACTGTGAAGAATGTCTTTAAAACTCTCATGAACGTTTAAAGGAAATTGCTTAATAGGTAGCAGCGTAATTTCACTTTAATTTTTATTATTTGCTCAGTACTCATCAGCTCCTGGTAAGTCTATTCTGTCCTTGTTTCCACTCTTACCACATCCTCAGATGACTAGTCTTTTTAGCCACCCAACTACTCATCGATTAGGCCACTCTGCAGCCTAAAACCAGCATCCTTTTTCACTGTCGTGTGTGAATGTCCACCACAATCTTGACACCTTCTACAGTGTCTGTCTTCTTGACTGTTCTTCCAACCCCACCACTTCCTAGAATGTGCTCATTTCCCAAGGCTTAGTCCTCAACTTAAAATTAGTGTTTGAAAATTCTGGACTTGGATAAATTAATCTTTTCTGGGGAGCAGGAATCACTAATTTTTCCCACAGCACTTTACAAATGCAACAAATACATAAGTCAATGATTTTATATGTAAATATGAGCAAGGCAAGAGGGAAATCAATCTCTTTAACCTTAACAATAAAAGTGAGCCACTAACATCAAATTTTGTTCCCAGGGTATCAACTAACTGGTGTCAGGGTGTTACACAAGACTCACTACTCATTCATAGCAATAAGTTTTAAGCACTCTAGTCTATTTACACTGAAAATATTTACCACCCTCATAAAATTTTAACTGTAAGTAGTATATAGAATGTCAACTTTTAAAGCCAAAATTTCTAAATGCTAATTCAAATATTAAATACAACATAATGAAACAAAAAGAGAAAATTTGAGGCAGTTCTAGGATCTAAACTACAATTAGTATCTGAAAGGAATGCCTATTGTTCTTATTTTTCTCACAAAATACCATTTATTATGGTTAGTCTTTTACAATTATTTTATTTTTACTGGTTTTTTTTGGGGGGGCTCATAAAAGCATACAATCTTTCCAGGCAAATAATAAATATGTAAACTACATGGAACAGCTGCTACTATTTTTGTCTTATATAAACCTCCAGGTTGGGGGGGGGGAGGTGTTTCTTGCTGAATTTTAAATGATTGTAACAAAGGTTATATAACAACCTAATGAACTGCCAAAAAAACAAAACAATGAAGTTAGTCAAATGTACTTTTAAAAACTATTTTCCAGGTGGCTAGATGACTCAACAGTTAAGGGCACAGGCTGCTTTTCTAGAGGACTGAGGTTTGATTCCCAGCATCCTCATGTTGGCCCCCATCTGTAACTCCAGTCCCAGGGGACCCAACACCCTCTACTGGCCTCCTTGAGCACCAGGCATACCTGTGGTACAGACATACATGCAGACAAAACACCCATCCACATAAAACAAAGATAGTATTAAAATACCTTTTTTCCAAAACCTCTAAAAATGGCTCACAGGTAAAGTGGTCACAACCTGAGTTCCACCCCTAGAACCCATGTAGAGATGGACAAGAACCAAACCCCACAATGCTGTCCTCTACTGTAGCCATATGTTTTCACTAAAGAGTCTTTTTTTCCTAGAAGTTTTCTAACACAAACCAAGGAAGGTGGAATTGATGTGTATTCCCAGCACATGGGGAAGAGGCAAGAGCAGCTCATCTTCAGCTACAACTTCAAGGGCAGCCGAGCTAAAAGATACTCTCTCAAAACATAAAAATGCTTTCTAGGATTTCCTGATGAACATCCTGATTAAAAAGTTTTTCTTTTGACGTATTATAGCAAGCACACAATTGTGACAGCATGTATGTGGCACTCAGGGGACAACTTTATGGAGCTGGTCCTCCTTCAACCTCTACATGGCTTCCAGGCCCGGGACTGAACTCAGGTTGCTTGGCTTATGTAGCAAGCACCTTTATGTACTGAGTCACCTCACTGGTCCCAAAAATTATTTTCTACAAAATGCACACCAGCTTACCTAACATGTAGGGTTGTTTTTTTTTTTAATTATTCTTTTTAAATTTAATTAGAAACAAGCTTGTTTTACATGTCAATCCCAGTTCCCTCTCCCTCCCAGGGTTTTGATTTTTCAAGACAAGGTTTCTCTGTGTAGCTTTGTAAACCAGGATGGCCTCAAAAATCACAGAAACCTGCCTGCCTCTGCCTCCCTAGTGCTGGGATTAAGGTCGTGTGCTGCCACTGCCCAACTATAACATGTAGTTTTAAATATATTTAAGCATTTTCACTATTTTGAAGGCCAAAATTATAAGGCAGCTGACTATGTAATATGTATACCTCCTTTTTAAAGACTTCTAGCTCAGTAGATGTATAATAGTTAATTACTTGCACATAAATACAATGTGCACTAACTGTAGTCATTAAAAAAAAACTGGACAGAACTATTAAAGGGTGTACAGTGAGATATACTCCTGTCTACTAACAGATTTTATAGCCACAGATTTGGCTTCAGAGCAACTCCTCAAATAGTTTCCAAAACAGCCAATATTCAAAGAATATAAAAACAGAAATACAATCATTACAGTGTAGGACAAATATTTTCACCTCAAAAATCTCAAGTCCACAATCACCTTTCAAGGCCAGTAGTAACCTTTTTTCAGTGCATTTAGTCCCTACAAAATGCTTGGGAATTCCTGGATCAAAGTGCTGGAAACTCAATCTCCAATTACTTAAAAACATCTTGGTGCTGGGGAGAATTCAGTCAGCAAGATGCTTACCATATAAGTATGAGAACTCAAGTCTGAGTCCCCAAGTATGGTGGTTCCCCACACCAGGGAGGTAGGAACCCCCATCCCCTTAAGGTTAGCTGCCCACTCAGCCTAACCTAACTGGGCCGCTCTGAGGGTAATCTCCTTATACCTCACACCCATGCCCCACACATACACAACCTACTTTCTAACTTAGTAGATGTTTGATTCAAGCAAACACTACTGACAATATTAATAGAAAATTATTCTACATGGTTTTTCAAATTCTGATCCTCAAAGTATTGATTTCTAGTAAATTCCAAGTAACAGTTCCTCTTTCACATCCTAAATTAAAGCCTCACTTAGAAAAACTGCCCTCGATTACTCTGTGTACCTAGAGTTGACTTATGCACTGAAATTTCAAGTACCAGTGTCAAGTTGGGCCAGGGTAACAGATGATGGAAACCTCACTAACGCTGTACACACAAAGACGCATTCCATTGTTTTCTTCCATTCCTACCACCCTTCCTCTGTACCTGAGGTTCACACACATTCATAACCCTTTGAATGGTTCCCGCCTGCCATGATTACCATAGCTTGTCTGTTACCATTTTCAGGAATAGTTATGTAAATGCAGAAAGTGCTTTGAAAAGGGAAATAGTTTGCAAACTGGTGTTGATAAAATTGATACAAATCAATGTGAGCTAAGAAGGTAGGCTTTTTTCAAGTTATATTTAATAAATTCATTTTACGTGAAAAATTAAATTGCCAGCACCTCTATACACCTCTTTTTAAGTAAATATATTTGTTTACAATCCCAGCATCTGAAATCAAGAATCTTAAAATAAAAGGCTAAAGAAAAAAAAAGCCAGACTTTCTTATCCATACCACTGCAATATTTTAAATCCATTGGACTACAACAAACTCAAAAGAAAAAAAAAATAGTGTTTTATTAACTACCACACTGTTATAATACACTTTTAACGTACAATAAGGTAGCCTTTAAATCTGAGGTGGTCTTAAAGATAACAAATGAACAGAATCCAACTTCTTGAAATAGGTGAACCGCTGCAGTTATAGATACATTTAGGAAAATTGTAGAGCTCTTACAAGACCAGCAATGTAATTTTATTTTGTACATTTTTAATTGAAAATATAAACAATAATTAAAAAATAAAAGAAAATACAGCATAATAAAAAACATACATTTCTCAATTAAATGTATTGGATACATATAAATTTTAAGGGAAGAAGCAAAAAAAGGAAAATGGTTGATATTTAAGTGCAGACTGACTATCTAGACAAAAAAATTAAAAAATATCATAAAGCTTCTAAGTTTCTATGACTAATATCCATATGGTTGGAGTATCGTCACTGTGGAAGTGATTTTGTTATGTTTGCATATGTTATACTTTATTGGTAATTTACACAATGGCTTTTAAGGCCCTGGCAGACATGTTTTTCTGGAAACAAGATTAGATTAAAAAAAGAAAGAAAGAAAAAGAAAAAAAAAATCACTGCTAAGATGCAATAAACCTTATTATTATTATTTTTGGTCCTCCAAACTTCAGGAAAAGGGGTAATTCACTAGAACATTTTCTTACCACCCAAATGCCTCAACCTACACATTTTAAACTTTTTAAAAACATCGGTTATATTGCCCAACTTCATTATTGAAAGAATATTAACAAGACATTATTTTGGCAAATTAAATCTTAAACATGGCTTTTCAACAGGATTTAAAAGGTGACTATCCCTAAAGTTCCATGTTAAAATGTAGTTTTCAAAATCTTACAAGAGTAATGCTTAAAATATTGTACAGTTAACCTAATTAAAATAATTAGCCTCAAAATGACAAATTGATAAGCTAAGTAAAGCCTACACTATGTAACATTTGCTTGGAAACTTGATTTGTCAGTTATGCATAATAAAAATTCCAGTCATCAAGAAAATTACAAAAATTTATCATAACATGATTTCTTTCACCCACCAACTTTTTTATCTTACAATAGATAAATACCAACAGTTTCTCATTTTTACACTAAACCACACAGGATTGATGCATTTGGTTAGACTACCATTCGCATTGTTAAATTCAATTTTCTCTTTATATAACTTGGTAAAATTTCATTTCTTCTAGATTCCAAAAGTACCTACAAAACCCATGCAATTTTACCATTTTTAATATACTATGGAATATCATACAAAGTAAGGCATTTCAGTGTCATGTATAACCAAGTTACTGTCAATCCAAAAATTTTTGCACATCAATAAAAAGATATCTAAGAACTTAGGAACAATATTCTTCTCACTACTGTATAAAAATAACCACAATGAATAAGTATTTGTGTAATATTTACTCCATTGTCTCATTTCCAGAAACTGTGACAAGCTGTAAAGGTATTTCAGTGTTGGTAAGGATGTCTTGATTGCTGGTGGCAGAAGTATTGACAGTTCCTATCCCTGAAACAGACCCCTGTTGAATATTTGCAAGGATAAGTGTTGTTCCTCCTGCAGTAATCAAGGTATCATCTCTCCCAGCTTCCACAGATGCCAGCACTGTACTGCTAGAGTGAATAACTTTTTTATTTTGATGTGTTTTAATATGTTTGGCAAGGTGATCACTTCTCATAAAACGTTTTGAACATTCTGGACAAACAAACTTCTTCTCACCTGTAAAGAAAAATTAAATTGCTTAGTTTTAAAATTCCACTTTACAGATTAATGCCTGTCTCTCCTGAAACAGAAGGTCTAGTGGAACTATACCAGTCTCATGAGCTGCCCCTTTAAGATTTCCCTTATGGAAATAATTCTACCCAAATATTGGGCATTCCCCACCCCCACCCCAAACATGGTTTTTCTGTGTAGCCCTGACTGTTCTGGAACTCACTATGTATATCAGGCTGGTCTTGAACTCAGAGATCTGCCTGCCTCTGCCTCCTGATTGTTGGGATAAAAGGCATCCTCCAAGCCTGCCAACTCGATACCAAAGCTAAAGGTGCTGTCTTTTGACTTCAAGTTCCCTCTTTAATCTATGCCCATTTGGGTGATCAAATAATCTACACATATTTGACCAGATTTTTTTTCTCTATATACATTATTCTTTTTCACAACCTACTGAGGAAATTCCACTGGGGAAAAATTCTGTTGTGGGCCATTTTAGGGTCTACACTATAATTGCTCAATGTTGCTATGTCTAGAACTTTCTCTGCTGAGCATATTCAACAAATTGTAACAGAAAATCCCGCTACTCATATACTCTTCATTTCAAAGAGGTTAATCTCATCTTTTAACAAGTAACAGAACTAAAACAGGAGCATTTAATGTGCATAAACTGCCTCATATGTCAATGTCATCTACTATGACATTCAAAGCCAAACTAAGCAGAGACGACTTATTTGCTTAACCAAATAGAAAACTGCAAGTAGTCCTAATGTGTCAGACTTCAAAATTAATGCTGTTCATTTGACCATGTTTCTTCTTTCTAGATACTTCCTTAGTGTCAACTTTCAATTCTTCAACACTGCACATACAACACTTTGATCATTTAATTTTAGCACAAGAAAATTACATTATACTATGTTAGACTTCAGTGTGAATCTGTCCTATGCCCATGTCATACAATTGCCATACATATGTAAAAGAGAGTAACTGATAACCAATACCTCAATGAAACGCCCTTCCCTCACCTCAGATACTCAAACAGATAAGATGGAATATCAGAATTTACCAGAAAGGAGTCTATCATTTGCTAGTATAATAAGAGAAACAGCACTAATTTAAAATGTGAAGAGAATAAACAGTAAAATATGCTTTAAGACATTCAAATGTCAATGAAAGCCAATATAAAATAAAAACTATCAAGAAAAATCTATATTAGCTTGTTCTTTAGACTTAAATTAGTATTACTGAGGGAAGATTTTTTATCTAATTAACCCACTTTAAAGATCTGATCAAGAAAGGTATGCTGAAAAAATGTCTAGTATGTTTAATAGCCTATGATTCATTTTGTCTTTTAAAAGCAACTATAGAACAGGGATACAGATCAATGTGTTGCACACACATGGGTTCAATTCCTGACAAAGAGAGGGAGGGAGGAAGAGAAGAGGGGAAAACATAAAAATTATTAGTAACCTGTATGTGTTCTTCTATGCCTTTGTAATTCATCACTTCGTGTAAATCTTTTGCCACAGAACATCCAGTTACAAATAAAAGGGCGCTCCCCAGAATGCCAACGTAGATGAGCTCTCAAATGTGAGGTTTTCCCATAGACTTTACCACATCCTGGTATATGACAGATGTGTTGCTTCTTCTTTCCAAGATTGGTACCTCTAAAAAACACACAGAAAAATATATATTTATATCAATGCATTCAAAACCATTTATATCAGAGTTTCTTGAGTTTCAAAAAGAAGATATTACCACCAAGAGATCAGAAACCAAAACCATTTTAAGTCTTATTTAAGTGAAAATTTATGTATTTTAAATATACAGATTTAATGTATTAATCTCATTCAAGAACTGACTGTTGTCTGAATATAACTATGTTTAATAATGATGTAACTAAAAGGACACTTCATACACAAAGAATACACAGTAAAGCTATTAACTATCCCATCAGAATCATTCTCAAATACTATGCACAGGACCAATTCAACTAGTTTTATTCAAAGTCATGATGTCAGATAATTTTTATAGTTTATTACCCAAAGAATAATGTACAGAAACTCATCACAGGTACAATTAAAAGGCAGATAGACAGCTTAAGCAGGATTTAAATTAACATGATTTAAGAACATTTAAGTTACTCAAATGGTTACACCCTGACATACACTTGACTATCTATGTTTTTAAAAAATCTAACTAAAGCTATGTTCTTAACTCTCCTGGTATCTCACACAACAAATACAAATCAAAATCTTTACTGTTAAAATCTTCCCCCCATAAACCATGCAGACATCCAAAATTATTCACAAGAGATATAACAAAATCCATTTTCTCCACAGTGCAAAATTTTACATTGTACTTAAATATTTGATACAAAGGACAGTTTGGGAGATGTTCTCAGATGAGTGAACGGAGGTATTTTAGTCTAAGCAAGAAGAAACCTTTTTGAATCCAGAAACAGTATTTCAATAGCATTAAGCACTACAAAAACATTTCTTAAGAACAAAAATTAGGATTGTTACTGATTTTTTTTTAATGCATGATTTTTTGGACATAATTATCAAAACCACACTGTATAAACTTCGCAATGTTTCTCTAAGATAAAAAAAAAGGCACCCTAACCCCTTCCCAACTCCCCTCCTCCCTCAAACTCAATCTAAGTGTAGCCTGTAAACCTTTCACAACTACTAAATCCTCCTGTATACAATATACCTATCGTTTTTCAAATTTCCCCCACATTTATATTTTAATGTACTCACACTCAGTAGCATGTGAAATTGCCATAGGACAAACAGTGCTAAACGGTGCAGTGCTGGCTGTTAGATGCCATAGGTGTTCTGAACAGGGAGACATCAATGTGGGCTCCAGTAGTTAGAGAAGGCTTCGTGGAGGAGGTGGGTAGGATTTAGATAGAAAGGAGGGAAGGCATTCCAGGCAGAGGAATAGCATAAGTAAAGACAAGGAGGAATCATGCTGTTGTCTCAAGGGCAAGGATGTCATAATCTAACACATTCTAGTTCCTGCTCCAGTCCACCCCCAATTTCTAAGTCTCTTTAAAGAGCTGAGTTGAGAAAAACAGGTTTTTTCCTGGCTTATTTTCAATGCCCAAATCTTGTTTCCATTTAATTTAGATTTTTAAAATTTGCTTTATTTTTAAATAGATCTAAGAGAAAGAACAATGTCTTCATTGGTATTAATATTGCGTTCACCATAGCAATTTCACAGGAAACCCAACTCAGTTCACTCATGATTTCACATTCCTTTGTTAAGGGTACCACTTTGGTGAACTAATGTGATTTTTATAAACTCAAAAGTGTAATTTGACAAACCTATCAAAATTTTAGCCTGTGAGTACCAACAAAATACAAGACTAACAAATGAGCAGCAACAAACATAGGTTCTCAGAAGACTGAGAAAAATGGTAGGGAAAGATTTCTTTTTCTGTTGAATTATAAGGCAAATGAAAAGTAGTCATTAAAAATGGAATATGCATCTAGGAAAAAAATCAAGTTGCATCAACTGTATTATAATTTACGTTAAATGCTTAGCTTGCTGAGGTTCATGTTAGTGCTTAAGGAAATCCAACCCAAGGTAAGATCTAGATAGACCAGATATATTAATGGCCTATCCTATGAAGGAAGAGAAAGGGCTCTTAGTGTTTCCATCTTGAATATACTAATGACCATTATATAACCCCACGTAACTAGCAATTTTCAATTTCTGCTCATGAATGCCTAAACTTGTGCCCAATAATTCAATGACAAGACAACGACAAAGAATAAATCCAAATTCTGGACAAAGTTAAGAAAAGTTAACTATAGCCTCTTTTGCTTATGGTGGCAGAAACACAAGCTGAAATGCTGACAAAACAAACTTTGTAAAATAAATGGATTGATGCTTAATTCATGCAAAACCCATGTAACAATAATGCCTTTAGATCACTTTGCATTATTATAACTATTTCTTCAATTAGTCTCTAAAGACTGGTTCTGCTACATAGAAGACTAGCTAACTGGCTAATTGGTTTAATTTTTTAAATTCAAATCTATTATTTTGTATGTGTGAATGCTTTTCCTGTATGTATTGTACACCACAAGCATGGATATTTGTTAAGCTGCCATATATGGGTGTTAGGAACCAAACCTGGGCCCTCTAGAAGAACAGCCAATGCTCTTAACTACTAGGGTATCTATCTCTCCAGCCCCTGAAATTTTGTTAGTTGTACGAGAACTCCTTTACTAATAAAATGCATTGTGCAGACGGACCACTGACAGTAAGGATGTAGAAAAAACTGAGAAAATATACTTGTACATGTGAAAGTTCACATAAAAAAAATCAGTTCCACAAGACAGACAATTCACAAAATGAATTTTATAAAACTACTGAATATTTCAACCTTACCAAGCAATAAAACAAACTAAAATAAATGAACTATTTCTTGCCTATCAAACTTTAAAGGGTTTTTAAAAAGAAGTAAAAAGTAAGAGTTGCTCAGCACATGGGAACACAGACATCCTGAGGCAGTGCTGGTGTAAGTAGAAAGCAATACAGCTTTTTAGCAGACAATTCCATTGACCCAGCAATTCTATTTCTGCCAACATACACTAATGAGACAACCAACAGATGTGCAAGGACGTAAGTGTGAGACTTATGACAAATCCCAAACAAAGGAGAAAGTTAAATTATATATCCACATACGATAATATACATCGACCAAAAGATGACACAGAGCAGACTTGGAAATACGGTCACAAAAACTTACAAAACGAGACATAAACAGTAAGAAAGATGTTTCTACTTTAAAATATATGTAGTATTGCACAAAAATGTTATAGTGGTTAGATCTTGAGGTAGGATATGATTTGTGGGGCTTGTGTTGTTCTGAAATATTCTTCTACTCCCTCTCAATTTTTAGGTCATGTTTAGCAAATTAATTTAAAATGGTTTTTAACTTTAAAGAGTAAGTGAAGGCTAAGCACTGACCCCCATATAGATTTGAAGAATAATTTATCTTGAAAGTGCCTCTAAAAGAAGAGTACATTTCAGAAAAATGACTGCCTATCGAGAATTCCACATTTATTATAAATATCTAAAGGGTAGGTTCAAAAGCAGATCCACTCAGTTGGCAATACAATGTAAGGGTTAGGAATCTCCAGTATATAAAAGGGTTCTAAAGCCAGTTGGTACAGGCTGGCCTCAAACTCTCTCGTTGAGTGCTGGCAATTCTATCTCACTCAGAGCGTGTGTGCATTTAAGCAATATAACTGTGTGTGACACATATGTGCCACTTATAAGAACATAGTAAGTTTTTGAATGTTGGCAGCTATCAGGCCCCTCCCCCTTTTGTGGTTTTTCAAGCCTCACTGAAATAATGACTTTGTCCTAGTCATTATTTTTGCAAATGAATTGACTGAAGTAGAAATCGATCAATAGGACCAACCAGAGAGCTGAAAGATAATCAAGTTTTTAACAATGTGCATTTATATACACAGTTATACTCCAGCATATTTTGCATCTTAAAAGTAGTACATAGGAGAAAGGTATTGCAGCCTTTTACAATAACGACTGGAGATTTTATCATTCCGTCTTTGTTTTATATGTTTCAAAGCTGGGCAAATAAGATTCCGTGACTACTGAATCTGGACAGGTAAGTCATTATGAAATATAATTCTGCTCATCAAGTATTTAATTGCATCTTGCTTGATACCAACATTGCTATCTAAGTTTTCTTTTTGCTAACATTTGGTCTTTTTCATCCCATCTTCAATAATACTGTACCAATCATTTGAGCTGTTTCTTATAATCATCAGGACAGATTTTGTTGGGGCTTTTTATGATCTAAGTCTATCTTAATAAGCTTACTCTAGCTACATTTAAAGTAATCACCAACCATTTGAATTCATTCCTGTAACATTATTTTTGTCTTAGTTTATCTTTTAAAAAAAATGAGGTAAAATACTACCATGCTACTTTCAAAAAAATAAGTCCCCATCATTAAGTTTTCATCCTCATTTCTGTTGAAAATGATGTATTTATACTTATCAACTTATTTCTGAACTTCTTACTTTTATGCAGCAATCTCAAGGTATAATTTTTTTCTCTGTATTTAGGCAAAATTTATTATTGGTTTGCAAACAGGCTAGTAAACCTGGGTCCATAAAACTGTATCTGTTATATTCTTTTGAAGACTAAGCAATTTTAGTTTAAAAGGCATTTGTATATGAAAATTTGTATATATCTTGTCTAACTTCTGCCAAGCATACAATCACACACCCAAAATGATCATGTGATGAACAATTAACCATAATTAAGTGATACTGCATGCAATGTTTTAAAAATTAGGATGATATTAGCACTCCTTAAAGCAACAACACATGGTTGATGTATGCATACCTCCCACCACCTTCTTTACAGTTGGGACAGGTGCAAGCTACCCTCCGAAGTCTTTTTCCTTCTTGATGTTGTTGGTCCCCTTCTTCATCTACCACTTGTACTCTTAAGTGTGTTAGGTCATTGGTATTCAGTGTAGAATCACCACTGAGCTGCCACTCTTCAGGGTCAGGTTCTTCTTCCTTGATTCTAATATCTAGAGATAAAAGGGGGCAGCACATATACACATGAGATGCAGCCTACTGGTTAAAAAGACAGACATTAGTTTCAAGCATTTTTCAGTTAAAGTGAGTATTATATAAGGAAAAAAAAATCAACTGTTTATAAAGCATAGTCATTTTCCTTTGTGGCTTTTTCCCTTCAAAACAATCTATTTTATTTTTAACAGACTTAGCAGAAGAGGAAATAAGGCAAGCAACAGAGCTTACTTTTTTTAAGGCTCCAATAAGAATATGTCAGTTAGTTAACTGAGTTACTTCAGGGCCAAATCTAGGGCCTCATAGCCCCCTCCCCCTTTTTTCCTTATAATTTTTTGAGATAAGTTATGATTAAGTTTCCCAGGTTTGCCCTGAACTTGCAACTTCCTGCTTCAGCATACAGCTGAAATTTGAGGCCTGCAATAGCAGGTCCAATCATTCAATAATTTAATAACCAATGTAGCCTGGAACATATGTCTCTAATATCTTACAACTTACAGCCATTCTATTTATAGGTGCCACATGAATGTAAAGGAATGTATTCACAGGGCCAGGATATACCTCAGTCAGTATAGTGCCCTGTCTCAAGAGCAGACAATCTAAATTCAGATCCCCAATACCCACATAAAAAATTGAGTACATATATGTCACAGGGGCAGGAAAAAGAAAAGAACCGCTCACCAGGGGGACACACAAGTAGAAGTGGATTCCTATAGCCTACTGGCTAGCTAACCTAGCCAAATCAGCTCCAAGTTCAGAAAGAGATTCTGTCTCCAAATGTAAGGTGGACAATCGAGACAGACACCCAAGACCAATTGCTTGTCTCCATTCATATTCTTTCTCTCTCTCTCTCTCTCTCTCTCTCTCTCTCTCTCTCTCTCGGGATGAAAACGTGGACAGAGAGCATTTCATTTGTACAGTACATGCAAACTCAAGTTTTAAAGTCAACAATTAAATTACTGATGTACTTATAATGACTATGTTATACAAGGATGTATACAAGTATAAGACAGTTTCTGGTTTATTATAAACCAGACTTGGAAGCAAAAGGAGTATAGAGTGATAAAAAGTGAACATAGCAAGCAGTCATGTTATTTTTTTTGGCCAAGACAAAAGATCTCTACATATCAGTAATGCATCACTTTCTAAGTGATCCTACGGCTATTAAGGTTTTCTCAACCCAGAAAACTAATTTTAAAAGATAATAATGATGATAAAAGTATCATCTACATAGAATCCTTTATGGCAACAAAGCAAAACAAAAAAAACCAACCCAAATTCCTGAAAAACATACAAATCTAAAAATCCTATTTTGAATCTTTAGTAATTGCTAATACTTTGGACAAAAATAACCTTGAACATAAAGTATATAGTGCTTGAATGCAGCTTGGTGGTAGAGTACCCAAAATTTGTCCAGCATGAGAAAACATAAAAACAAAACGTATATAATTTCACAGCAATGCAAACTTAAAACACATTTTTAAACGTCGGTGTGGGGTGGGGTGGGGTGGGGTGAGCTGGAGAGATGGCTCAGAGGTTAAGAGCACTGACTGCTCTTCCAGAGGTCCTGAGTTCAATTCCCAGCAACCACATGGGGTCTCACAACCATCTGCAATGAGATCTGGTGCCCTCTTCCGGCCTGCAGGCATATATGCAGGCTGAACATTGTATACACAATAAAATCTTTAAAAAAAAATCTAGGGGAAAAAGAAGAGGAGGAATTCAGGGCTGAAGAGTGGAGTGGATATTAGTGTCAATCAATGATATAAGAACGACTGAAGGGGAGAACCAGCTCAGTGGCTAACCAGGTTTGGTCCCCTGCACCCACATGCCAAGACTCCCAATCACAGAGGATCCAACAGCCTCATCTGGCCTCCAAGGGTACCTGCACTCACATGCACATATCCCCAACACAAATGCACACATGGATTTTTAAAAATTTATTTTTAATTATGTAGTGTCTGTGTATGCACACGTGAATGCAGGTGTCCATGGATGTCAAAGACATAAGAACCCTGTGGAGCTACAGGCAGTTATAAGCTACCTGACATGGGTACTGAGAATCTAACTTGGATCCTCTGCAAAAGCTCTTAACCACTGAGCCATCTCCAACCAACACATGTACATAATTAAAAATAAAATAGTGAGCAAAAAAGTACTACTAATAACACATGTAACTGGGCTCATATTGTTGTACACATATGTAGTCTCAAGATCTGAGGTGACTAAAGCAGGAGGTTCATAAATCTGAAACTAACCTGGTCTACATAACAAGACTGTTGAAACACAACAAAGTGCTGAAGAGATGGGTCAGTGGTTAAGGGCACATACAACTCTTGCAGAAGACCTGGGTTCAGC
This sequence comes from Cricetulus griseus, assembly GCF_003668045.3. NCBI lineage: Eukaryota > Metazoa > Chordata > Mammalia > Rodentia > Cricetidae > Cricetulus > Cricetulus griseus. Next base: position 102,220,904 of record NC_048599.1, on the reverse strand, counting down.
TCGAATGGAATCCTCTGGTCTCTGTAGGCACCTGCAGCCATGTCTCCACGCACACACACAAATACAATAATCTTGGTAAAAAATATTTTTAAAAGAAAGCAACTTTTTAAGCATGTTCGAGAGACATGGAGAAACATAGCAAAAAGCTGGGAAGTTAAAAACAACAAGAAATGCTTTGTTCTGAGAAACAGGAAAGCTGACTATGTTTACTACCTATGAGAAGGATCTATGTGTGTGTTGGGGGGAGGTGATCAAAATGCCAGGAAGAGACGATAATCCAGAGAGTACTCAAAGTGTTAGCTGACAGAGCAATCACCTTTTCCTCTGTCAGACAAGGGACAAGAAGAACACATACATTCATCCAGATATGTCCACAATTATGAGCCTATGTACAGTGTGAGTTTCATCTGGTGACTGAAAATGTAAAAAGGGATATTCAATCTGTTGTTTCTGTATTTTTAATGGAGTCAGGTATTATAGACTTTTCCATATATTAAAGATCTTAGCCTCTGCCCTTTCATATTAGGTGTCCAACTGTAATGTGACAAGTACCATACATATATTGCACAGTATTAGCTCTAGCAAGCTGAATAATGCTAGTTTATAGATAGCATATTCACAAAATAAAAATTTTATTATGTATTTTAAAATCAGATCATGACATTTAAGTCTCAATCTTCTATGTGTTTACTCAACATCATTTGTGATACCTGCATAGAGAAAAAAGCAGGGGCAACACAGTATAAGAATGCATCTTAAAAATACAGGCTGAGACATGAGGACTGCTTTGGTTCAAGACCAGTATGGGCTGCACAATGAATTCCACCAGCTTGAGTTTTTATTTTAATAAGAAAAAAATATAATAAACTAAGTGCTGTATCCCAGCACTCAAGTGACAGGAGGAGGAAGACTGCTCCAAGTCTGTGGTCAGCCTGGTCTACATAGAGACAGCCAAGTGTGGACTGTGTAAGATCCTGTCTCTTAAGAAGCAAAGCAACAGAAAGAACATCTATCTGAATAGGAACTATTAAGACTTAAAGACCATCAAAAGAACAAGCACACAAAAAACACTGAGCGATGGCTCAGCAGTTAAAAGTACTGGACCCTGGTTCGATTCCCAGCATCCACATGGCAGCTCACAACTGTCTTTACCTCCAGTCCCAGGGGTTCTGCCACCCTCACACAGACATACACACAGGCAAAACACCAATACAAAAGAATAAGGAGGAGGATGGGGGAGGGAGGGAGGGAGGGAGGGAGGAAGGAAGGAAGGAAGGAAGGAAGGAAGGAAGGAAGGAAGGAAGGAAGGAAGGAACCCAGTAAGTATGGGAAAGAATGGAAAACAACCTGGCTGAGGAAATGGAGATATTTTAGAACAGTGGTTCTCAACCTTTCTAATGCTGTGATCCTTTAAAACAGTTCACTTTGTGGTGACTGACCCCCAATCATAAAATTATTACCTCACTGCTACTTCAACTGTAAATCTATCTGATATGTAAACCCCATGAAAGAATCACTCAACCCCCGAGTTGAGAAGCAATTTTAGAACATTCCTACTCTCTTTCTTGCTAATTCTTTCAAAATACACTTAAAGGAATATGCCAGAAAAAGGACTACCAATTTAGTTTGCTTTCTTACTATACAGACATACACAATGTAGTCAAGCCCAAACTGAACACATCTTGGTCCATCAAAAACAAACCTTCTCCTTGTATCCCCTTGGCATTAATAACCTAACTACTCAAACTAGCAACTTCAGCAAAGTCTTGCCAGTACATGCTAGGTGCTCTCTCTCTCTCATCTCTTTCTCCAAGTCATCTTGTACTTAACCTGCCAAAATCTTGTTCCCAAATAGAAATATAATTACATCTCTTTACTAAGTCAAGGTAAAACACTAATTTTCTGTTTTCTCCTGGATTAATTTCCAAAAATCAGGATAGAATTTTAGGAGTAAAAATACTCTCATTATAATGGGCTAATATAACTTATGTATTTATCTAACCTCACAGAATGTACACCACCAAAAAAGAAACCTAATGTAAGATGTGTGCACTGTTATAATGACTTCTCAGTGTGGAGTCAGCAAACATGACAAATGTGCCACTTCTGATACGGAAAATAACTAGATGTAGAAAGACTTCTGTGTTGCTGAAGAGCCAATTTCTTGATCTGTGTTTCATGTGTTTATCTTCCAAAATATATAGTTAATATATATGATTTATATGTTTCCCAAAAATTATACTTCAATTTCTCTTATTACGATTGCATCTTCAGTTTCCAGTTCTTTCCCCCACTTAAATGAGTTGAAACCCCAGAAACTTATGGTATCTTCTAAAAATTAAGTTCATAATTTAAAGTTTGGAATATAATTTTATTTGTCCAACAAATACGTAAGCACCTGCAATGTGTTGAGTTACTCTTCTAGGTTCTAAGGAGAAAATTGTTACCAAGAGTTAAATGAATGTCTTTATCAGGTTTACCTTTTAATTAGAAGAGGACAAGTAAGCAAGCAGGCAGCAATTGGTGGCAATTAAGTATATGGAAGAAGAAACAGGCTAAGGAGGAATAGGAAGTGAAGAGAAGGGAGTAATTACTGTTTTTTAACAGAGTGGACAGAGACAGTTTTTGCCAATGTGGTAACATCTGACCTGAAAGAGGTAATAGAACAGGTGTGATCAAAGCACAAAGAAAAACAAGCTGGAGTTATGTCTGATGAGTTCAAATAAGGCAGCCTGTATAGCAAGAATAAAATAATCAATGTGGAGAAGAATACGAGAGGTAAAAATTGAGGTAGGCAAGGAAAAAGAACCATATATGACATACATTATTACACAGGCTATTGTAACAACTTTACATGTTATTCTGAGAGAAGAAGGAGTGGTAGTATCTGAATTGGATTTTATGAAAATAAATCCAGCATTATTACCCTGGATTCTATATAATGTCCTCCAGAAGACAAGGGTAAACATAGGAACACTAATTATATTAGGAAGCTATTATAAATTACTTTAGCCAATTATCAAAAGTGACATAGACCTTTAATTCCAGCACTATGAAGCAGAAACAGGCAGATCTCTGTGAGTTCGAGGCCAGCCTGGTCTACAGAGTGAGTTCTTGGGGAGGCAGAACTATACAGTGAGTCTTTTAAAAGTGCACTCCTGTAATCCTAGCACTAAGGAGGCTGTTACAGAAGGATCCAAGTGAGTTTCAAGCCAATCTGATCACCACAATGAGGGCAGTGGTAGTTTGCCAAGGATAGTCAAGGCTCTGGGCTCAATGTCCAGCACTGCCAAACAAGCAAAGCAAAGCAAAAATAGCCAGTGAAGGAAGACACAAGTCAAAAGAAGTCAGTTATTTTAGAAATATAATCAACCATGCTAAATACTTAATTAGTAAGTGGGGTGATGTCAGGACACACTTTTAATCCCAGCACTTGTGAGACAGAGGCAGGCAGATTTCTGTGAGTTGGAAGCCAGCCTGGTCTACAAAGAGAGTTCCAGAAGAGCCAGGACTGTTTCGGGGAGGGGGAGAGGGGAAGGAAGGGGGCAGGGGAGGGGAGGGAGGGTCTGAAATTAGCGTGTTGATAAGGAGGTTACAGAATGACTCAGTCAAGAAATACTTTGAATGCAAAGCCAAAGATATCTGGGAATAGGTCTGAGAACAGGCTAATAGGTCTGAGAACAGAAATAGGTTAATAACCCTGAAGGTTTTGCCCTTAGTAACTAGAATCGTCATTAATTATAGGTATCAAGTTTGTAGGAGAGGGGTGAAAAAGTTTTGAGATTCCTACTAAACATCCCATCCAAATGAAGACAATGATCAAACACCTGATGGTTCTAGAGTTAAGATACAATACTGGCTTACCAACCTAAGTTTGAATAGCATTAGCATATACAGTTGATATTAAGAGACACATGCAATGGCTGGGCAGTGGTGGTGCATGCCTTTAATCCCAGCACTTGGGAGGCAGGGGTAGGCAAATATCTGAGTTCGAGGTCAGCCTGGTCTACAAGAGAGCCAGGACTACACAGAGAAACCCTGTCTTGAAAAACCATGGATTAATTAATTAATTAATTAATTAATTAATTAATTAAAATAAAATGCCCCTTAAATGTAAAGATGTTGCACTATCTTGACAAGAGATATTTCCATGAATTAAGAACAAAACTCAGCTTAGAGCTGATTCAAAAGAATAGACATCTCTTTCCAAGGGTTCTGCTGTCAAAATAATCACTATAGTTTACATCTAAAATGTGCCTCAAAGGTCCATGAGATAAAAGCATGTTCCCCACATGGCACTATTGGGAGATGGAGGAACCTTTAAGTAAGTAGAAAGTCTTTATGCCCAGCAGGGCACGGCCATCACAAAATCCTGAAATCCCAGCACTTGTGTAATAAAAAAGCAAGAGAAACAGGAGTTTAAGGCTAGCCTGGACTCAAAAATCAAACAGCAACAACCACAAAAATCTTTGGGTCACCATGTGCATACCTCCTGAAGAGGAGAGTGGTACTAAAAGCATAAGCAGTTTTGACCTACAGACACTGCTTACAAGGATATGTTCTCACCCTAGAAAACAAAGCCAATTGTGCAGAGGACTAAGACCTCCAAAACTGTAAGTCAAACAAACATTTCCACACTTGACTGTGCTAGGTACTCGTGACTAAAAGTTGACTAACACAGTGAGTTAGAAAATGTCAGGCAGCAGGCTGGGCAGAGTTGGTACATGCTTTTAACCCCAGCACTCTGAACGAAGAAGTAGGCAGATCTCTGTTCAAGGACAGGCAAGACTTTCACAGAGAAACCCTGTCTCAAGAAAAGGGGGGGGAGGGAGGGAGGGAGGGAGGGAGGGAGGGAGAGGAGGGAGGGGAGGAGGGAGAGAGAGAGAGAGAGAGAGAGAGAGAGAGAGAGAGAGAGAGAGAGAGAGAGAGAGAGAGAATATACCAAGATGAAGAAATGGCTCAGTGGTTGAAGAACACATACTGTTTCTTAAAGAGGACAGGAGTTCAATAGCCAGCACCCACACATCAGGCAGTTCATAACTGCCTAGAGAGCCAGCTTCAAGAAGCTAACCTCTCTGGGCACATATATAGACACACATAAGTAATAAAAAAAATTTTAAAAAAAGAAAAGGTCAGGACATTCCCTAGGCTAACCCACAAATCGATTTAACATATAAGACTATCTGAAATACCACAACTAGCTTTTACATAAAGTAGTATACCTGTAAAATACATACCAGCAATATAAAAGGCAAATGTGCTTATTTAAATGATTTACTATTTGAAGAAAAGCTTAAGATTTAGAAATACACGACAGAATAGAAATTTGAGGGTTTTTGCATAACGTGTTTAAGAACTTTACAAAGTAATAGCACTATTTTTAACTATGTCTATTATCTTCATCAAAATGTTTAAGTTTCCCTCTGGCCTAGTACTGTGTTTGTTTGTCCTGTGATTTTAGTTGTTTTTTGTTTTTGACTGCGCTTATTTTTAGGACCTAACTGCAAATCAAGCTTATAAATGGCAGGAAAATACATGTTTAAAAAACTTCCTATGCGCCGGGTGTTGGTGGAGCCACACCTTTAATCCCAGCACTAGGGAGGCAGAGGCAGGCGGATCTCTGTGAGTTCAAGACCAGCCTGGTCTCCTGAGCAAGTGCCAGGATAGGCTCCAAAAGCTACACAGAGAAACCCTGGCGGGGGTGGGGGGTGGGGACGGGACGGGACGGGACGACACCGGGACAACGTTCCTACACATGTAAGAGCTAAAATTTCAAAAGGGGAAACAGGAACTTACAGTGAGCCAAAACGCGAGCGTGTGTGCACACAGTGGCATGCAATATCATTAATATGACTATAAAGATAAAACTAATTTTCAACATCAGTTAAGCACTAATTCAGGAGACAGATTTCTAACAAAAGTATTGTTCCCAGGGGAAAAAAAAAATCTTCTCTCTTCCTAAACTGCAATAGAGCTAACAGAATATTTACAGTCAACTCTTAACTGCTTTATCAAGTCTGAAATGTGCGTATTTAATATAGTTAACATTGTATAAATATAAATTGTGACAGTGTTGATAGTGTATGGTTTTTATACAAGTCTTTAATGAAAATACTTCATTTGATTTTTAAAGTTTTAATTACATCTTCTCTTTAATCATTCTAACCTGCTATAAAAACCACAAACAGAATTACAAGGTATATCCTACAAAATCTCATACTGTTTATTTAGGTTTTCCTAAACAGATTCTTATGGACATATTCCAGAGCTATCAAAAAACTTTTCCCTAATTTTCCTTCTAAGGGATAGTTTTATAGACATGGGCTCCTAGAAACTTAAATTCCCTGAGTCTAATCAAAACAATACAAGATAGACTTACTTTTTTTGTGTTTTGTTTTTAAGACAAGGTCTCACTCAGTAGCCTAGGCTAACCTGAAATTCACCATGTAGTCCAGGCCTTGAATTTGTGGAACCCTCCTATCTCAGCTTTCCCAAGTGCTGACTGACTTAAAAGTATGAGCCACCATGCCTGGCTCCAAGGAACAGATTTCAAAACTAAATTTTATTTTGGTACTTCCATATGTTATAAAAGATATATATATGTTGTATTATCTCAATCTTCAAGCCATCTTCCCCCAAACCCTCATTCCTTAGATTTGGATCACTACTCTTCTATAACTGCTTCCCTTGTCCCAATAAAACATCAATCCCTTAGTAATTTTCTTTTTTTGATTTTTTTGAGACAGGGTTTCTCTGTAGCTCTGTAGACCAGGCTGGCCTTGAACTCAGAGAGATCCTCCTGCCTCTGGCTCCTGAGTGCTGGGATTAAAGGCATGCACCAACATTTATTGTTTTTTGTTTTGTTTCTTAACTGAAGTTTTTCAGATTACCAAAGTTTTTCTACCCACTTAAAGAGACTATTCTGGGGGCTGGAGAGATGGCTCAGAGGTTAAGAACACTGACTGCTCTTCCAGAGGTCCTGAGTTCAATTCCCAGCAACCACATGATGGCTCACAACCATCCGTTATGAGATCTGGTGCCCTCTTCTAGTCTGCAGATATACATGGAAGCAGAATGTTGTATATATAATAAATAAGTAAGTAAATAAATAAATAAAATATTTTTTTTTAAAAAAAGAGACTATTCTGGAGCAGTTATTCTTCCTATCAAATTTAAACAATACAAACTATTTAAACACACACAAATGAGGCATATACTCATAAAAAAAAAGCTTTCTAAATGCATTACAAAAGATCCCACTTTGTTGCCTTACCACAAAAATGAGAAAAAGACTTGCTATTACTACAGTATGAACAAAATACTAGCTTCACTATTTTTTTTAACCTGCTAAGGAATAGTGTTTTAATCTTTTAGACAATGATAAGCTATTACATTTTTTAATGCTTACTATGCACCATGGTTAAGCAATATAACCTCACCAAATGCCTCCAAATACCCTTAATATTTTTTTCTAGATGACACCACAAAGGTGTTGCCTAACTGACATTAAGTTACAGTTAAAATAGACAAAGGTGGTGCACAGAATAAAAAAATAGCTACATTTATATAAGCCTATTATATAAGCCTATAGGTCTTACTGAGAATTGACTTCTGGGGTTGAGATAACTTGTTGGGTAAAGTATTTGCCATGCAAGCATGAAAAACTGAGTTCAGACCCTAGGTCTCCATGTAAGGAGCACATGAAGGGACTGGTCCTGCAGACCCAAAGCTGCAACATTACCACAACAAAGGGCAACAGCAGGATAACCAAGAGGAGTCCCAGTGAGGGCCCAGCATCAATAGTGTAAGAGAAACCAGAGACCTCAAATGAGACCAATGATTCTTTGCAATGAACATTTCCAAGTAAAGATATATGGATAAAGGGTTTACTGCCTGACTCACTGTGTCACACTACAGCTTCCATGACAAGACTAATTTCTTTTCCTTCTCTTAAATTTTATTTTATTTTGGACAGGAAAGATGCAAGGGCAGAGGGCTGATACAAGGGGAAGGAGAAATTAATGGGATGGAGGTATATGATGTGAAAGACACAAAGAACTAAAAAAAAAAGTGAAGGCCAGTTTGGTGAGCCAACCTGTAATCCTAGCACTTCAAAGGCAGAGACAGTCAGAACTCTGTGAGTTTAAGGCCAGTCTGTTCTACATAGACAGGTCCAAGACAGCCAGCGCTACATAGTTAGACCCTGTCTCAACCCCCCCCCCAAAAAAAAACGTTGGAGGGGAATGACAGGGGACATGTACAACAGAGGAAGACAGTCAACATTAACTCTGGCCTGAGTGACCTCCACAGGTACACCACAGGTACACACAAGCATGTGAATGCATGTGCACATACACATTAGTTCTTTACATCAGAGCCAGTTTACAGGAACAGGAGCACTATTATTTCCCCATATGCATAATACATAGTAACTGCAGTTTGATAAAATTAATGACTTTAAAACTTGAGGTGAATTTTTAGTATATACCTACATACTCCGTACTACAATACAGTAGTATGTAGTCTTATGGAAATCCTACACACTTCAAAGTAGAAATAACAAGGACATTATGCTAATTGAAATAAGCAAATAAAACACAAATTCCATAAGCATTAAGCATCTAAAAAGTAGCCAGAATCATGGAAACAGAAAGTAGAAAGCTACAGAGTCTAGGGACAATAATAACAGGGAATTAGTACTGAACACATAGAGAACTGTGGTTTTGTAGTATCAGAAAGTTTAGGAGCTATGTTGTACAATATGAACATACTTAAATGAACACTTAAAAATAAATTAGTAAGGGCTGAAGTGACGGTTCAATGGGTAAAGGTTTTGCTGCCAAACCTTACAACTTAAGTTCAATCTCTAGAACCCTCATGGTAAGAGGAAACCCAGCTCTCAAAAGCTGCTCTCTGACTCCATTCATGCACTATGGTACAAGGGCACTTGCCTGTACCGGAACACAAAATAAAGGATTAAAAAAAGTTAAGATGATTATTTTAATGACTTTTTTAAAACTACAACTGAAGCAAAAGTTTAGGAATGCCTCTCAATTACAGAGGACTTGTTTTAGGAATCTCTAGATAAAAATCAGTGTCAAAAGTCTAGAATAGGCCGGCGTTGGTGGCACATGCCTTTAATCCCAGCACTTGGGAGTCAGAGGCAGATGGATCTCTGTGAGTTCGAGGCCAGCCTGGTCTCCAGAGGGAGTGCCAGGATAGGCTCCAAAGCTACACAGAGAAACACTGTCTTGAAAAAAAAAAAAAAGTTTTTGAAGCTACTATAAGTTAAGATGTTCTCCCTAGGCTTTAGAAAAACAGTCAAAATAATTTGTAACTGGTAACCAAGAAACGAGTGATTTATTTGAAACACCTATCATAACTCACTATCCAAATTCTAATAGTATTAAACATTCATATTAAGAACAGATTCGATTTTTAGAAACTAATAATCTGAATGTGATTGTGAATGGTTAGGTATTCAATCTGAAGATTTTTGTCTCCTAAGTCCCTCTGATGACCAAATTCAATTCAATTTACTCTTCTTCCCATATACAAACACACTTTATCCTCAATACAGAGGGGAACCAAAATATACTATAATTAAAAGGTATCAAACTCAATGATGAGGTTCAGTAAGTCACATGGAACTAACCTAGTAGCCCCACATACAACCTCTTTACAGACACTTATTCACTAAACAAGTTACCTACCTACTTAGACACATGGGGTAGGGTGTTAAAAATACATTCATGAAAACACCTTTATTAAAAAAAAAAAAAAAGGAAGCCAAAAAATCCCCAGCTCATAAATAATTTGTAAACCTCCAGTTAACAGTACAAGGTGGTGGGGGGAAGCTCTAACTCTCAGGAGAAATTTCTTACTCCACTGCTTTTCCAGCCTCTCCTATAAGATTTCTTTATCTGTAATCCTCATTTGATACAAATAAAATCAACATCAGAGTATGTTCCCTAACTGAGAGGAACTCTTAGTGTACAAGCAGGTAAGAGAGTGATTAGAGCCAGGCTGGATCAAACTTTGACGTTAAACCTTTTTCAAAGTTTTGTTCATGTCTGTGTTTCTTTGGCTATACAACTGAAAAAGTTAACCAGGTCTCATCCACTTGAGAGTTCCAAATGCCAGTGTCTAAACCACATCTTCCCCAAAACTTTGCTTTGACTTAGGTCTCCCAGGTTCCTTTGTTCTTTTTCTTAACTGTGGGTACTCTGGAGGTTCCCCAAACTTGGCCATCAGTCAACACATTTAGGTTCCCTTTCCTCCCTACAGAACTGAAAGGCACTAACCCCTTTAGCAAATCACTGAGTCACCTTAATAACCTTTTCCTAAGTTTTAACAATGGGAGTGAGTGAGAGCCCCTAATCTTGAGTGGATCCTCTCCAAAGGACTGAGAATCTTTTCTAGTTTATCTTTCTCCTAAGAGTTTGCTGCAGTTGATAATGGAAGCTAAAATAATGTTTGCTTTCCAAAGTCATCCCCCAAAACAAATATCAGTCCTTGCTGTCCATGTTTTTGCAGCTAAGATTTTTATCAAATGTTTCTCCTTTGCACATGACCATCCTCTAACAGCAGTTTGCACTGCTTGATTGAGCCAATGCTACAGTTAAGGTTTTCTATTAAGAACATAAACATTCCTTCTATCAATTTTTAATTAAAACAGATCACTAAGTATGATCCAAGAGACACATAATGAAAGTCACATATATAATTTCCAGATAAAAAGCAGTAAATGTTAATACTATTTCACTAACCCATAAGCAATATAAAAATTACTAATTTGAGCCAGGCAAGGTGGTGCATGCCTGTAAGGCCAGGGCTTGCAGGGTAGAAACTTCAAGGTCCCATTACCTATGGAGTTCAACGCTATTGTAGCTACATGAGACCATGAGACTATCTAAATACAAAAATAAAACTGAGATTTGTATATTCTACTTTAATACTAAATCTTCTAATTTCAATTTGTATTTTACGTTTCCATACCTCAATTCATCTAGACATGTCAAGCAAGCACTTAAAAGCAACAGAGATTATTTAATCCCTAAAATTACAGTAATTTAAAATAAAGGTTTATTTTTTTATTCATATCCATCCTTTGACAGCTAATGCTTTACTTCAAGCTTTTCTCACAGATCAATCATAATGGAATAGACACTGGCATACTTCAATAACAAAGCATGTTGCACAATTATACCCAATTTGGGTATTCTGTGGGAAAGGTATTCAAAGTTGACAACAGTTTTGACAACTAGACATTGGTTTGGTTTTGAGACAGGGTTTCTCTGTGTAGTCCTGGCTGTCCTAGATCTCTGTAAACCAGGTTAGCCTGGAACTCGGAGATCCTCCACCTGCCTTCCAAGTGCTGGGATTAAAGGTGTTCCACCACCACTTAGCTAGACTCATTTTTTAAAAATCACAATTTGAAACTTTCAAACTATGTTTTCAGTGAATTTCATCCCAACCTTTCCTTCTTTTCCCTCAACACATATACTTGCATTTCAGTAACTGAAAGGTTACTCACAAGATTTAACCCAAGATGGAAGAGAAAGGAGGGAGGTAGGTACAGAAGAGGTAAGAAGAAAAATAAGAGAGAAGGACAGGAGGAAAGGTAAACAATAAAAGGTGAGATTATAATCTATACTTCATCAAGTAGATTCTACAACCAACTAAATAACAGTAACTTTGACAAGAAAAATTCTTTACCAAGTAACGTATTTCTCCTTTAACAAAGTTCCTGAAGATTTGGAAGAGCAACAAGGAAAAATGTCAACACTGCTCAAACACTATTCAAACAAGACTTCAAATTTTCTTTAAAACTTCTCTTACCAAGACTCTAAAAATTAGATGGAAAAGTTACATTCATTCCTCAAAAGTGGGATAAAGGAAAACAGAAGAATAGCAAAGCATTGTGGTACACACCAGAACATAGCACTTGAGAAGAAAGCCAAAAATTCAAGGCCAGCCTGAACTACACAGCAAAACCCTGTCTTAAAGGGAAATAAAATAAGGAGATGGGGTAATATTTACACACACTAAAGACAACTTTCACTAATTTTTACAAAGGTTCTTCTATTTCCTTTATAAATTAATTTCCTGACATTTAACACTAAAAATCAATTGTCTACTCACTCACCCAAATATAAAGATCAGTATCAGATTTTCAAGGTTAAAAAGCTGACGCTGTGGTCTCACAGGTGAAGCTGAACTAACTCCCCCTTTCCTCGGAGTAAATGCTTACTCTGTTCCATTTACAGTCGAGCATTCGCAAAAGCATTTGGGGATATTCGAAGATCCATGGTAATGGCTGAATTACAAGAAATATTTGGAATTAAAAACTTGTAAGTGATAAGCAATAAAAGCATCATAAGGAGAGACATACATATATAGGGAAAATGTACTGGTTCAGGTGTGTGTTCACTTCAAACAGCCATTAATTTTTCCTTATAAACTTAAAAGATTTACTTTATGCGTATGAGTGTTTTGCTGGCGTGCGTGCGTGCGTGCGTGTGTCTGGTAACTGCATAAGCCAGAAGATGGTAATTCCTAGATTCACTGGGACTAGAACTACAGACAGTTGTAAGCTGCCATGTGGGTGCTAGGAAATGCACCCAGGTCCTTTGAGAAAGTAGTAAATGTTCTTTACTGCTATGCCATCTACCTTCCAGACTTTTGAGTGCTCTTACTATTCTAAGATAAAGTAGGTTCCTAAAAAAGCAAAGATTATGGTATCTAAGCAATCATACAGTTGCTTTTCTGAAGAAAAAAAAAAAGATAAAAATCAAAACTCAATTGTGGTAGTTTGAATAAGATGCCCCCCATGATTGGTGACCCTGCTTGGAGACTTAAGAGGTGCAGTCTTGCTGGAGGAAGTCACTGAGGGTGGGTTTTGAGGTTTCAAAGACTGTCACATTCCCGGTTTTCTCCTTTCTAGTTGAATTCAGCTGTTGCAGTGGTCATGCCTGCCCAATATTATACTTCTCCCACTGTGATTGGCCCTTATCACTCTGGAACTAACCCTAAACAAAGCCTTCCTTCTGTAAGTTGCCTTGGACATGGTGTTTTATCACAGCAATAGAAAATACACCAATCCAAACCAAAATTAGCCACCTATTCCAAACTAAACTCCCCAAAGCCAGATATCAAGGAAAGAGAAATCTTACTACTTAACAAAATGTAACCCAGTAAAACATCCTGACATCAGAGAAGTTACAGAAAATGTACATATTTATTTACCTGTATGTTTTACAACTGGTCATAAAACTTAAGGTCCCCAATCTACCCTCAAAACTCTCCTAACAAGCCAGGCATGGTGGCACATGCCTTTAACCCCTGAATTTGGGAAGCAGAGGTAAATGGATCTCTGTGCATTTGAGGCCAGCCTGGTCTACATATTAAGTTCAAAGACAGACAGGACTACACAGAGAGACAATGTCTCAAAACAGAAACTTTCTTAAATGCCTTTAATTCTTTTGGTTTTTCCAGACAGGGTTTCTCTGTACTGCTTTGGAGGCTGTCCTGGAACTCGCTCTGTAGACTGGCTTCAAACTCACAGAGATCCACCTGCCTCTGCCTCCCGAGAGTGCTGAGATTAAAGGCATGCGCCATCAACCACCAGCCCGCCTTTAATTCTTTTTAAGATCTTAAAATACTGTGTGTACATGTGTGTTGAGTTTATGTGCCCTCTACGTGTGCAGGTATACGCAGAGCCCAGAGGGTGTTGGATCCACAGCAACTGGAGTTCCAGGCAATCTGAACCAATTTAACCAACACCGACACCCCCACCACACCTTTATTATTAGCTCCTTTGTCAATTACCTTCCCTTCTGACTTCAAGTACCTATAACTTCTTAATTTGGTTTATATTCTGAGCTCAGTCTCTACAATTCTATTACCATACTCATTTCAAGCAATCAAATTACTTGTCACATCCAAATTAAGATTTTCCTTAAACTGTCAATGATATAACCTTTCTTAAACAATGGATCTATCCATCCTCTAAATACACCGCTTCAATACCTAATACTCTTACTTCCTTTCATGACTTTATCCTATGTAACTAAAATAGCCTTCCACCTTCTTTAGTACTAGTTTCTTCTCGTTCCAGTTTACTCAAGTCTTTTCTGGCATTTTTACTTGTTATTCCTCTTCAAAATGTTGCAATCCTAAATAAAAAACTGAAGGCAGGTTTGAGTCCACCAGACCCAAGATAAATGATAATTAGGTATTTATTAGGGAAGCACTTACACAGAGAAGAGTAAATAACCCGCCTCGGTCTCCCTGTTCCAGAAGAGACAGTCTCTGCCCTTCCAATGCTCTCCACAACCCAAGAGAGCAAGAGCCAGCCCCTCATCTACCTTATAATGGGTCACATCTGCACCTGAAACCACTCCCCAAGGGTATGACCACCACCACAAGTTCACTGGCAAGGCAAGATGCCAATACAAAAAACTAATACATTTCTAGCTGGGCATGGATGCTCATACCTTTAATCCCAGCAATTGAGAGGCAGAAGCAAGCAATCTTTTGAGTTCAAGGTCAGCCTGGTCTACAGAGCGAGTTCCAGGACTGTTGGGGAAAACTTGTTTTGAAAAACTAAAAAATGAAAACAAACCTATCTACCCTTCTCTCATGTTTTTGAGCCTTTTCTCTTTTTATTAAAATAATACAACCAAAATGTAAGAATCAAAAGTATTTATAAGAATGAGTTTTCTCGTTCAGATGTAAGAAACAACTCTAATATTTATTATGAATGTCTACCTCTACCCAAAACTTATCAACTATTTTCTTCATTACACATGAAACAAACCAGTAAGAGAGTCTAGAGAGGGTACAATTCATCTTCAGGATTTTCAGAGATCATGAAATCCTCTTCCCACTTTTAAGCCAAGTTAATAGTCATACACAGCCCAAGATATTACTAGGAATAGGATTCACTAACCCAGGCATTACTCATTTCTACCAACAATTAAAGTCTCATCTTTTTAACAATTTTTGAGTAGCCCAAAATTTTCGCTCATGAATGATATGAAAAGATGAGGCTGAAGAAACGGTTCAGTAGTTAAGGTCACTCTGCTATTCTTAGAGGACCAAGGTTCAGCTACCAGCACCCAGATAGTGGCTCACTACCATCTGTCACTCCACTTTCAGGGGATCCGGAGCCCTCTTTTTACCTCTGCATGCACAAGCATGCACATAGTGCCCATACACACATACATACAAGAAAGTAAAATATTCACACAGATAAAAATATCTTTAAAAAAAGAAAGACTGGCCAGGTGAATGTGGCCTTTAATTCCTGCACTTACTCAGAGGCAGGTGGATCTAAGTTCAAGGCCAGCCTGGTCTAGAGTGAATTCCAGGACAGCCAGGGCTGTTTGTTACACAGAGAAACCCTGTCTCATAAAACAAACAAGCAAACAGAAAAAGAATGGAACAGCTATAGCCAGGAATAGCAAGAGACACAGCATAAAAATGTTTAATTTAGAAGAAAGGTATATATGTCCAGAAATATCAAGACAACACACAGGCCTGGTAATGTCTGAATAGTTACCCTTCTACTAGGGAATTTATGGCTATAAAAATGGTTATAGTAAGGTCAAATAGTAGGAAGAAAAAATTCTGCTTTATAAAGAAGACATTTTTTAAAGTTTTTCAATCTTTTTATTGTTGAATTTTACTGTTTTTATAAGCTTTATTATTTAGAAAATGCAAACAAAAACATTACACATCAAAAATTAACTAGACCCAAAGTCTACATGATTCAATGACTTTATATACAATAGAATTCGTATTAGAAATGGAAGCTGTGAAATGTCACATAAATTTTACAATTTCAGTACTGAATAGATTTTATCTACTTATCCATCACCACCAAGAACAAAAAAATCCACAACAGAATTAGAATCTGACAATTAGCATTACATCCTCTTGCACAACTCATGCTGTTTGCTTGAATTCACTCCTTCCTCATCCCAATTATCTAGCTTTGGTTTTCCCTTTTTTTCATGTTATACTACACCCACAGGTACACTTGTTTACATATATGTACAACACTGGTTAGATTCCACATACGAGAAACACAAGGTTTTTTGCTGAGATTATATGACCTCACTTAAATATCCAGCAACAAATAAATGGAAAATGAAAATCTGGTGTATATATAAATGGACTACTCAGTTCTAAAGAAAAATTTCAAAAACACTACAGAAAGGTATCTTTAAGCTACTATTTTGTAGCTTGTAAACTTGTGCTCTATATGAGTATTGCCTACTTAAAATTTGAAGTGTGAGCCAGGAGTAATGGCACACACCTTTATTTAATACTTGCACTCAGGAGGCAGAAGCAGGAGGATCTCTGTTGAGTTCAAGTCCAGCCTGGTCTATATAGTTGAGTTCCAGGATAACAAGAGCTACATAGTGAGATTCTGCCTCAAAGGGAAATATATATATTTACATGAGTATGTAAATTAGTGTGTACTGGAAAGAGGAAAGGTTAGAGGTGTGAAATAAAGATCTGTTTACCTTACCACCTCACAGCAAACTCTAAGAGTCAGACTAACAAAGTGAGAGCAGAGGAAGCATAGTTTAGAACCAAAAGTACAGAGAAAGTTTCTACTAGGGAACAGAGACTAATTCATGCTGTATCTGCACCTCAGCAGCTACAGACAAATGGAGAAAACACTATTATTCAAGAGAGCAGCCAGTACTAAAACTATTCATTTCACATTCTAATTTCTAATTTTTTTCAAGTGACCATTTCACAGCCCTCTCCTCAGCTTGTGACATCTGCCCTCCTACCCAACTGGTTTCTATTATAAAACAAGAACACGCCAGACGTTGGTGGCGCACGCCTTTAATCCCAGCACTCGGGAGGCAGAGGCAGACGGATCTCTGAGTTCGAGGCCAGCCTGGTCTCCAAAGCGAGTGCCAGGCTAGGCTCCAAAGCTACATAAAGAAACCCTGTCTCGGAGGGAAAAAAAAAAAAAAAAACACAAGAACACAAGTTTTGTCATATTGCTTCTAGTCAACTAATCTGAAAGAGGAGACCTCTAGCCATATCCCTCTCCAGTCACAATATGACTATCTTACTACATACCCAACCCTATACCTATATCCTAAATTTCATCCTGCTTGTCTACTTAAACATCGTTGTTCTATTACTATTTCTTTTGTCATCTTTGTGTTTCAACTACCATCTTCTGCTTCAGTGATCTTCCAAGAAAAACTCCTAGGTCTGTAACTATCATCACTGCTTCCTTAAATATGTATTTGGTTAGTATTTAGATTGTGCTGTGTTAGAATCCTTGACTTCTAAAACTACTGTTTTGAGTTACTGGTTTAAATTTCATCAAAAAAAAAAAAAAAAAAAAAAACTTCAGGACTGGAGAGATGGCTCAACAGTTAGCACTGGGAGCTCTTGCGGAGGACCCAGGGTCAACTCCCAGAACCCACATGGTGCCTTGCAACTAACTATAAACCAGGGGACCTGAAACCCTCTTTTGGCCTCTACAGGCACCAGACACATACCTGGTACACAGGCAAACATGCAGACAAAACACCCATATACACCTTCAAACATCTTTGTATTGAAATTAGGACAGAGCTTCCACCTAGACCTGAATTGGTTCATCTCATCACATCCATGCTTTTAAAGACACTCAACATTTCATCTCTAGTCCAGCCTGAACAGCAGATTCTGATATCCAACTAACAGTTTACTGAAGCCATTCACTTGACAATCAAAATAAAACTCCAATTTAACCAAGTTCTAACAGTTGTGGATTTCCACTGTTCCGTAGTTCCCTTCCTACTGACTTAACCAAAGTCCCTCTCCTCTCTGCCTTGTGCTTACCCTGAACCAAGAGTCAGTTCCTAAAAGAGGAGAGGCAACGAAAGGATCTTAGAAAGATCAAATGTTTGGTCAAACTCACTACTTTAAAAAAGGTGGAATAGGGGCTCAAGAGATGGCTTGTCGGTTAAGAGCACTGGATGCTCTTCCAAAGGACCTGGGTTCAATTCCCAGAATCCACATGGTAGCTTACAACTGTCTATAACTCGAATTCCAGACGATCTGGCACCTTCACACAAATATACAAACAGGAAAAACATCAATGCACATAAAATAAAAATATATTGTAAGAAAAAAGGCTGGAATGAAGGTAATTTTTTGTTGTTGTTAAAGGATTTTGTTTTTTTAAGGACAATTATAGAACACTGGTTTGGGAGCTTTCTCTAGTAGTTTGGAAAACTGACATTAAATTCGTATCTATCAAAACTGTGTCAAACAACGATATACTTAAGTATATCCATTTATGCCTAAGTACAGATAAACTTTTTCCTCCGAAAATAAAGACACTTTTTTCTCTTTCCCTCTTTTTAATGCTGTGGATCAGGGCTATGTATACCACTACACCCAGCCTTCATTTCCCCATCTTGTCAATTAAAAAGAAAGTTTTCCTAATAACCTAATATTCATTAGGACTTGGTAAATGGCTCAGCCAGTAAAAGGTCTGCAGCACAAGCATTTAGACCCAAGTTCAGATCCCCCATGTAAAAAAAAAAAGGGGGGGGGAGCCAAACATGGTCCTATGTGGCTGTGACCCTGGGAAAAGGGGGTGGGTAATGACAGTAAGATCATCCCTGCAGCTTGCTGACCACCCATTCTAACCAAACAATGGGCACCAGATCCACAGAAAGACTGTCTCAAAACAAAGTAAAACAGGCAAGGTGGGCCTTATCATAAAATCAGTCTCTACAGCCACACCTACTCAACTATACACACAAGAAAACACTTCTATTCCCAAATGACAGTGTCTTAGTTTTTATTAGTAGTGCTGGAATACCCATCAAAAAAACAAATCACTGCCTTAAAAACCCTATCACCTTGTATTTAAACCAGTGTATTTGATAATATCTGAAGGTTAACTTCATGGAATCATTTAATGTATTCCAACCTAGTTTCACAATCAATACAAATCCAAAGTATGTGTCCTGCATGATGGATATAATGTCTCAGGCCCAAGACCTGAGAGGCTAAGGAAGACTTATGCAAGTTTGGTGCCTATCTACCTTAGAATGAGATTTGTCTCAAAACAAAATCATAAAATTTCCAGTAAGTTTTCCTAACAATTTTAGCACTGTACAACACTAACCTTATAAAATCTTCAAAAATAAGTTTCTAAAAGAAAAGAAACTTCTAAATGCTTTTAGAACATTCCAGAAATTTCAAATGTTTCAGCTTGTATCTTCCGAGATGTCTTTCAAAAGTAATTCTCACCATAAAGGGATTAAATCCAAAGCCTGTTGTGTGCTAAGCACTGAGCCACAACCCCAGCCCAGGACTCTCTTTTTATCCTCTTTAAATGTGACCATAGTTCACAAAAACATTTTGTTCAAATTAGGATATCCATAATCTCTCTCTCTCTCTCTCTCTCTCTCTCTCTCTCTCTCACACACACACACACACACACACACACACACACACACACACACGGGGGGGGGGTGGTATGAATACATAAAACTTAACAATAAATCTTAAGAGTACCTGCATGTGTCAGGCCCCAGGCTTAATCCCCAGCATCAAACAAACAAACAAATACATCATACAATACATTATCAAATAATACAAATCAACACTTTATCTTTTTCAAGAGAAAACAAGCCAGGCACATCGGGGCATAAGAGTAATCCCACCACTTAACAGACAGAGGCAAATGATGCAAATTAAAGCCCAGCCTGTTTGTTCTACACAGCAAAACCCATTAACAGCCAGGACAACCTTTACATTTTTGCAAATCCTTGAATGCTTGAGGAAAAGACAGAATCTCAGATCAGATTCTACATTCAATTGCTTGTTATATGTGGCATATGAAGAATAACCTCACAAAGATATGTAGCTGGGACAGGAAGGAATAACTTAAAAGAGCCTTCCAGCTAACTGTATTCTTTGATACTACTCCAAACTTAACAAGTGGCAGTCTCTTTCTTTCCTATTTTTGGGTTTTTTTTTTGTTTTTGTTTTTGTTTTTCAAAGGTTTCTCTGTGTAGCCTTGGCTGTCCTGGAACTCATTCTGTAGACCAGGCTGGCCTCAAACTCAGATTCTCAAGCTCTGCCTCCGGTAGTGCTGGTATTAAACACATCACAAACACAGCAGCCTCTTAAAGGTCAGTTTTAAAGTAGAATCTTTAACTGTATCAGTAAGCTTTCCAGGCTCTACTGATCTATCTTGCAGTTTAAATGGTTTCTAACACTATAAACTGTTCATGTAAAAACACCACTGGTCCACCCAGTTTTCCTAGAGACTTCCAAATGTCGGACATCCGATTATATTTTTAAAAATCTTTATCATTATCACCATAGCACCAGAAAAAATATAAGCTTATACAGTAAATCTGAGCTATAGAAAAAAATTCCAATTTCTTCTGGAAATCCTCAATTTTACTACTGACAAATATTTGCCAGTCAGATGTGACAAGCTCACTTCTATTTTTGCAAAAAGGTATCACTTCATATATGCAGTCTCAAAAGCTAATTTTGAGGATGAAGAAATTGCTCAGAGGTTAAGAGTACTGGCTGTTTTTCCAGAGGACCCAAATTAGATTCCAGCACCCATCTGGTAGCTCACAACCATCTGTATCTCCCAACTCCAAAAAGCCAATGTCCTTTTCTGGCCTCTATGGGCACCAGACATGCACACAGTGCCCAGGTATACATGTAAGAAAAATACCTAAACACACTGAATTATCTTTTCACCCAACTAAGATGTCAAAATGAAAAAAGTAGTCAATAGTAAGTACTGATGGATATGCAGAGAAACTGAGCCCTCGTGCATAAAACAGTATGCTTGCACATGTTCTCTCTCACACACACATGCACAGGCAGGCAAACACACAGAGACACAGACACACACAAATGCTCATAACAGCATGATTCATAGTAACCAAATAAGCAGTAACACAATGTCTACCAACAGACAAGTTTTAATATATCCCTCCATGGGGTATTATTCAGTCATAAAATGAAATAAGGTACTGATACATCTAAAACATGGTTGAACCTTGAAAATACCATTATATGAAAGCAAGACACAATAGGTCACTAATGAAATGAAAAGCAAATTAAGAGAGACAGAAAGTAGGTACGGTAAATATGAGAAGTGGCTGACAAGAAATTAGATATGGGTTGCTTGGGGTGAAGAAAATGCTGTAAAAGTAGGCAGATTATAGTTGCACAAATCTTACTACATTGAAAACTATTGAATTGTACACTTTACAAGACAAATTTTGTATTTGGACTATACTTCAATAAAACTATTATTTTTAAGCACTTGAGATGATTTTTAAGCACCTGAGTTTGATCCCCGTTCCCACAAGAAGAGAACCACCTCTTTCTGAACCAATGTGCACAATGGCATACACATAAATGACCTGCATTTACACACAACATAGTTTCTTTAAAAAGTTACAACTTTTTAGAGTCATACAACATGTAAGAGTCAAGTTTTGTAAATGTTTTTACTGACTTATCAAGTAGGTTTTCAGTAAAACTGTAATTTTTCTTTAGAAGTACGTAATCATGAAGAATACAAATACTTTTCACAGTTTAAAGGGTTTTTCTTTTTTAATGTATGCTCCTGTGAGTGCCCGTGCATGTGTGTGCATATTCCGCACAGGAGTATGCAAGGGGCCAGGAAAATGTTTAAGATCCAGGCTTAGGATCTGAAGTTACAGCCGTTTGTGAGCTACCCAAGAAGCTGGGATCAGAACTGATCCTCATAGCCAGGTAGTGGCCCACATCTTTAATCCCAGCACTTGGGAGGCAGAGGCAAGTGGATCTTTGTGAGTCTGAGGCCAGCCAGGTATATAAAGGGACACGGACACGGACACGGACACGGACACGGACACGGACACACCTCAGACTCTCTAGAGGCCTACAGATCAAACATTGAAAAGCCCTATTCGAAGTCCAGTGGTGGTGTACACCTTTAACCTCAGCACTCAAGAAGCAGAGGCTGGTAGATATATCTCTGTGAGTTTGAGGCCAGCCTGGTCTACAGAGGGAGTTCCAGAACAGCCAGAGCTATAGAGAAACTCTGTCTCGAAAAACCAAAAGTCTATTCTAAATCAGTTTCAGAAACCCAAGGTACAATAATTTCCAAATGCAAATGTGAGACTCAATGACAGCCCCACCTTTCTAGACATATATCTCAAATTCCTAAGAACAGGAAGAAGAGAAAATGGGGAGAAAGGCAGATCTCTGAGTTTCAAGCTGCCTGGCCTATAGAGCTAGTTCTAGGCCAGCCAGGGCTACACAGAGAAACCCTGCCTTAAAAAACAAAACAAATGAACAGTAAAAATTGGTACATTTTTTTAAAAAGTGATGATGGAAGTCACTTCAATTACTTCAATTCTGTAACCCAATTTAAGACTTTAGAATCAGACAGACTGTAAAGTTTTAACTGTATAATCTCCGCAGAAATGTAAATGTGAGTTAGAAGAATTAAAGTTATAGAAGTGCAAAATGAAAATATTCAATGCTATCAATAACAATGATGCTACATTTTAAGCTTCATTATTTAATCATGCCTACAAAATATTCAATGAGTAGACTTAAAACATCTACTGTATATACTTATTTAGTAGCTATTTCTAACTCAGCCAATTTTAATAGCACTATCACAAAACTCAAAATATTAGGTATGGCCAGTATCCACATAGTTTCCTAGTCTAACATCTCATTTTATACAATGAAAAAACTGAATTTGCAGGAAAAAAAAAATAGCCAGAATCACATATCTAGTAGCTGAGACAATTAAGTATTCTTAACTTCCAGCACCTTGTTTTATTATGCCAACCTAATACTCCACCCAAATACCATATATACAATGTTTAACTCAGCCAGGCATGGTGGCACACATCTTGAATCACAGCACTGGGAAAACAGAAAGTGGCAGATCCCTGTGAGTTCAAAGCCAGCTTGGTATACACTATACACTATAGCAAGTTCCAGGCCAGCCTTGGGATACACTAAATCAACCCCACCCTCACCCCGCCCCTAAAAAAAAAAAGTCAAACTCATCCCATACCAAGAACAATTTAGACACTCTCCTGCCAAAAAAAAAAAAACAAAAAACAAAAAACAAAAACCTATGATGTCTGATAATACCAACCAGATGCCAAAATAAATATGTACCTGTTGTAGGAAAAAAAAATGTTACTAGTACAATAGAAAATCTTTCACTTCAAATATTACAAAGTTTCAAAATGAACAATTTGGAAGATACAATGATGCCTCCTTACATATAAATACAAGGATGTAGCACTTTTAATGAATGTCAGATGCTGATAAACAACTAAAGCAAAGTTTTCCTGTTTATTATCATTGTACTTTTTATGACATAGCATTAAGACTCACCTGCAGGACTGTCAGCATTCTCTCCTGGATGTAGCTGTATACCAGTAGAATCTATAGAATTTACTGTAACTGTCTGTAGATTTGGCAACTGACCAGTGCTTAGACTAACTGGAGTTGAAGTCAAGGCTCCACCTGCTGCGACTTGACCAAGCGTGAGTGTCTGAACAGGCGTCAAAGTTATTTGTTGGGCAGCAGTATTCTGTATCTGCAAATTCTGCAAGTTCTGGACCCCTTGTACTTGAAATGTTTGCCAGGTTATCTGTCCAGAAGGGGTCACTGTCTGTGCCTGAATTAAAAAGGTTCCAGGATTCAGCTGCAACTGAAGGTTTTGCAAAGCCTGTTGTGATATATTTTGACCACTGGCTTGCACACCATGGATTGTCTGTGGTGTAATACCTTGCACAATTTGGGCTTGACTGGTTGGCTGCTGAGAATCTTGAAGTTGTAGATGTTGTACAACAGGCTGTGCTGTAGAAACCTGAATATTTTGAGCCTGTGTCTCTTCAGAAACAGGCGACTGAATATAATTTCCCTGAAGATCTGAAGAATGGACTTGCCCACTAGAAGTAGTCAAGCTATTTGTATTTTGTTGTAATATACCTGTACTATCTATCGTAACAGGCAACTGTGATGAAGAGGATGTTGGCACAAATAAATCTGTATCAGCATTAGTTTCATTAACATCAGGAGAAACCCGCTCACCAGTCCTTTCTGAATTGTCTGAACTATCCATAGCTTGTCCTGTGTTTATCAAATGTCCATCGGCATTAATGCCTGCAGTCATTGTCTGAGAACTTCCCGAGAGTCCCAAAGAATCTAGATCGACACTATTGATTGGTACAAAGGTAATATTTCCTGGCAGACCAAGAGGCACATTAGCAACTACTTGAGTTTGGCCAGGAAATGATGAACCACCAATTGCAACTCCCTGAACCTGGACTTGACCAGTCTGTGGTATGAGATTCTGGATATTAGCAGGAGGTGTTCCAGAGGCAAGTAAGGTTTGATTAGAGCCAGGAATGATCTGAATTTGACTGTTTTCTTGATTTATACCCCCATTATCTGAGGAGCCTGTGAAGCCAATCTGAACCTGCTGGGCATCTGTTGACTGAATCTGTGGTATTACTTGATACTGAACATTGGACACTGTACCATTTGATGAATCTGATCCTGGCGCAACTGAAAATATTTGTTGATTCTGCAAATTCTGAAGGGGAAGGACATACTGCCCACTTGATGTAGCAGCACCTGGAATCTGTACTAGATTACCAGCTTCATCTTTTATAGTTGTAGGTGTGGCTGACAAAACCTCCCATCGGTTTGGTGCTCCTCCTAACTGTGCAGAAGCCAAATCACCTGTCTGGATGAAGAAAACAAAAATGTTGTGATGTATTTGTGATAACTTAATCCAATTCCCAAAAAACCTCACCTAGTATAAATCCTACTATGTAAAAATGAAAGCATCTTAATAAAACAAGAGTTCAAATACAGAAGCAATGCTATATACATACCATAGCAATTTTCACTTCTAGCTGTAAGTTACTATAATCTTAGTACATCCTATTTAAATGAGGAAGTGTCTTAATCAGAATATTCTAAATTATTTGACAACCACACTTTTTTTGGTGGAGGTGGGCAAGATCTCACTATGTTGGCCAGACTTGTCTTGGAACTCATATATCCATGTGATTTTTCAGTCTCAGCCAAAGCAGCTGAGAAATTGGGGGGAGGAGGGGGGCTGCTAGCAACACAAATTGATCTTTTAATCACTCATCAATAATCTTTAAACTGTACACAACAGAGGGGTGTGAGCAAGATTATAAACAGGACATTGTTCAAAGAGTATTCAATCCACTAAAAATACTTAAGTAAGCCAGGTAATGGTGACACACACCTTTAATACTGGCATTCGGGAGGCAGGGGGCAAGTAGATCTCTGGGTTCAAGGCCAGCTTGGTCTACAGAGTAAGTCTCAGGACAGAGAGAGCTAGGAGAAACCCGGTGGGGGGGGGGGGCTTAAACCCAGACAGGATGGAACACAACTGTAATGCCAACACTCAGGAGGCTGAAGTAGGAGACTGCCTCAAGTTTAAGACCTGCTTGGGCACTAGGTGGTGGTGGCACACACCTTCAATCTCAGTACTCAGTAAGTAGAGGCAGAGTTGTGGGCCAGCCTGGTCTACAAAGCAAGTTCCAGGACAATCAGGGCTATTAAAAGAAACCCTGACTTGGGGGTGGGGGTACCGACCACCTTGGGCTATTAAAGCAAGCCTAGGCTTTATAGCAAGACTTTAAAAGGAAAAGCAAACCAAAAGAAAAAGAAGAAAAAAAACAAACAAACTGAACATCAGGTACCATTGGGGGAAGGAGAGAAAAGCATGATGTTTGTTACCAAGCTATCAGAATTAGAAGAGTAAAAGAGTAAATCTGTATTATTGTTATATCATAAATCTAAAAAAGCTACAATTTTATCATGGGTAAACCACCACTCTCTAAATATATGTATATACATTTATATACTATAATACATATATACATACATATATATATATGTATATGTATATATGTATGTATATTTCTTTTTTTAAAGGAACTCCTGGAAGGTGCAGGGGAGACAAAACTTAAACAACCACATAGCCCCTGGGTAATGTTAAGGCTCCTACCTATAATCCCAGAACAGGGGAAGCGGAGATGGAGGGTCATCTGGGATCCAAGGCCAGCCTAGGCTATTAGTAAGGCCTTGTCTCAAACAAAAACAACACTTAATGAGAAAAAGTGATTGTCCTGAGACTATACAGCAGAGGTCAAGTCCTCAAAGTTTTACTACTAGCTAAATGCTAGAGAAAAGAATGTGGTTTTGCCTATTACTCTAAAATCACAGTAGACTATGAAGCATCTATGTTTTATACTCAGTAACAGACAAGAATCATCCCCATGGTTTATATATTCTGCAACATTAGGAAAATGCCAATGCAGGCAAACAATGCAAAAAAAAAAAAAAAATCCTACATGACAAGGTCAAAGAGCAGATTTTTTTTAAGGGAAATCTGAAATTGGGCTTTTCGTTTATATGTCCGGAACCATAGTTACACACTCTTAAAGCAATCCTGTGGTACTGTTATTAACATCTATACTTCACAGATAAGAAATACAAGAGACAAGTCATATAATTATCATTATCAAACAGCAGAGTATTTAATAGTAAGGGTAAGTGCCTACCCCAGACCCCAATCCCCTCTCAAACTGTTATACTTGCCCCTCACTAAATGAGCAGGAGTAAAGTTATACAAAGTATACTAAGACCAGTCGTAAAGACACTGGAAAAAAAAGACCCTATATGACTTACTTACCATCAAAATAAAGCCATTACTACCTCATTTATTACAGATCTGTTTGTGATTTACAGTAACTGGCACTGAACAATGGAAATATATAAATATAGCTTGCCCAGCAATGTCAATGTAGGTATGACTGAGCATCAAGGAATTTTTGTATTATCCAAGAGTACTGTTTGAGAAGTCAGCCTAGTTTTTAACTTACACTAATTTTTGCAGAAACTTTTTTAGAACAGTACTTGAGAATACTACTCTTTGAGAATATAGTGAGACATTAAGAAATCCAATACTTAATTTTCAGTTAAAAGGTGTATTTCAAAGAATGAACTACAGTTCATCTTTGATTTAATGCAAACAAGAGCATATTTGTGAAGATGAAATAAGCATATACAAGCAAAACAAAATCTGTCCACAAATGGTTACAACTCTATTCAAAAGCAAACATAGACACACATGCTAATATAATGTGAAAAGAGGAATATAATAGCCACATAACCAAAGTACAATGTGGGAACACAGAAGATGGGGGGTAGGGGTGAGGACTGTTCACACTAAAGATAATCAAGTCATTAAAACATAAAATTTTACTTTGGTCAGTTAGAGGCATTAATGAAGGTATAGAGACAATAAAATCCACAAAATAAAAAGAAACCTTATGAGTTCAAGAGGGTCCAGGAAAGGCTTATATTCATAGACAAAAGAATAGGGGATACAACCAGATACTTCTATCAAGACTTGTAAATGGCTTTGTAGATCCTGCTGAATTGTTTGGACTTTATCCTACAGATAGTAAATGAGAACTATAAAAAGTTTAAGTGATTGGTACAATCACATCTGTATTTTATAAGATAAACTAAAGACCCAGTGAAGGAGATTTAAATAAATGCAGAAGAAAATAAAGGTGAAGAAACTCAACCCACTACAAATCTCCAGGCCTGCACTAAAATAAAATACACTTAAAACTGATCTTCAATGTTTATATCAAGGATCAGGCATTGAAGTCACTTTTGGTTCAATCTTGACTTGGAACTGAAACTATAAACATAAATAATCTTTCCTAACATTACAAAACAATGTTTTATTTCAGTTTTTCAGCATTTTAAGAAAACTGAAATTTAGTCTATTTTATATTAAAATCTGCATAAAAATAAAATCCGAAGGGCGTTGGTGGCGCATGCCTTTAATCCCAGCACTCAGGAGGCAGAGGCAGGCAGATCTCTGTGAGTTCTAGGCCAGCCTGATCTCCAGAGTGCCAGGATAGGCTCCTAAAGCTACACAGAGAAACCCAGTCTTGAAAAAACAAAAAAATAAAAATAAAATAAAATCCATTCATCATCTTAAGTTATTGTTCCACGGAGAATCAACTGTCAAATTTTCCACTTGCATGAAATTAACAAATATTCTTGGGTTTTATAGAGGAATACAGTACTTTATACTATCCTAAGCTAGTTTTACAAAACTGGTATTTTGTCCATTTGCTTTAAAAATGACAAATGTATGATATACAACTGGTATTTTTTACAAGAGTAATAAAATAGATAATTAACCACCGGTAAACAGCTTTCTAGTCAACAAGTTCCTTGAAAATACACACAGCTACTCAAGTATCAAGTTGCATAAATACTATGTCACCTCTTCAGAGCTAAGTAAACTACCTTACCAACTTCTGGAAGTATACATAGTTAAATGAAGGGGAGGGCGCTGCATATCTTACATAATATTATATATTAAAACTTTTGTGAATAATCCTAACGTGAAAAGCATTTTTAAGAAAAAAAAAGTATTTAAGGAGAGGTACAGTGGCTTATACCTGCAAACCAAACACTTGGCAAGAGAACCTCAAGTCCTGAGACCCACCTAGGCTATAGACAGACTGTCTGAAAAAGAAACTGCATATATATGCACACACATGTATATGCAAAGCATTATGTAATTCCGAGTTATCATTAATTATTAAAATTATGATATCAGACTTAAAATTATATCAGACTTAAAAAAACATCCATTAGATACCTGAAACAAAAAGTACGATCAATATAGACTTTCTCAATAAATTAGTTTCAAATCACTCAAAAGAAAATTATAGAAAGTATATGTGGAATGAAAGAAATCATCGACAAAAATGACTTTGAGACATTAGTGACTAAGAAACTATAACCAATGTATGTAATTCCACAATGAGCAAGTTCTAGATAGCTCAAAACATACAAAGCCTGAAATCTAAAGCCCTTTCCTTCATACAAGTTCCATCAACATACCAGTGAAAAAGATCAAGTACACTAAAACCAAAAGGAAAAGTGATAAATTAGAAAGTCATCTAATAACAAAAGACAGTAACTGGAAATACTACCGAAACAAAGGAAACAAGGGAAGAGCTTAGATTGCTTTAGTTGTCAGATAACCCTCTATGTAAATTTCCAAAGAATACTAAGCCACTATTTTTATTTCCTATTAGAAAATGAACAAAGAAAACATCATCTAATATCAAAGTTGGCATTGTAAAATGTGTGTTTTCACACATAACAAGGTGAAAAGGACCATAACCTACAGGAGCCCTGGGTGGTAGCGGCACTCCCAATGATATTGCTATAGCAATTCATGACAAGTGCATTCTCCAATGCAATTAAGCACAGAAACAACAGGGTGAAGACTGAAAGAAAAAGAAAAAAAGGGAAAAAAATGATCTGTCTTCTTGGATTGTACCAGTGGAAAGGGAAAAGAAATTCTCAATGCATTTTGACAGAACAATTAACTTCTTAGACCCCATAAATGGCTTTATAAAAGCCAGAAGGATGTAACTGAAAACCAGAACAAGTGTGAAACTAAGGTGGAGTAAATAAAACAAAGTTCTTGGGCATATAGTCAAGTAAAATTTCAATTAGAACTCAGACTTCAATTACACTGTAGGGACTTCCCCATCCCTACCCAAAGTGTGGGGGTAGGAGAAACAGAAGGCAAGGCTTTGCAAATGCTAGGCATTTGCAATCACTGTCCCTAACCTACATCCTACCTCTGTAGGTCTTAATGGCAAAATAGCCTACTCTTGAAATGAGTTAAAATTCACCCTTTAAATTGTGCCAGAATTTACCTGCAAAACTAATAAACACTAAATTTATAACTTACACCAGTGACTTTCGTAAAATTTGCTTGTATAGTCTATTTCACTAAAGTACAAATAAGATAATCAAATTTGTGCAAATAACTTGGACAAGTTAATATATGCAGAGATCTCATATTTCCTAATTATTAGTAATAAAACACAAAGAAATTTTGCTTTACCATCTTTGGATGTCCATGTTACAGGACATTATAGGTGGAACTGCTGTGACTGCCTAATGTTTAGCGTTGCACAAACACCCTTGGCCAGGAACCTCTTTCAGAACAAGTTCCAAACTCAAAATGGTATTTAAAACAAGCCTGTAGTGAACACTGGCTTTTCAAGGTACTTTTCATCTTGAAATACCAAGCTAAACAACTGGCATTAGGTTGAACATCTGCCCTTGACTTTAGACACATTTAGATATGTTAGACTAGAATCTAGATCAGAAAATGGACATTAATGGAAAAACTAGCAAAACTCAAAATCTGCAGCTACCTCAGTAATACATCAATGTTCATTTCATAGATCTGAAAAAAAGTGCCACAATAATGGAAGTATTAGGGGTGAACGGTTTAAGTTAACTCTGATTCAATATTTCCAGTTTTGTTATAAATCTAAAAACATTTCACAACTTTTTAACACAACTTTCAAGACACTACTATCCTCTAGTCATCTCCAATTATGTGAGTACTTAAGATTTATTGACCTCAGTATAGTTTTAAATATTGAAACTATTGAACTAGTTTTCTGAAATGCTACAGAAAAATTTGAATCACTTTTAAAATGGAAATTAGCTTTCATTTTCCACTAATATTAAGACAAAAATACACAAGACAGCTAATGTTTTTCACCTTATTCAACTTTCAGCTCAGTTTATTTCAACTTTGCTCAAAGTGAGAAACTGAAAGAACCCTGAGTCTTATCAAGTACCAAAATGCACCCAAAAAATGCCAAGTTTGGGAGTTCTCTAGCCAAACTGTATTTTCATGTTATTACTGTTAATAATGAGCTCAGATTGTTCAAGCTCATCTGGCAAGAAATGTGTTCTTGGTAATGGTCTGATAGTTCAGAGAATCTTAAAGAAGCATGGAAACATTACACACACACATTCATATTCTCTCTCTCTCTCTCTCTCTCTCTCTCTCTCTCTCTCTCTCTCTCTTCTCTCT
The DNA here is from genome assembly GCF_003668045.3 of Cricetulus griseus. NCBI lineage: Eukaryota > Metazoa > Chordata > Mammalia > Rodentia > Cricetidae > Cricetulus > Cricetulus griseus. The sequence goes on along the minus strand of NC_048599.1, from coordinate 102,189,874 downwards.
TCTCTCTTCTCTCTCTCCTGGAGTCAGTGTACTAATCCTATACCAGACTACTAAAATATATGCTTTTATCCCTAACTTTCTTGTCACCATCCCCTTCCCCCCATCTGTAAGGGCATTTCTAAACTTTGGTAGAGTTACAAGAAAATTTTACCTCTGCAGTAGCTTATTAAAGTAACCAATAAACTTATTCTGGCATTTTGGGACTGGGGGAATATAACTTTTATAAGTTTACTAACCCATCTATATTTAAAAATAATTTTCTGAAAAAGCTTGTTTACATTTCGATCTGCTTTAAAAAAAAAATAAGACATTAAAAACACTCTCACTGCCCATAGTATAATTTAAGACTAAAATGACCTATTTCCTAATATAGTGTAACAATTAACTAAATGCCTAGACATTATTTGCTACACAATAGCAAACTTTTCTAACAGTGACAAGTCAAAGTGCCACTACAGGAACTGGTTCCTACAAACCCACTTCTAAAAAAAATTAGTCTTGAGAAGTGTTTTAACAACCTAATACGTGAACACACCTTTTCACAGTAGGGCTAAAAGAGCAGCAATGACCCACACAAACGTAAAATGCACACTGTCTACAGCACCTTAATTTTATACTGAGTCTTCACATTAGACTTCCAGCTCCTCTCTGTCATAGACATTCTAAAATCTCCAAAACAATGCCAACACATCCCTATCAGACTAGTCATAAAATTCAATTTTGCCAACCAAATTCAACTCTTAAGTATGGGGTGCACTAACATGCATGTAAACAAAATAACTTTCATCTACTTTTTGTTTCTAAGACCTATATTCTAGCCAATTTCAAAGGCTAAATAAAGTATTACTATCTAACATAGCCTCCAACTGTTTCATTTAACCCTATTCAGGAAAAACTTGTGCTAAGTTGTAGCAGTCTGGAAAAGCCAGCAATTGTGAATGGTCAGGTTTTTTAAAAAAGGCAATAAAGGTATTCGTTCCTTCGTATAAAAGAACAAGCTCTTTAAATGATTTACGGCCCAAACTAACCATGATCTGGGAACTTCAGCAAAACAGCCCAATTTTCAAAAACTCTAGAAATTCGAGCCACTGCTTCTGTAGGTGATACTATCTATGGCCGATAGGCTGTGCCTGCATATGTAGTGCTGAGAACGATTCCCAAGCCCTGATACCAATTACTCAAACATCCATTTTGGAGGCCCATGCCCACCCCCCACCTCCTCCATCTCAGACTTCATTTTGTGAAGAATTTTGCGCGCGATGCCTCAGTGACAATCTCCGGAAAGCGCGGGCGGGCCGGTCTGGGCTCCCACCCGGGAGGCGAGCGGACAGCAAAGCGCGGCGGGGCCGGGCAGCCCGCGCGTGGCGACCGCGCGGCGGCGGAGAGGCCTTTGGGCGAGCGAGCGGCGGCCGGGCGGGCGAGCGAGCGAGCGGGCGGCTGGCGCGCCGCAGGCCCCGGGATGGCCGGGCGCGCGGGGCCTCGGCGAGGGCGGGCGCCGCCGCGCGCGGACTTACCGCTCCGGCGGCGGGCGGGCGCGGCGCGGCGGGCGGCCCCGGCGGCGGCGGCCGCCTCCCGTTCGTCGTCGCCCGGCGATGGCGGCCCTATCTTGCTGCAGGTAGCGGCCAGCAGAGCGAGCGGTGACGGCTGAGTGTCCTACCCGCGATGGGCGGGTTCAGAGAGGGAACAGGGGGGGTGGCGGTTAGGGGCGGGCCCGCTCACACAGGAAGTGCGCTCGCCTCCGCGCCGCTCCGCGCCGGCCAGCCGGGCCCGCGCTCTCCTCCTCCTCCTCCTCCTCCTCCGGGTCGACGGCGCCTCTCCCTGCGCTCGGCCCGCTCGGCGGCCCCGCGGCGGACGGCTGCGCGCCGGGCCTCCCCTCCGCCCGGTTCCCACCCGGGAGGGCGCGCACACTTGCACACTTACACACGCACAAAAAAAAAAAAAAAAAAAAAAAAAAAAAAGGCGGCGGGCGGGCGGGGCGCGCGGGCGGGGTCCGGAGCGTTGGCGCCTCGGGGCGGGCAGCTCTCCGGGGCGGGGGAGGGGCGGGCGGGCGACGCGCGCGGGAGGCAGGCAGGCAGGCAGGCAGGGAGGGAGGGGGAAGGGAGGGACGGGCGAGGGGAGGAGAAAGCGGCGCGCGGGGAAGCCGGGCCGCGCTCAGCCCGCTCCTCACCTGGGCCGCCCGCCAGCCGCCCGCCGCGCCCGTTTCCGTGGCTGCTGTGCTGCTGCTGCTGTTGCGCTTGCTGCCTGCAGAACCTCTCCATGGCCCGCCGCCGCCAGCCGCCGCTGTCCACGTCAGCACCCTTCCTCTTGTTTTTCACGCTTTTCGGGAGCTGCAAGGCACATGCGCGGGAGGGGGGTGGGGGGGAGGAAGGCGGTTGCCGGGGAGGGAGGGAGGGAGGGGCCCGCGGGCCGCGGCCACATTAGCGCCAGCCCGGCCCCGGCCCCTTCCCCTCCCCCCCCCGGCGGCGGCGGCGGCGGCCTCGGGCGGCGCGCTCCCTCCTCCCCTCCTGCTGCCCCGCCCGCCGCGGCTGTAACCCTCCTCCTCCTCGTTCCCTCTCCTCCTCCCGCGCTGCCCCTGCCTCTCCTCTCCTCTCCTCTCAGCTCTCCTCCTTTCCCTTCGCGGCGCTTCGCTGCTCTCGCACCGTCAGTAACTCACATACGCCCGCACGCCGGCCCGCGCCCGCACACAGGGGGATGGCGCTTCCCGGCGGACTGGCCGCCCGCCCGACCCGGCGGGCACTGCGGCGCTGCTGGGGCTGGAGGGCTGGACGCTCGTGGCTGGCTGCTGGCTGGCTGCTGGCGGGGGGAGGGAGGGAGGCGAAAGGGAGTGCGGCTTTCCGCCTCCACAGACACTCGGTCGCACACTCGGGGCCGGGAGCCGGAGGCGGCGGCGGCGGCCCCGGGCTGGCTGTGGGCGGCAGCGGCGGAGGCAGCGAGGGTTGCTCTCTCTCGGCTTTACGTACCGGTCATAGTGTGTTTAGGACACCTCAGGCGGGGCTCCCCGCCGCCTTACACATGGTGAGAAGCGAAGGCGGCGGCGGCGGGAGAGGATGCGGGAAGCGGCGGCGGACACGGCCGGAGCGGTCCGGGGATTTTTTTTTTCCTATTTTGATTGACTGTGCGGGAAACACAAAAGGTGGAGCCTCCAGCCCAAAAGGGGGGAAGAGGGTGACAGCCCGCCCGGAAGTTCCGCCCCTCTTCCCGGCGCTCATTTGCCGCCACGCTCTCCGTCGGCTGCGCTCATTGGCCCTGGAGCCTGTCCGTCGCTCGGCCAGGCGGCAGGCTTCCTGTTTGCCCCCGGGTGGAAGGGGAGAGACAATGAGCGGCCGTGGCGCTGTATGTTCCTGAGAACGGCCCCAGCTCGCGGCGCGTTTACCCCGCTGTGCCTGCCTCGTTCCTCGGCTGCCGCCGCCGCCAGGCCCGAGGCACAAGCCTCTTCTACTCGTTGGCCCTTGGAGCAGGCCTCTCCAAGCTGTCGGGGAGCTGAGCTGGGGAGGAAGTCCGTCCCCGGTAGCTCCGGCTCCACTCGACGTCTCCTCCATCCTGGCAGCCGCCTGAGCCGGATCTCCCCAGGGCCTGGGCTCTCGGAGCTGCCTCTTGCCAGAGCTGCCAGAAGGCCACCGCCGCTCAGCCCCAAGGCTGCCGCTGCGGTCGCTGCTGCTACTGAGCAAGCCGGACCCGCCCCATGAGCCCTGGGGGAGGGAGCTGGTATTGGGGGAGACACCCCCTCCGAGGCTGGAGGAGGACTTTTTCACACACGTTCAACTTTAGGATCCGCAGTCGGGATCCATCGCCTTCCCATCCCCACCCCCAGCCACGTTTTATGGACACTAGAGGCAGGCACTTAGAGCAAAAAGATATCTCAAGTCGCTTCATAAGGGAAAAAGAGTTTTGATTCGGGCCGGTGATAACCAAAACAGACTTAGCTATATTTTACTTGATGAAGCACCATCACCTTTTTTGCTGGACACACTTAGTCCCTGCTTCTTAATTCTCCTGAGGAAGCAAGTCAACTATTGTCAGCCTTTGTTAAAATAGTAAAACTCACTGAAGTGCCCTTCACCTTGGGAGCATTTAGGTACACTTTTTCCTTCCTTTGACATCCTTAATGCCTTGCAGTCATTCAGGAGAAAAATGCTCAGGTTCTCTGTGTGTCCTGCCAACAAGAAACATAGCTGCCTATTAACCTTTAGATATATTTGCTAAAAGGTTAAATTCAAGATGAGGAAACACTGCCCACAATACTCCTTTTATTGCAAGTCTGTCTCGAGCAAGAATCCACATTCCAATTAGTGTAGTTATTTATATAATGTTGTGAAGTCTAAACATTTAAACTAATTTTATGTGCACTAACTTAAAGTCTTACTCCATTTGCCAAAAAAAAAAAAAAAAAAAACCACGAATCTCGGTTCCAGAAGACTTATTTATATTTGTTATCTATGCTCATAGATTAGGAAATCTGTGCTTATTGTGCAAAAGATTATCAAAGACTTGTCCTTAAATTATAAGTCCAAGAATAGGATTCATTTCTTCTAACAGTAGTTTTTCCTATGTAGAATGGGCTGATTGGAGGAATAGAGAAAGAGGGATAGATGACCAGATGGAAGAGCAACATAGAGGGGACACCCAAGTAGAGTGGGAGAGGATGTCACAGAGTTGTTGCTTTGTCCCTATCTGGATAGCTCTAAAAAGAATATTTCAGACATTTGCTAGTATTTTTAATGCTGCAATGACAGTGTTCTGTATTGTGCCATACATGTACAATCTTTTTAGATCACAAAAAAAGATAACCCAAACTAGGTATCTTGAAGCATAGCTCTGAGCAAAATCATCACTCACAAAAAATTTTAAAAATTTAAAACATCACTACAGTCTACACCCTGCCCTCTGTCCGGCAGCGGGTGCCCTAGCCTCAGAGCCCTCATCCAGTGGCTGATGGAAGCAGAGGCAGACATCCACAGATACACACTAAACTGAACTCTGGAACTTAGTTGCAGAGAGGGAGGAATGAAGATCTAAGGGGTCGGTACCAGATTGGAGAAACCCACAGAAACAGCTGGCCTGTACAAGGGGGAACACATCGACCCCAGATGCTGTCTGGGAGGCCAGTACAGGATTGATCCAGACCCCAGAACATAGATGTCAATGAGGAGGCCTCTGCACTCAGGGAGGCCCCTAGTAGTGGATTAGTATTTTTTCCCTGGTGTAAGAAGGGACTTTGAGAGCCCATCCCACATGAAGGGATGCATTCTTGCCCTGGACACATGGGGAAGGGCCTAGGCCCAGCCCAGGATGATGTGGTGGACTTTGCAGAGCCCCCATTGAGGGCCCTACCCTGCCTGGGGAGTGGTGAGTGGGTGGGGTGGGGGGTAGGTGGGGTGGGGGAGGGGAGGGAGAAGGGATTGACATGTGAAACAAGCTTGTTCCTAATTTGAACTAATAAAAAAAAATCACTAACTACTACAGTGAGATTCAGTACACTTCTCCAACCACACTTGAAAGAGTTAACTGTTATATAGACTCTTTTTGTTTTTTGAGGCAGGGTTTCTCTGTGTAGCACTGACTGTCCTGGAGCTCACTCTGGACCAGGCTGGCCTCAGAGATCCAACCTGCCTCTGCCTCCTGAGTATTGGAATTAAAGGCATTCACCACCACCACCCCACTACTACAGATTATCCCAAGATGACAGAAAATGAAATTGTCTCTTGAAAGAATACTTTTTTCTTAACTAGTGAAGACACATGCAAAGCATAATGCTTATAATTATATAATACACACATGTAGTAACTAATATAATTAACAAAGGATTAACATGTTTTGATATAGTCATTGGATAATATTTTCAAAGTATAAATACCATGAATAAATCTCAAAAACAAAAAATAAGATCTGTTTTTCCCCTGTTCTCATGCCTTGGCCCAGTTTCTTGTCATGTTTTCTCTTAAGATTTTCACAAGCTATTCCTGGACAAGAAACAAAACCAGATCACCCTATTCCCCAGTAGACTAGGACAAAAAATTGGTAATAACACCAGCTACAACTCCAAGAAAAGACAAAGAAACCAAGCTGGAGCTGTAAAATACTTACTGAGCAGCTTGAACATTTATATGGAATCATGATCAGCAATTAGTCTTACCATATCTAGCTGAAAATGTCAGTACTGTCTGGATAGTTGTGCATCTTTAAATGGGCTCTGATTTTTTTTTTCATCTACTCCAATGAGGTGGTTCAGAATATGTAGAACTTTGAACTGATTAGGGAAAAAAAAAAAAAAAAGAGTTACAGAAGGGTGAGTTTTAAAACATACCAAGTATGTGGATGTAGATAATGCTGTAGCCATCAGTTTTGTCACAATGACACAATCTAGAGTCACCTGAGAAGACAGACTCAATGAGGGATTGTTTAGATCAGGTCGGCCTGTGTCTATGAGGGACTGTCTTCATTAGGTCAATTGATGTGGAAAGACATAGCCCACTGCGGATGGCATCATTCCCGAGATCTGAGTCCTGGGCTGTCTTAAGAGTGGGGACAATAAGCTGAGTTGTAAACATGCAAGCATTCATTCACATGTGGAGGTCATGTGTCAGGCTGAAGTTCCTAGTTGCTTGACCTCCCCCATAGAAAGGACTATAACAGAATTCTAAATTGAAAGGAACTTTTCTCCCATTAAATTGCTTTTGTTCGGGGTATTTTATCACAGCAACAGAGTGACACTAATACAGAAATTCACTATAACATTCCTCAAGAGGATGATAGATACTAAGTTTTAAATGGTTAAAGAAGAAAATGAGAACCAGTCAGATGACTTAGCAAATCAGAAGGGCTTGTGGCCACACCTGACAAACCCTCTCCTACAAATTGTCCCCTTCCTGTGACAACAAGCCTCCCACAAACACCATAAATAAATAAATGTAAAAATGGAAGGAAAATGAGATTTGAATGGATTTCCTAGGTGCTGTGCTTATAAGTCAAGTTTTACTTAAGTTAGACTGAGTATATCACCATCATTCTCCGTATGTTGTCTGAAATAGTATATAATTACTTTAAAACAAAAACAAAGATCTTTTAAATGAGTACCTGTAAACAGAGTGAAACAAGCCTTGACTGACAGGTATAAGTCAGTGACTCAATATGACTAAGGGCTCAAGCCTTAGTCACTGGGGAATTGGACTGAAATAAAGACAGGGAGAGGCCGGGCGTTGGTGGCACACACCTTTAATCCCAGCACTCGGGAGGCAGAGGCAGGCGGATCTCTGTGAGTTTGAGGCCAGCCTGGTCTCCAGAGCGAGTGCCAGGATAGGCTCCAAAGCTACACAGAGAAACCCTGTCTCGCTATGACCTTGCCTTGGTCACTAAGAGGTTAGGTGCCTGCCTCATGGCAAGGAACCAATCAGAAGTTAGCTGGTGGTGCTATGCTTTATGGCTCTGGGTGTGCTTTACAGACAAGTGCACAGCAATGAGGCACAGAGCATAGCAACCACCCTTGGAGGGCTATGGGCCATAACAACCAATTGGCCAATTGACACAGGTCAAGCCCTCCAAGCCTAGAGGCACACCAATCCTGAGCCTGTGCATACCCCTAGACACTCACCTTACGCTGCCCTACAAGATTGCTCGGCAGCGGGTTTGAACTGTCTTTGCTAGCCATCCGCCATGGTGGGTGGGTGAAAGACCCAAGCTAACATGGGGTTAGCTTGTTAAAAAAAACAATAAAGCCTCATGCAGTTTGCATCAAGCTCTCGAATCTGCCTGGTGATTGGGGTGACCACGGTCGTGGTCTGGGACCCCGGATACCTGAGTTTTTCCTGGGTTCTAACAACAGTTAATATGGGGTTTCACATTCGTGGGTTATGGGTACCAGAGGACACCCATGGCCCATGGGTGGAAAGATTTGGATGCAGAGCTAAAAGGAAAAGGAGGCCAATGCACAGACTCAAAACTTTGCCATGGTCACAGACCTCTGTCCATTTGTTCTAGACATGAACAAGTTTCTTGCCTTTAAAGAAAATTCTCCATGTATGCCAGACTTGGTACATTCTTGTAATCCCAACACTTGGCATGAGGCCGGAGAATCTCAAACTGAAGGCTTGCTGGGCTACACAGTGAAACTGTCTCAAAATAAGTGGAGAGAGATGGCTGGTTACCTCAGTGGACAAGTGCTTGTCTAATATGTCAGATACCCTATGTTCAGTCCCCAAACCCAATATGTAAACCCTCCATGGGATGGTGCAGTTGCCCCTGGTTGTTGTGTTTTTTCCTTATGCAAGGTCTCAACAGTGAGCCTTCCTGACACCAATTTCAACATTCAACACTGTAAACACTTCCTCCTGAGAACACTCGCCTGCTTAAACCTCATCTGCTTTCCTCTCAAATGAATATTTCTCCATTTTAGCCACAGTGTCCAATTTAACATACACAAAATCTAGAGCAGTGAAAATGCTTTCTATTTGTTCCTTACAGCAGCCACTAACCACACACAACCATTAGTACTTGAAATATGACCAGTGTGGCCACAAGATTGACTTCTTTTATTTTAATGTATGTAAATTTAAATGGCTGCCTGTGGCCAAGGGCTAACACATTGGAAGGTACTACCTTGAGTCTCTGCCTTCTTCCAGCCCCTACATCTGCATACCATTCTAGACTCCATTCCTGGTTCTTTGGACTTTCCTCCGGAAGCTCGGCATTCCTGAAACCCCAGCCATCATCTCTCAACTCAGGCCTACTTCTCTAATTATCTGCCGTCACCTGGGTTCCTGTTCCATATCCTTAGGCTCCGTAAATTCCTCTTGAATGTGTCACTTAGCCTCAAACTGAAAACATTCAAAACGTTCAAAACTCCTAACACAACAACGATACCATCATTTTTTCAGAATTCCAGGAAGGAGTCAGGTTTGACACATGTCTCCCCAGCTTTCCCAGTAGCAGAAGCCATGTGGTACCCGCAAGGTTTCCTGCATAATCTCTCTTAATGACTTGTTTGTTAAAACCACAAAATGCATTGACCCCTATTCTGCAAGACACCGCAAGGCTCTTACCCTCAGGAAAGGTAATCTACATAAAACCCAAAATGTAAAATACACAGTGGTAGATGGATTGCCTAACATTCCTGCGTTAGTTTTCTGCAACACAAAAAAATAAGACAGATGAAATGCATTGTCAAAGAATGCTCCCATTACTCTCAAACCACTGAGCATCAGTCAGTCAACAACTTCTGGGTGGCATCAAAGCATGCTTTGCCCTGGCCAGGTCTGCACACTCCTGCTACGTCTGTCATGCTACTCATTTTCTTTTTCCTAGTTCCAGGTCATTTGTGGATCCTATGCAAGGATATCCCTTAAAATCCCCTCCTGTTCCACACCTAATCACTCATCAGGATCCCCCTCCCTGTGTTCCTGGCAACTCAGACAAGTCTTTAAGCTCAGTGCAAGCCTTCTTATAAAGTCATCACTGCCCACCCTCAGTAATTCCCTACTCTTTAGCCTTCCATTGCTCTTGTATCATACCCTCCATAGTTCTTGTAAATCATGATTTAACATTGTCAAATACAGCCTGACCATAAACATTGTACTCACAAGCAGCTCTTACCTTCCGTGTTTTTGTTTTGTTTTTCTTTTCAAGACAGAGTTTCTCTATGTAGCCAAGGCTGTCCTGGAACTTGCTCCATGTACCAGGCTGTCCTTGAACTCAGATATCTGCCTGCCTCTGCCTCCCAGATGCTGGGATTAAAGGCATGTGCCAACATTTTTGAACAAGGCATTAATTTTAATGAGCTATAAATTTGATATTTTAGTATTAATGGCTCAAATTTCTTATTTCAATGAAAAGAACTATTCAGTGATAATGACCTATTGATTGGAAAGGAGCTTTAAAAAAAAGTATTCACCAGTTGAGCAAACAATCCTAAACTGTTAAAAAAAAAATAGAGAGAGAGATGAGTGATGGCCACATCTGTAATCCAATCCAAGCTCTCAGAGTCTGAGGAAGGCAGCCTGCAAGTTCAGGCTAGGCTGGGCCATATGTCTCACTGACTCATGATAGATTCTCGGAGATGTGGAGTTATTACGTTCAGATGTGTACCTTTTAGTGAGTCAGCAGCCTCCACTGTATAGTGTCCTACCCTTGGTCACAAAGATGGCCCTTCTTAAACTAAGTGGGTCACAAAACTAGAAGATTGGGAGGAGGAGGGGACCTAGAGGGAGGGAGAAGACAAGGGAGTATGTGGAATGAAAGTAATTAGAATAAACTAGATACATTTATAAAATTATCAAAGAACAAGTTTAATTGATAAAAATTTTAGTATACAGAAAGGGGTATTTTTCCATCTTGGGGTATGGAAATATAACATAAAAAATATAATAACACTAATAAAACCAAATAAATAAAAACCAAACTGAATAAAATAACTTACAAAGCAACATTTGTGTTGTTATGTATCATCTAACATGTAATATATACAAACTTAACACATAATAATTAAGTTGCTCTGTCATCTGATTTTAAGAAATTTCTATACTGCTAGGCGACCCCTAACGTAAGAGTTCTGTCATCATGACAAGTGTCCTTAATTATGTGTTTCATGAGTTGTTTTCTCAATCGAATCTGTTAAAAGTATTTTTATTTAATTTCCCTAGTCACTCTTTTTTCCTGAAAGCATTTGAATGATCTTATTTCTGCCGTTCCAGTTTGCTGGTATGTTTTTCCTTCTCCACTCTACTTTGACTGTTCTGACTTCACACTCCTGTGAGATAATCTTTCTACTTCATATTTCCTCTACCCTGAACTGAATAAGCCACTTATCTGCTTATGTTCCTAGTCTACTCAAGTCATCTCATCGCCTCTTTGTATTGACTGACCCTCCCTCTAGTTTTGTGTAACAAGCTTACTGCATGTTTCTTCTTCCAAACCATTGACATAATGAATAAAATTGGTCCTAATAGTGATCGCTGGAGCTTTGTGGCCCATCTATTCCGACCCATTCCACACTCTGATATCAAAATCAATGTTTAATCGACTTACGTAGTTCATCCCTAGGCCACACTTAGCTAACGTCTAGATTCGTTGTTTGTATACATTTCATAGTACTTCATCCCAAAGTCTAAGGAACTGGTTCTTGGCTTCCTCAGCTGTTATTTATGTTAGACTCTGCAATTATTTCATGACAATGAGGCAGATAAAATGAACTCATTCTAACTCTCTTTAAATTAAATCATAACTTTCTGATGTTTCAATTGTTGATTTCTTACAAAATCCACCAATTCTTTCTCTATAGATATTAATCTTAGTAATCGTAAATCATGTGCCTGGGGTGGGGGAGGGGTATTTAGATAATGAACAATATTTTAATGAGAGATTTGCTTATTATAACTGTCAAAGGTATAAGATAAAACATTTCGAGACCCTTTTGTCTTTATGGAAGAATTTGAACATCTATTAAGAATCAGGAAGAAAATATTTGAATTACAATAGTGAAAACTCAGGAGTTATAATCCATAGAACTATACCTTTTTAACAGTGTTATTGTATGTAAATTACACTTTGATTTTTAAATTTTATGTGTATGAGTGTTTTGTCTGCATGTATGCCTGGTGCTCCTGGAAGCAAGAAGAGGGCAATGAATCCTTTTGAACTAGAGCTACAGAGGGTTGTGAGCTGCCATGTGGATCCTTGGGATCAAACCAAGGTCCTCTGGAAGAGTAACCAGTGCTCTCAACCACTGCCATCTCTCCAGCCCCTACTTTTTCGTTGTTGTTGTTTTGGTTTTTCAGGACAGGGTTTCTCTGTGTATTAGCCCTGGCTGTCCTGAAACTCACTTTGTAGACCAGGCTGACCTTGGTCCTCCTGCCTCTGCTTCCTGAGTGCTGAGATTAAAGGCGTGCATTATCACTGCTTGGCCAGCCCCTTCTTATAGATTCCTCACTCTAGAAGGCCCAGTTGAAAGGCTGGAGATGCTGCTCAGCATAGAACATCTGCCTATCATACGTAAGGCCCTAGGCACAATCCCTACCACTAAAAAAAAAAAAAAAAAAAAAAAAAAAAATGTTAACTGGGATAAACTACTTAAGTCAACTAAGCATTGATTTTGATAGCAAAGTGTGAAGCAGTTTGGAATGGATGAACTATAAAGTTGCAACCATCATGTAAGTTAAAAAGTTGAGTAGTAGAAGGAAGAGATCCTATGAGACCATCACAAGGGGCCTGGAGATGTAACTAACACACACATAGTGGCAGAGAGCATGGAACAGGTCTCTGGAGAGTATAACATTGACTATTCATGTGGAAACTTTTAAAATTACATTTACTCTTTTATTTATTATAGCACATGCCCATGTGGAACCAGGGGACAACTTGCAATGGTTGGTGCTTTCCTTCCACAATATGAATCCCACCAGAGATCAAACTCAGGTGGTCAGACTTGGCAACAAGCACTTTTAACCACTCAGCCATCTCACTGGCCCTGTGGAAACTTTAAGAAGATAAACACATATGAGCGCAAGCTCAGAAACGAAAGTAAGTTTGAAAAAAATACATAAGGCAATGGAATGGAAAGAAGCAAAATCTCCTTAAAGCTTGTTTAGTATACACTAAAAGGGAGTGCATTAGAAGGCTGAATGAATAAACAGAGTTCCCTGTAAACACACATACCTACATCTCCTGGAATATAACAGCAAGATAGTAGAAGAGACCTGTGTGCGCGTCTGCTTTGTCCTCCTGAAAGCAAAAAACCTTGTACATAGTAGGACCTCAGTAAATGTATTGGCTAGATTGATATTTAACTTCTGCAGCCCAGTTGTTCCTGATTTGTTTGGGTATTACTTTTATTTGACCTTTCTTTCCTCCTTCCTTCCTTCCTTTCTTCTTTCTATTAGGATTTGTGCCTGGTGCCAATGGAAGTCAGGAGGGCACTGGGGATCCTGTGGAACTGGAGCTGGTGATGCTTTCAAACCATGTGGATGCTGGGAACCAAGCTTGGGTCCTCCGCAACAAATGCTCTGAACTACTGTGCCATCTCTCCAGACCTAGAATTTATTTATTTGTTTGTTTATTTTGTGTATTTTGTTTGTTTGTTTGTTTTTCCAGACTAGGTTTTTCTGTGTAGTTCTGCCTGTCCATCCTGGAACTTGCTCTGTTAACCAGTCTGGCCTCAAACTCAGAAATCCAAGTGCTTCTGCCTCTCAAGTGTTGGGATTAAAGGCATGCACCAGGCCAGGCTAGAATTTTATTCAATTATTTATACAGTTGTATGTAATCACAGGTGCCTTTAGAGGCTAGAAGAGGGCATTAGATCCTTTGGAGCTGGAGTTACAGGTGGTTGTGAGCTGCCTGACGTGGGTGCTGAGAACCAAACTCAGGTCCTCTGCAAAAGCAGCAGGTACTCAACCACTGAGCCATCTCTCCAGCCCAAGGAAGGCATTTTTTAAGATGTCCCTAAATTTGAGTCATCTGATATTTTTTCATCATGTCCAGACTGTGTCATCGGTTTTGGGTCCGATCTTATTTTTAGACTCAGCAAATGTCAGTGCTTATTTTCATGGTTACATTAACCATTATGGACTTTAAGTCCACAGAACATCATTTAAGCAAAAGGAACTAAATTAAATCAGTTGAGCAAGATCATATAATTAGAGTGGGTTTTCTGATTCGAGATACAGTTCTCACATTACCGTCTCAAAAAGGGCAACATCAAAATTGCTTCATGTTTAAAAAAAATTATTTAAACTTAGAAAATGACAGTGCTCATTGCCCAAGTTCGTCTTGAAGCCTTGAGACATTAGTCTTCTATCTATGCATATATATTTTCTTTTGTAAAAGCTGGGTTATAGACATATGCTAATTTTAATTAGCCGTTAAATTTGAATATACCGTTTATACCCTCCTATGTAACAAACATCCCTTGCATCATTTTTAATGTTTGTATAAATTTCATGGCATAGATATGTTATTTAATATGCTTATAGCTAAACATTTGTCCAGATCTGTGCAAACTTCCAGAGGTCTAAGATTACATGCCGTTAAGTATACTGCTAGGTTTCTTTCATTATTTTTTCTGCTTATTGTTTTGTTCTGTTTTTTGAAATTAGGTCTCCTTGTATATGCCAGGCTCACCTTGAACTCTCTGTGTAGCTATTGACAACCTATACTCACAGCCCTCCTGCCTCAGCCTCCCTAACACACCTGGCTACTAACTCTATTTTTATTTTATTTCTGGCCAATTTGATATCATCACAAAATCAATGTACCCCTACCTCCTGTTTTGTTGACTTTGACTAATGGGTGAAAGAGGGCATTTTTACAAGATTAGGACCTTTTCTGTGATACCCTTTATTAAATTTTATTTATTTGTTATTTTATGTGTATGAGTGTTTTGCTGCATGTATGTTTTGTCACCACCTTTGTGCCTGGTACTCACAGAAATTAGAAGAGGACATCAGATCTCCTGGAATTGGAATTAGAGACATTTGTGAGCTACCTCATAGCCTGGGGTCTTAACTGTAGAGCCATCTCTCCAGTCCTCATCATTTTTTTCTTGAAGTGACATTAAATTTTCTATCTCAATGATGTCTTCATATTTGGATGTTGCACTAGAGTCATTTATTTTTGGTCTGTGTAAGAGTTTTGGGGGGTTGGTTGTTTGGATTTAGGGTTACTCTGGTTTTTAACAGGTTTGGGGTTTTTTTTGTTTTGTTTTTTTACATTTTTTTATTTGTTTTGTTGCAGGGGCATGCAGACTCAAAGGACAGTTTGTGGGAATTGGTTCTCTCCTACCATGTGAGTCTAGGTGTCAAACTCAGGTCTTTGTGCTCAGCTACAAGCACTTTTACCTCCTGAGCCATGCCAACAGTGCCTTCTTTGGTTTTAATGTAGAGCTCAGTTCTGAATCTCTGTCCCTCACCACTGAGCCCTCAGGGAACAGCAGCACCGCCATGGTCCGTTGGTGCTTTCCTCTCTAATGATGCAAGGTCCTGCTCACCACAGCTCCAAACTTTAACAGAGGACAAAAAAATAATAATAATAATAAATAAAATAAAATAATAAAAAAAATAAAAAGACAAATTCTAAAGCACACTGACTTGGAAACTGACAGATTCAGGCTGCACCCAACCCCCAAAGAAACGCATTCCAAAGGTAATTAACAGAAAGATTAAAAAAAAAAAAAAGATTCCTCTATTTGTTTGTTAATTTTTGGATTTTCGAGACAGGTTTCTATGTGTAGCCCTAGCTGTCCTGGAACTCACAGAGATTCACCTGCCTCTGCCTCCTGAGTGCAGGGATTAAAGGTGTGCACCACCAACAACCCAGCTTGATTCCTCTTAAAAAAAAAAAAATGTTTCACATCAAAAGCTTTACATTAAATATAAGTAAATAAAAAAGGGAAGCTGGTGTGTGTGTGTGGGGGGGGGTATAGTTCAGTGGTAGAGGCGTGCTTAGCATGCACGAGACCCAGGGTTCAATCCCTGGCACCTCCAGTGTTTTCAAGGGCTACCTGCTTTCTTTGCGGGGCGTTGGTGGTGCACGCCTTTAATCCCAGCACTCTGGAGGCAGAGGCAGAGGCAGTCGGATCTCTGTGAGTTCGAGGTCAGCCTGGTCTCCAGAGCGAGTGCCAGGATAGGCTCCAAAGCTACACAGAGAAACCCTGTCTCGGAAAAAAAAAAAAAAAAAAAAAAAAAAAAGGAAGCTGGAGGCAAAAGAAAAGCCTGGTTCAAAACTGTGTAATCAGGTTCCTGTTGTGATAAACACTGTAACACGATTTCTAATAGGTCTTAATAAAAGCCCAGAGTCAAATATTAGGGGTGAAAGCTGAAATATCAGAGAAGCAGAGAGCCAGCTATTAGAGTTCTTACAGCTACAAAATCCTCAGACTGAAAAGAGACTGAGTTACTGTCTCCTCCCGCCTATATTCCTCTCTGCACCCAGCCATATCACTTCCCGTGTGTCTGTACAGACCTCTATGGTTAGCTAGTGGCTAGCTCCGCCCTCTGATATTTAGGCAAACTTTATTTGTATAAACAAGATATCACTACAAAACACCATTAGCAAAAGCAGCTTGGGGAGGTAAAGGGTTTGTCTCCTCATACAGCTCACATCATGAAGGAAGTCAGGGCAGGAACTTGGAGGCAGAACTGAAGCAGGAGCCACGAAGGAACACTGCTTATTAGCTTGCTCCGATTGCTTTCTTCTACACCGCAATACCTCCTGACCAGAGATGGCTCTGCCCATAGTGAGCTTGGACCTTCCACGTCAATCAAGAAAATGCCCCCCACATGTGCCTATAGGCCAATCCTACAGAGGCATTTTCTCAATTGATGTACCCTTCCTTCTCCCACATGATCCTAACTTGTCTTAAGTTGACCAAAAAACAGAAAGAGTAAATGTAGTTTGCTTCTTTATATAATTTGATCAGAATTTGGGGCTGGGGAGATGGTTCAGTGGGTTCAGTGCTTACTGTGTAAGTATGAGGACCTGAGTTCAAATGCCCAGCACCCCCATAAAAGCTGGTGTAGTAGTGTCCATGCAACCCCAGCACTGCAGAAACAACTGAATTCCAGGACTTGCTGGCCAACCAGTCTAGCCAAAACAGTAAGCTCCAGGTTTAGTGAGAGGTCCTGTCTCAAAAAAATGAGGTGGAGAGTGATTGAGCATGACCTCCTCATGCAAGGATACACAAACATATACTTCCAACACACACAATTTATAAAGAAATACAAATTGCCTGAAACTATATACATTGATGGTATACAACATGATGTTTGTAAATATGTACATATCATGAAATGATAAATTAACATAGATACATACTTATCTTTTCCCATTTTTAATTATTAAGGACACTTAAAATATTAGGAGGGAGAGGGGACTGGGAGTGACATGCAAAATAATCTTGTTTCTAATTTAAATTAAAAAAAATGGAGAAAAAATAAAAAAAATATTAGGACTTAGGACTGGCAAGATGGCTCAGTGGGCTTGTTGATAAGAGCTAAGTACCTACATAGTGGAAGGAGTTAACTGACACCCTCCCCACCCACACACACACAGGACCCACACAGGGGAAGGAGTGAACTCACACACATACACACACACACACACACATACACACGATTAGTTTTTTAAATGTAATAAAAATGTTTAAATCTACTGTCTTAGCAATTTTCAAGTATACAGTCCACTGTTAGTAATTACAATCATCATGCTGTACAGTGAATCTGAACTTATCCCATGTAATCAAAATTTTGCATCCTTTGGCCAGCATCTCCCCACTTCTTTCTTCCTCAGCCCCTAGTAACCACCATTCCACCCTTTCTATATGACCAGCTTCCTTAATTACATATATGTGAGATCACATAGTACTTATCTTTCTATGCCTGGCTTGTTTCACTTAGCATAACGTCCTAGAAGTGGGTCTAACTCTAAAGCTACAAATTAGAAACAACTCAGCATTCTTCCAGAAACCCCAAGTCACACCACTGATTACAGAAGGCTCCAGCCTAGATCTGGCTCAATGATACTGTATTATGGAAGTATTTTCTTGAGCACTGCCTGCATTTTAGATTTCCCTTGTCGGCGACCTTTCTTTGCCATCCAGTTTTCAATATTAATGCAGCACGGAAGGAGAGAAAGAGGGATGCTCCAGCCCAAGCTAAAGCTGGGCTCCTGGCCAGGACCCAGAATGCGTCTGGGCATGTCTGAAGGGCTTGCCAGGCTTCTCTCTGCAGGAGGGATTGAGGAGGCTCACAGAAAATAACATCCTAAGGCAGTGGGTGTGGGGGGATACATCACAGTTTTCAAAGTCACCAGGGAAACTTAGAAAAACAACAGCTTCCTGCACAAGTATATCCCTCCTTCCAGAAAACTCTCTTGTTCTCCGACTCTCTCATTCTTAACCGTCCCACCCCGTAGGTACACAGTAGAAAAAGTACCACATTAGCATCAGACGGGCCCTTAGACGTGTACACATCAGGCATCACAGGCAGGCTAAAAGCCCCTGTGGGAAAAAAAAAACAAAAAAAAAAAAAACAAAAAAAAACAGGCTTCTCTCCCTAAAAGCTCTCCAGGCTCTAATGGAGCAAGCCTGCTGAGTGAACCTCGTTTAGTTAGTTTTTCAGAGGCTGCCTCTATCAGGACTTCTTAATAGTGACCACAGACCCTGGGCAGTTTAAGACACAGGAATCCATGAGCCCCCAAACGGCACATTGCATACTGAGGGTGTGTGTTTCCTTCTCTGTGAGTTTCACCGGGTTATAAAGAGGGTGTGGCCCTCCAGCTGCCCTGGCAACTGCCAAAAAAAACAAAAAACAAAAAAACAAAAAACAAAAAAACATAAGTGAATGGATTTTTGTAAGATCATGAAAATGTTACTGTGACAAGTATTAGCCAAGCAATGCTGCTGTTTCAATTAATACGATTTTTTTTTCACTTTGACCTGGCAAGACATTAGTTGCATGAAAAATATGAAACTCTTCCCTGTGCCTCTTGGTTGAAATGCCCAAACCCAGTGCTTCCTCTCCGAAGTCTCTGTACTCCTTTTAACACCTAACCTTTACCTAGTGTCTTAGATATGAATGCACATGTCATCTCTTTAAATTATAGCCTCTGAGAGTAGGAAGTGTGTCTTGTCCATCTTCTTTCTACCCCACAGTTTCCAGAGGAATACATTTACCTCATTATCAGATTGTTAGACCACCAGAAAATTCAGGTATCCGGGGTCCCAGGCCATGACCTCAGTCACCCCAATCACCAGGCAGATTCGAGAGCTTGATGCAAACTGCACGAGGCTTTATTGTAATTTAACTAACCGCATGTTAGCTCAGGTCTTTCACCCACCCGCCATGGCAGATGGCTAGCAAAGACAGTTCGAACCCGCTGCGTACAGATCTTTATGGGGCAGCATAAGGGGAGTGTCTAGGGGTATGCACAGGCTCAGGATTGGTGAGCCTCCAGGCTTGGAGGGCTTGCCCTGTGTTGATTGGCCAACTGGTCATTATGGCCCATAGGCCCTCCCAGGGTGGTTGCTATGCTCTGTGGGTCATTGCTGTGCGCTTGTCTGTAAAGCACACCCAGGGTTGTAAAGCATAGCGCCACCAGCTAACTTCTGATTGGTTCCTTGTCACAAGGCAGGCACCTAACCTCTAGTGACTAAGACAAGGTCATAGAGCAGGTGTTACTCTCATGGCTGCCGAAATGGGGAGCTGGTCCTTTCAAGATGAAGGAGCAAATACACTGTAAATCTATTAGAGTTGCCAGGCCTTTATATTCTATGAAAAAAACTAACCCTGTTCCTATGCCCATTATGCTTTTAAAACACATTCCTTATAATTGAAAGTGTCTTACTCTATTAATTTACCTAGTTAGTTATCACCCACTATTTGCCCATATTTTCCGTTTACTTGGGTGTGAACCACTCGGAGGCCCAGACTGTATATAAATCTTCACGCCTTTTGTGAGGGACACATGAAGCCAACCATGTTGTGTCCTGGTGTATATGTGTCTCACAGCATGGACACACCTCAGGGGAATGTTTCATAAAAGTCAGACCTAGATGGAACAGAGACTGGGAGAGATGGGAAAGAGAGACTAAAATACAGCTATTAAGATAGGATTTAAGCAAAAGAGTCAAATCATCAGATTATGGAGTTCTATTCAGAAAGGGAAACAAGCCAAAGGGAGAGATGCCTGAACCTGTCTGTAGGAGAAAGCAAACATGAGGGCAGCCCAGCCCTAGAGGTGGGTGTGGCTTGGCAGCAGTATTAGGGTTTTGGAATTGGCTCCATTGCATGCTAGGCAGGAGGTGCCAGGTAGCTTGAGGTTTTGTCATTGTTGTTTTGTTTTAACCCTATCACCCTGTATGGTCTATTCCAGATTGGTGTCAGAATTTTCTGACTGCGATCATTATCTGTAACAGAAAAAAAAAATCACATTAGTGAGATTGATTTTAGTAGCCTGTCTTCAAAATTCAGCAGGAGCAGATGAAGGTGCATTCCTGGTTCCCAGAGGCACTCAGGGAGACCTGGCAACTTCCTCCTTTTCTTTTCAGTTTAATTCTATGTTGCCCCGTTTATTCAGCCCCACACATGTTAATGCACACTCAGCTCCATACAGTGTCTCCAGTCATTGTGTGATTTGTTAAACATTTCAGTTTAGTGGCTGAAGTGTGTTACAGAATGATCTTGATGGAGACGTTAATTAACTAACCGTGGACAGAGTCCCCAGTGTCAGACCAACTATTCCACGGTCAAGGCTCAAACTAGAGAGAGCAAAGTTACAAAAGTTGAAGTCAAGCTCTTTGTTAGCTACCCATAGAGTCGATACTCTATAAACCCGCCCAAACAGCAGCCTTGGTGCCCAGGTGTAAATTAAGGGTTAATGCAGTTAGAGAAATTAGTATCACATCACTCATTTATCTTATCACATGTTTAAAGTACTTATTTGTCATTTTAAAAGCTTATATTGAGTTCCTATGTGTGGGATCCATCACTAAGCCAAACAAAGATCCCATCCTGGGAAGTTTGCCTACTAACAGGAAAGAGTCCTGGAAACCAACTGTCAATCCTTGGGATAGTTTGTGTCTTCTCTAAGGCTGAATCTTTGGAAGTTAGTATCATTCTGTCCTTGGATTTTCATCTCTGGGCCCAAAATAACTTCTGTCCCATCCCTGGAATGTCGGGAAAATCTCTGTATGTCTGGGCTTTAGCTCCACCCAACCCTTCCCCCATGTAAACATGTGCACATGCTAACAGTGTCTCCTCACCGCAGTCTGTTAGGGAATCCCCGGCCTTTGGGAAAGTCGTCCAAACAGAGACTGGAAAAGTGTGTGCCAGTTTAGTGTAAAGCCACTGAATTCTCAGTTGAGGAAAAGAACAGAAAAGCTAAGGGGCTTCTCAGTATAACACAGGAGGCCTAGAGAGCCCTTCCTCTCAGCCTAGTGTGTTTCTGTCATATCATGCCCAGCACCACCCACACCCAGACGCACAATATACTGTTGGGGATGTAACAGGCCAAAAGAGCCAGAGGTATAGCAGGGCGGCCAAGGGATTGAAAATAACAAAAGAAGGACATCTGGTTCTACTGAAATCCACCTTGGACTCCATATTGGAGCTCCTAGATATGACATCACCCCTACCACCTCAAATGAGACTAAAGCAAGGCATTTGTGCTAGTGTGTTATCCTGTGGAACCTCCAATAGTTCCAAGGTAGCCATAATTACATTAAATTAAAACCAGAAAACAGCCTGGCGGTGGTGGCACATGGGAGGCAGAGGCAGGCGGATCTCTGTGAGTTTGAAACCAGCCTGGTCTACAAGAGCTAGTTCCAGAACAGCCTCCAAAGCCACAGAGAAACCCTGTCTTGACAAAACAAAATAAATAAAAAACAGTGTGAATCCACCTTTATGTTTTTAGATATTTTTCTCGCTTTAATAGGATGATCCAGCTTTGCAAGTGTCCAATATTGTCACAGTGGGACTAATCTAAGAGGCTAGAACTTTTCCAGATCTCACTTACTATTATTGGAGATCATTGGCCTGAGCCGATGGTTCTGGTGAATATGGGAAAGAGATAATGAAACCCAGGAGCGTGTTCTTGTCTCCATTGACATTTCCTAAAAACAACAAACTAAACAAACCTAAAGTTTTATTTGAAAGCATCATATGCTTCACCTATACATGTACTTTTAACAGTCCTTACCAACTAGTTAATTAGCAGTTAACCGGTGACATGTCTTTCCTATCACATTTAACTTCTTCACATACCAGTTTTATGACTTAGGACAAGATAGCTCTTCTGGGCCTTGCACTCTCCACTCTAAAGGAGAAATGGTAATACCTGCCTCAGTGACATATCTAGGTTGAGAAAATTACGAGATCAAACACAGGAAAAAAAGTTAAACGGTATCGCTATGCAGTCCTGGAACTCACTCTGTGGACCAACATGGCCTCAAACTCAGAGATCCTTCATGACTCTCTCTCCTAAGTGCTGGGATTAAATGCTTGCACTGCCACCTCCCAGAAAAAAATTTAAATTTTTTTTTTTGGATTTGTTTTATGTGTGTGGATGTTTTGCCTCTATGTATGTCTGTGCACCACATGTGTGCCTGGTGCCAAGGGAGGTCAGAAGAGGGTGGTCAGACCCCTGGGAACTGGGGTTATAGATGGTTGTGAGCAACCATGTGGGTGCTGGAAGTTTAACTCAGCTCCTCTGCAAGAACAGGTGCTATTAACCACTGAGTGATCCCTCCAGCCTGAAGCATTAGAACACATTTATAAACTACAAAACACTGTAAAAATTTAGTTATTATCGGCTGGGCAATGGTGGCACACGCCTTTAATCCCAGCACTCGGGAGGCAGAGGCAGAGGCAAGTGGATCTCTGTGAGTTCGAGGCCAGCCTGGTCTACAGAGCTAGTTCCAGGACAGCCTCCAAAGCCACAGAGAAACCCTGTCTCGAAAAACCAAAAAAAAAAAAAAAAAGGGAAAATTTCTTAATTAAGTTCAGTCTTAAGTAATACTATGAACTCCACTGCTGCAATTGTTATACATAGTGTGTGCGCGCGCACGTGTGTGTGTGTGTGTGTGTGTGTGTGTGTGTGTGTGTGTGTGTGTGTGTGTGTTTTACCTGCAATGTGTGTGCACCAGGTCAGAAGAGGGCATAGGACCTCCCAGAATTGGAGTTACAGATGGCTGTGAATCAAACCCAAGTCCTCTGTAGAAGTAACAAGTGCCCTACCCACCCAGTCCTCTCTCCAGCCCCACTAACATCAACATTTTAAAGTTCAAGAAGACAAAACACATTCCGGTAGTAATAATCAGGTGGATGAAAATATTCTTGCCTGCCTCTGCCTCTTGATTAAAGGCATAAACCACTTCCGCCCAGCTGAAATTATTCTTTTTTAAATATAAAATGTATTTTCCCTACCACTGATAAAGATTATAAAGAAAAGTATGACACAATGGCATGTCTTTTTACATACTTGGGGAAAGAGGTAAGATGCTATTGCTCTGCTGTTGAGTCCTGGAACAGAACTCCAATCTGAATTTTCCTTGGTATCCCTTCCCATCCTTCAAAAGGCCCACTCACTTCGGATGAGGAAGATCAAATTCCTTCAGACCCTGGGCTTTTTTTTCCCCCTCTGGAAATTTTTATCTCTTGCATGAAAGCCTCTGCAGAGATAAGCAAAGCCTGGCTTTCAGTCACTTTGATTCACAATCAGTTCAAAACATGTGGCTGCCTAGACAAGTTGACTGATGAGTAGATATTTATTAGCTTGCACAGGACCCAAAGATAGATACCCTGACAGTACACTAATTCTTAACCCACATCTGCCAAACCCCAAGGCATAATAAACATTATTTTGCTCTATTTACAAAATTGCACCCTGTGCTCTGCTGCCCTTAGATGTTAGTAGAAACAATGAACATACTGTAATATACATTAGGGAACAACAACTAATAGCTTACACTAATTAAAAATGAGAACTAATAAATTAGCCTTATTGCCAGGCAACCAGGAAAGGGCAAAGTCCTCTGACCAGAACAGGATAAAATACAAAGATAATCTTGTATCTTTTTCTTTCTCTCTCTCTCTTTTTAATCTTGTTTTTGTGTTTTGAGATAGGGCCTCTCCATGTAGTCCTGGCTGTCCTGGAACTCACCATATAGACCAAGCTGGCCTGGAACTCACAAAAAACTCCCTGCCTCTGCCTCCCAAATGCTGGGACTAAAGGCATTCACCATCACACCTGGCTCTTGTATGCTTTTCTAAGTAGTTCAAGAGACAGGAGGGTAAAGAAAGCAGAAAACAGCAGGCTGGAGAAGGAGCAAATGACTTCCCAATCAGGTCCAGGAAAGGTGCCTGAGTGAAAGAAGAAGCTGCTATTGCTGGATGACCTCAGCTGGACAAGTCATATTTGATTTTTGAGACATAGATCCTAACTTTATAGGCAAAAAGCTTTAAACAGAGCTTATTCCAGGGCAGGAAAGAGATCCTTGTAGTTAAGGGTGCATACTGTGCTGGGCAGTGGTGGCTCAAGCCTTTAGTTCCAGCCCCAGGGAGGCAGAGGCAGGTGGATCTTTGTGAGTTTGAGACCAGCCAGGCCTATAAGAGTAAAATCACAGAGAAACCCTGTCTCCACAAACAAACAAAAAACCCAAAATATTTTTTGTAAATCCTCCTGTTTAACTGTATTGTTAGTCTTTTTGTTTGTTTGTTTGTTTGTTTGTTTGTTTTTGGTTTTTCGAGACAGGGTTTCTCTGTGTAACTTTGGAGCCTATCTTGGCACTCGCTCTGGAGACCAGGCTGGTCTCAAACTCACAGTGATCCACCTGCCTCAGCCTCCTGAGTGCTGGGATTAAAGACGTGTGCCACCAACGCGCGCGGCACATTTTTGTTGTTGTTGTTGTTTTTGTTTTTCGAGACAGGGTTTCTCTGTATAGCTTTGGCCGTCTGGAACTCACTCCCTAGACCTGGCTGGCCTTGAACTCACAGAGATCCTCCTGCCTCTGCCTCCGGTGCTGGGATTAAAGGCGTGCACCACCAACGCCCAGCTATTTTAAAACTTAAACCATGACACTAACTAAAATTACAGATCACAAACGCACACATTCACATGAATACACACACATGCAAGGGCAGTTCATACAAACACTCACATGTGTATCAGTTCTTCCGTATATCTGACAACACCAGAAGCAAAATTAATCTGTAACCCAAACTACAGAGTCAGTCCACTTGACGTCTATAAACTGAGCATACCCTGATTTTTCTTCAAGCCTCTACAAAGTTTTGCATGGCTATCAAAATATTTTTGGAAATTCTGTAATGTTTCTTCTTTTCCCCTGGCTTCGTATTTCTGGTAAGACCTCATCCCTAAAATACCCTTCCTCTGGGACACTGAAATAACGGTCCCAAAGCAGCTGCCAGAGTTAGAGTCACTCAGGGATTTGGGACACATTTCCAGGGAGGGCTACTTGTAATTGTAATTAATGCAGTCAAAAGCCCAACCCGCTAAAATGTTCAAAGAAACAGGTGTGTGGGGGTTGGGTGGGGGCTGTGCACTTTTCTGAGCCTCTCATTTTCGTTCACAATTCTATCTGCAGTTTTACTTCCGTTTCTTCCCTTCTTTGGTCCCAGTGCCACCCCTCCTCTGCGTTTTATTTTAGATGTGCAAAAAAAAAAAAAAAAAACAGCCAACCAACGAACCCCCTTCTCCCACTGCACCCCACCCCCCAGCCAGGGCGCTGAAGTCATATTTCTCTGTGGCTGACTTCCTCCTATATTGGTGCCTCAGAACTGGATTCTTGTTACCCAGAACCACCTCCCCTAAGTTCAAAGCCAGTTAGAGGGCACATCTGGTACACAAGAGAGCAGCTCCACCGATCCGCACAGCTGCTTGCCTGGTCCTAATGGGGAGGCTTCCTGCAGATAAACCATACTCAGCCCGCGGTGTAGCACACAGGGTCTTTGCCATGCTTAAGCCTAAAGATGCCCATCTTGAAATCAGTGGTTGTCACTTAGAGTCACCTGGGAATTGTTTTCGAAAATACTTTTGATGGGGGTGGGGGGAGACTGTTTTCAAACAAAAGCAAATAAACCTTTGTTCAGGCCTGTTGAACTGAATCGGTGGGCCTGGACCAGGAGGTACAATTTTTTTTTCTTCCTTCCTTCCTTCCTTCCTTCCTTCCTTCCTTCCTTCCTTCCTTCCTTCCTTTCTCTCTCTCTCTCTCTCTCTCTCTCTCTCTCTCTCTCTCTCTCTCTCTTTCTTTCTTCCTTCCTTTCTTCTTCTTCTTTTTTTTTTAAACAGCTCCCAGATGATTCTATTGTGCCGCAAGGCTAAGAACCACACGTAGATTCCGCTAGTGGAAGCTATCCAAGCCCAAGCTTACTCCCTTCCTTCCAAATGCACCCCAGGAGATTCCTCTGCCTGTTCTCACACCAAAGGTTTCTGGGAGCCAGGAAATAAAGTGAGGCAGCCTAGGGAACGCAGTAAGGTGGAGAAAGGGAAAGGGCTGGAAACAGAAGGTGCCAAGTGGTGAGGATGGCGTTAAGCCCCTTCACGCCCCCCCCCTCCCCCGGCATGTGGGCTGCACGCAGCTGGTGGACATAGAGCCACCTTCGAGGCCTCCTAGGTTCTGCGGGTTGACATACTGTAAGTGTCACGATGCTCAGTTGCTTCGTGCTGGTGTGGGAGAGGGGAAGCCATAAGTACTGCAGAGCCTTGGAGCCCCGGGAACTGCGTTGCAGAGACTTGGGAGATTTAAGTCACATCTATGCTGAAAAGGGAGACAAGAAAATAAAATATAACTGTATGTGAATGCTGAGGCACTTAAGAGGCACACAGCCGCTGGTGTGCGTGATGCAATCTGTTCCTGGTCACAGGAAGGCCATGACTCCGCGGGGGTTGGGGAGGGTGGGAGGAAGAACGCTTAAGAGTCTCAAACCACCATGATCCCTTCAGACCCTCCAACTGCTCACTATGCGGTTGAGAAAGAATAAGCAAACCCCCACTCGGAGCCCAGAGTTCAGAGGGGCTCTGCTCCACTACCAGACACCCCTCTGGTAACTTAGGCAACTGGGGGACTCCCCCTCCCACACTTCCAGGCCTGTGGCTGTGCAGGGGGAGGGGCCTGCCCCCACTGCCTCGTTCTTACTCAGTGCTTCTTGGCCATCTGCCTGCCTTCCTCTGGCACAGTTATGCTGCTCTTGCACTCTTGGCTTACTCCATAAGAGAAGGTCTCCCTGCCTCCACCCTTCTTTCTGTTTGCCTCTCTCCCCAGATGTCTCAAACTTTCTGTGGGAAAGAATGTTCTTACTGCTAAAGTGAGACTTGGACAGTCAGGCCTTCCCGGGCAAGGCACGGGAGTCTGCCTGGTCTAGGCGGTGTGTGTTTGGGGTACCATCAGGAAGGTACCTCTGCTCTGCATTCTCTAGGTAGAGTGGCTGAACGCCTCTGGGTTTCCCCTGGCACTCACTGTTCTCTGATTCCTGAGCATCCACATATCAGTCTTTGTCTCGAGAACATCCCTCTGCAACAGGATTAATGCAGATGTGCAACATGGATGGAGTCCAACCCTGGAGGAGCAAGCAGTTTCTGTTTGGGGGTTTAGATGAAATGTTTTCTTGTGCCAAGAAGATCCTGTCCATTCATACTACCCTGTACCTCCAACTTAGTGAGCTTCTACACCTAGACTTAGTTTTCTTTTTTCTTTCCTCTCTTTCTTTCTTTCTTTCTTTCTTTCTTTTATTTATTGCATTTTTGAGACAGGATCTATGTGGCCCTGGCTGTCCTGGGACACACTGTGTAGACTAGGCTGGCCTCAAACTCGGAAACCCATATGCCTCTGCCTCCCAAGTGGCGAGATTAAAGGTGTGAACCCAATTTTGTTACCTAGACTTTTGAATGTTTTTCTCTTTTCACTTTTTCTAAAAGAAATCCACGCAAAGACTCATATGAGAGAGTGCCAACAGATAATAAACAGTGGGAGATTCAGCCTGTTGTGCTCCAACACCAAACACATTCATGTGTCAGGGTCTGTGCTGGTCACCACCTCTCTTTCCAGCACCCAAACCAACAGCACAGCTCCCAGGAGCAGACGTGGGCCCCTTCCATCTCTAAGAATAAAAGCATCTGTACAGCCAATTGATCTGATTGTCAGCCAGATACTCCTCCTGTAACACTGTGTTAGGACTTTAAAACCTGTTGGATACATCAAGGGTTGTGGCTACCAGCAGAAATGTCCTGAAGGCAGATCCTCCTCCCACTCGAGAAACTGACAGGAAACACCCCGCCTGAAACAAATATTCCTGCGGCAGGAGTTTCTTGCCACTCTCTGGTTTTTTCTTTTCTTTCTTTCTTTTTTCTTTTTCTTTTTTTAGAAACTAATAAACATGAAATTTAAAAGGACTCTAGTTGAAGCATTTCACCTAGGCCTGGCCCCATGAAAACCAGAAAATAGGCCAGGAGGGCAAAACTGAGCTTCCAGCCCTCATCCACCCTGGTGAAAGACAAGGAGACTTCTCCACAGCTCAGGGTAGACAGAAGCAGCTAGCGGGCTTTTGTACAACATGTGCAGAGTAGCAAAATGAGAGAGCAGTGTGTCAAGGAACCATAAGGACAACAATAACAATCAGGGGACTCTTATCCCACCTGTTTTGTGACCTGGGGCAAATCAATTAAAGTTTCTCTTCTTTCATTGTAAAAAGATCACTGTGTACCTTTCCCATGGCTTGTCATAAGAACCAGATGAGAGAATGTGAAAGCTTTAGAAATATAAAGCTGATTTATAAACTGTTCCAAATATTCATTATTAATACTACTTAAAATGAAATAGATCTTCTAAGACAGATACTATGCTTAAGTATGATTCCTGGTAGGAAGTATAGTGATTACCTTTTGATAATTGACTATGCAGGATTTGGCGAATCCATCTGCCATTTCATGTTTTTCTTGTAATATTCCAAAGTGTTCTTGGAGATATGTAAACAGCCTCATTATGTAAAAGCAGTTATCGTGGCTTGTGCTAAAGTGGGCTTCTACCTAGCAATATGGTAGAGTTTCAAGGATCCCCGGGGGACGCGCTGCACAACTCTGAGTGGGTGGTGTGAGTCTTTAAGGAGAACACATAAAAATTATGCCTATTCTCATTGAATGCAGCTATCGCTATGATTTGTGAGTGGGCTGCTCAATGAGTTCAGAAAAACATTTCCCTCCAGCTCCAGCTGGCAAGGTGTCAAGACTGCAAAACACATCTCTTGGTTCTTCTTCTTGCCCCAATTGGGATAGATGAGCCTAATTCTCACCACCCCATTTCCTTAAGCCATTAACAGTGATTGAATCTCTGCCCATCCCAGTGAGCCGCACACAGACCATTTCAATGCACAGTAGCACCCGTAATATGGAAAACTATGTTGTGAAACTTCAAATCTACTTTTAATTCCATCTTTGACAGACCAAATTGAAGCCATGGGTTCTGCTCTGCTATGGCCACTTAACATGAGCTGGAAACTCAGTTTGAAAGCTACTCTCTCCTATTAGTGTCGGGTCAGATGCTATCTTGATGGTTTCAGTCCACAGAAAGGGGTTTGTATGGACTAGAAAGGGGAAAAAATGACAACCAGGCACGAGTGTTCCTAAGGAGTCCAGGATCAAGGAGGAAAGAGATGACAAGGCAGCCTAGAGTCCACTTACTGTTCGTTTATTCCATATGCATAACTTACGTGTTGCTGAGCAAAGAAGAAGTTTTACAAGACACAAACCATTCCAAGCATCAGTTAATTTTTTTTGGAGGGGGGGGTGGATGGTTCTCCCTGTATCCCTGGTTATCTTGGAACTCACTCTGTAGACCAGAATGGCCTTGGAATCCACCTGCCTCTGCCTCCAGAGTGCCGGGATTAAAAGTGTGTCCTCATTCTTAAGTGACCACAGATCATTGCATTTATTCATTTCATAAGTATTTATTCATATTTTTCATCTACTCTGCTATGCATTGTCAGAGGCAAAAAAGACAAAATAACATCATAACTAATTATTATTTCTCTTTATCTTACAATAAACACACGAGGAACTTATGATCCTTGTTCCATAGATGAGAGGTTTAGCAGGATTGTGTAACTTCCTCATCATTTCCTAAGTACTTGGTGGTGGAGAACAATTCCAGCCTACATTTATCTGATTCTTTGCACCTAACTGGTACACTCATCAGCCTCCAAAAGTCGGGAATCTTTTGTTTTGTTTTGTTTTTTCAAGACCCAGTTTCTCTGTGAAACAGCCCTGCTGTCCTGGAATTCTCTCTGTAGACCAGGCTGGCCTCTAACTCATGGAGATCCATCTGTCTCTGCTTTCCAAATGCTGGGATTAAAGGCATGAGCCACCAAACCCTGATGGGAATCTTTATTAAAATGAACTTTGAATTGGCTTTTGAGGGTAACGTGATTTGGATTGCTTTGGGTTTCAGAAGAAGGGGGAGGAGTGTACTACACACCTGAGTTCATTTCCTCAGGGCCCCAAATAGTGCCTAAAACCAGTATTTATTGGATGGATGGATGGATGGATGGATGGATGGATGGATGGATGGAAGACAGCTTAAGCAAAACTGTGGAGATGAATATCAGGATAAGAACTAGGGCTGGGAAACATATAGGAGAAAGTAAAAGAGGACAGAGAATAGAGAAGGGTATTCATTCTAGTCAGGCAGGAGCCAAGGCCAGCTAAACCAGGGTGAACTATTTGGTGGAGGGCTTAGAACTTCAGGTGTGGAGTTTGAAGTTAGTTCTGTGAACCATTGGGAAGCTGATTCCTAAAGATGGGCCTGATAAGGATTTGTCTGGCTCTAGAGTGCAAAGGAGACTAGATGAAGAGATCAGAGACCCAGGCAGAGGATGACTTTCAAGAGTGAAGTTGGATGGCCTGAGGGCCCAGACTTCAATGAGTTATACAGGTTTTAGTTAAGAGGCAAGATTGCCAGGCACTCTGCCTGACTGGATCAATGACAGCATGCACAGGACTTCAGGTTTGCTGCGCAAATAAGCACATTTAAAAATATTGGGTTGGGGGCTGGAGAGGTGGCTCAGTGGTTAAGAGCACTGAATGTTCTTCCAGAGGACCTGGGTTCAATTCCCAGCACCCACAAGGCAGTTTACAACTGTCTGTAACTCTAGTTCCAGGGGATCTGATACCTTCACCCCAATGCACATAAAATAAAGGTTAAATAAATAATTTTTAAAAATTGGGTTGAGGCTAACAAGATGGCTCAACAGGTAAAGGCACTTGCTACCAAGCCTGAGAACCTGTATTTGATCCCTGGAACCTCCATGGTGGGAAAACTCTTTTAAGTTGTTCTCTGACCTCTACAGGTGTGCTGAGCCATAGTCATGCCCCTCCCCACGTATACACACCAAAACATACAATAGATAAAGATAATTTAGACATCGGTGGTGGCACATACCTTTAATCCCAGCACACAGGAGGCAGAGGCAGATGGATCTCCAAGTTTAGTCTACAGAGCAAGTTCCAGTTCAGGAAGTCAGGGCTACACAGAGAAACCTTGTTTTGAAAAACTAAAATAAATAAATAAATGCAATTTAAAAAAATTTAATAATAATAAAAACTTTAGTTATCAGGCCAAATGATTAGCTATCTGTAGGTACAAGTGAGTACAGTGCTTTTTAACTGGCTTGAGGAGGAAAAAAAAAAAAGCCCTCAAGTTAGAGCAGTCCCTATGTCAAGGTTGCTGATAAAAATCAAGGGCCATGCAGGGCGTTGGTGGCACATACCTTTAATCCCAGCACTCAGGAGGCAGAGGCAGGCAGATCACTGTGAGTTCAAAGTCAGCCTGGTCTACAGAGCGAGTTCCAGGACAGCCTCCAAAGCCACAGAGAAACCCTGTCTCAAATAATAATAATAATAATAATAATAATAATAATAATAATAATAATCAAGGGCCGTGAGGCAGCCATGACTGTGAAGACTCCTCTGGTGACAAGGAAAACCTATTAAGGACAATGACAGAAACTTCTCCATTTGTAAAGTCCCACAGAGAGATCAGCACCAGACACACAGAAAGGAATGTTTCACGGGTCAACTTGATGTTCTACAAAAAGAGTCTGCTTCCAGCTACTGTCCTGTGTGAAGACGCCATCACGTAGCTTTCAAAGGCTGCTTAAAGAGTAGGGGTATGAGGATACACTCCTAATTTCAGCACCCAGGAGGTACAGGGAAGAGGGCTGGGAGTTCAAGAGTAACTGAGGCTTCAGCATGAAGCCCAATATGTATTGAAAACAAAAGCAAACTGCTCAGAGTAAATGGAACCCCAAAATCTGCACCTCCACTTTGATCACTTAGAGGGACCATGCTTTTGAGAAATGACTCTGGAGACTAAAGCAGGGGAATCTCAATCTGTGGCACAGGGCTGTCTAGAGAGACTGAGACCTTAGGATTCTTTGAGGTTGAAAGTAGCCTATGAACAGAAGAAGACTGGGAAGATTAGACACATGTATGTTCGTTCAGTCATTTAGCAAATGTTTACTATCCATCTACTGAAGGGACCAGCTCCCCATTTCGGCATCTGTAACAGCCAGACACGTGCTTTTCTGACCTTGCCTTGGTTACTAGAGGTTAGGTGCCTGCCTCGTGGCAAGGAACCAATCAGAAGTTAGCTGGTGGCGCTATGCTTTACGGCTCTGGGTGTGCTTTACAGACAAGCGCACAGCAATGATGCACAGAGCATAGCAACCACCCTGGGAGGGCCTATGGCCTACAAGATCTCTATGCAGCCAGTTCGAGCTGTCTTTGCTAGCCATCTGCCATGGAGGGTGGGTGAAAGACCAGAGGGAGAAGGAGAAGGGGGAGGGGTATTTGTCCCAGAGGAACAAAGGACTTCCTCTGGATAGAGAGAAGACAGACGCACATAAGCAAATGGTGGTTTATAAAGATAAAAGGGGCTGGGCGTTGGTAGTACACGCCTTTAATCCCAGCCCTTGGGAGGCAGAGGCAGGTGGATCTCTGTGAGTTTGAAACTAGCCTGGTCTACAAGAGCTAGTTCCAGGACAGCCTCCAAAGCCACAGAGAAACCCTGTCTCGAAAAAAAACCAAAAAAATAAAAATGAATAAAATAAAAAAAAATAAAGATAAAAGAGGAAACCCCGTGTTAGGATAGGGTGTTAAATTTAATTGGGCATGTTAATTAGGTGAGCCAAAGGGGCTTTTGATTGCTGGACTTTGGTAGTGAGCCTCAGGTGGAATAGATCTTGGGGCTAACTTTAGGAATGTAATCTAATGGCTTTTACCAAGAACAGGAGAGAAGGGCAAGGTCTGCCAGAGCCACGCTCACAGCGTTGTTCTCAAGCTGGCCAGTGTCCTTTCACACCCTGTGCAGGTCTGGTACTTGTGGAAGCTGGTAAAGGGAGTCAGATCCCCTTGAACTGGAATTACCAGAAAACTGTGAGCTGCCACATGGGTGCTGAGAAACAAACCAGGTCCTCTGCAAGAGCAACAAGTGGTCTTAACTGCTGAGCCATCTCTCTAGCCCCTTAACTTCTTATTTAAAATACCAAACTTTAGGTAAAAATAAGACATTTGTTTATATCTGATGTAAAAGAAAATACATGTTTTCTCAGGATGAAACTAATTAGATACACATTATACACTTGCATTTAGCAATAGAAGCAATTAGTTAAGTGCCTCCCCAACCCCTCAGCGGTGCTTTTTTTTTAATATTTTATTTATTTTGCATTCAACATTCTGTTTCCACTAGAAGAGGGCACCAGATTTCATAACGGATGGTTATGAGCCAACATGTGGTTGTTGGGAATTGAACTCAGGACCTCTGGAAGAGCAGTCAGTGCTCTTAACCTCTGAGCCATCTCTCCAGCCCCACAGAATGTGTTTGAATACTACTTCCTAATTTCTTTTTGTATAACAAAGGTTACTTTTTTAAAACTTTGGGTCCGCTTATTGGCTCCAGGCCTCCTCCCAAGATTACCAGGAACCAATATGCTTGTAAAGATGAAAAATAAGCAAGGCGGTATTTATTGCACAGCCAGGGCTACACAGAGAAACCCTGTCTCAAATAAATAAATAAATGAATAAATGAATAAATAAATAAATAATCTGTCTCATATAAATAAATAAATAAATAAATAAATAAAAAAGAATACAAACCAAGTGTTTCTAGTAGATAGTTAACAGTCAAGACCAAGTGTGAGCATGAATTCAATTGTACATGCATGGAAGACTGTGAGGGTAGCTTGGCTCTCACCTTGATCCGCAGTGTTATGTTTTTATTTAAAAAGAGGAAAAGAGAAAGCTGCAAGATGAGACATATTAACCAGTTTATTATAAGGCCCAGCAGAGTAAGGAGACTAAGAGAGAAGAGGAACAGGGGTAATGGCTGACCGCCATGGCCAGTCGCCATAGAGAGGTAGAGAGAGGGCATAGGTGGGAGAAGAGAAGAGCAGAGAAGGAGCGAGCAGCAGGGAAGTTGGAGCTTTTAAAAGGAAGGCTGTGCATATGCACACTGAGGTTCCACGCATGCCCAGAGTCCTCAGCAGGCCATAATACATGGTGGGAGCACGAGTTCCTGTTCGTGCCCTGACTGTTGTCAGGGGGCAGGGTCTGTCTCTTAAAGAGGTAGAGCCGATCAGCCTCAAAGCCTGAACCTTTCACTCAGCACCCAACATAATTAAACAACAAAGTATAAGAATGAGTTCGGAAAATACCCTTTGCCAGAAAAACCAGTCAGTCGTCCCGGCCCAGATTTCCTGCTTGGTACTATATTTATGGATTTTAGATGGGTATTATTGAAGGAACCGGCTTCCCTTTTGGCAGCCATAATGGTCGAACATGTGCTTCTATGACCTTGACCTAGACACTAGAAAGTCAGATGCCTGTCTCGTGACAGGGAGCCAATCAGAAGTTACCTGGTGGCGCTATGCTTTACGACCCTGGGTGTGCTTTACGGACAAGCGCACGACAATGACGTAGAGAGCATAGCAACCACCCTGGGAGGGCCTATGGGCCATAACAACCAGTTGACCAATCAACACAGGGCAAGCCCTCCAAGCCTGGAAGCACACCAATCGTGAGCCTGTGCGTAAGCCTGTGCGTACCCCTAGACACTCCCCTTATGCTGCCCTATAAGATCTTTTGGGAGACCCAAGGAGCCGTCTTTTCTAGCTATCCGCCATGGCGGGTGGGTGAAAGACCCGAGCTAACATGAGGTTAGTTCGTTAAATTACACAATAAAGCCTCGTGCAGTTTGCAGCAAGCTCTCGAATCCGCCTGGTGATTGGGGTGACCGTGAACCTGGCCTGAGACCCCGGATACTTGAGTTTTTGGGGGTCTAACATTATGAGCTGGGTACACTTGGTATCTGTTTCACCAATGATAATTCTTCAAAGTTAAGTGCGTATTGTGAAAACTGTAAATCTCGGCTCCAGGGTCCAAGTTTTATACTAACACTTTGAAGACTTTCAAATCCCATCTGCCTTTCAAATGTAGGAAATTATCTTACTAGTCAACCAGTTGGGGATTCGATCTCAAACAGAACCAGTTTATAGAATGTTGGGGTTGGAGCACCCCTCACGGGTGCGGAACTGCAGTGTGAGGATTGAGAATGCCCACAGCATGCATCTGCTCCACAGACTGGGGCTGGGTTTGTGAGTGTTCATTGCTTCTAAGCCTTGCTCAGAGGTACCTCCCGGTGAGCCTCCATGACTCCACCTCCTGTCTCTCCTGGCTCTTCTCTTTTTTTGTTGTATTTTTTGAGACAGGATTTCTCTGTGTAGCTTTGGAGCCTATCCTGGCACTCTCTCTGGAGACCAGGCTGGCCTCGAACTCACAGAGATCTGCCTGCCTCTGCCTCCCGAGTGCTGGGATTAAAGGCGCCATCAACGCCCGGCTCTCCTGGCTCCTCTTGTGTCTTTATTTCTCACTTCACTCAGTACAACTCCTGACTCCTCAGCATCGGCTGCCAAGGCCGGAGTGTACGGCTCAAACTTGAAGAATCATGTGAAAGCAACCCACCTCCTCCTTTTTGATGGCCAGTGGCTTTATTCACATGTTCTCTATTATGTAATTCCACCCGCCACAGAAAAACATAATACATGAATTTACTTATTTATTTATTTATTTGAGACAGGGTTTCTCTGTATAGCCCTGGCTGTCCTGATATTTCAAAATCCAAATCATGAAAGCAGTGATAATAAATGAAACTGTGCCAAGCCTTGATGTAAGTACCCCAACTCACCATACACACCTGGCAGTGAGTGAGCTGTAAGCCCTTTCTTAGGAGAATAAAAGAGAGTTTAAAAAAAGTCTTTATTAAGGGAAAAAAAAAAAGAGGCCATAGTTTGTGATGTGAAATAGCAAGAAACACTTCCCATTTCAAGCAAAAGTATCTTAGACCCCGGGGGCACTTTGGTGTTGCAATCTCAGCAGAGTGCTGAAGACACCCAGTTATTTCCCCATGCTCAAATCCAAGGCTCGGTCTAGAGACAATCTAGCTTGTTAAAGCACAGCAAGAAATGGGAGCTTGCTTTTGTGGGAAGCCGCAACATATCAACACTTCCATGACTTGTCCATGTGTTCATTCTTTCTTGCCCTGTATCTCTCTGGAACCTCAGCCTTACTGTGCAGATGAAGTCACTTCCACATGGCTTGTTTGCAGGTGCTTGGACTGCAATGGGGACTCAGGGTCCCTAACTTCAGCCTGGCGCTCTTACCACCACTCTTCATCAAAAGTTTCTAGAGTAATAATCAAAAAAGTAAATAGTTTGCCAGTGTCTTAGCAACACCTGGCCTCTCCAATGTCTCTGCCACCCCACCTCATATTCAGCATAAGGGAGACCTTTGTATTGCTGTCGCCTACATATGCATCCAATGTCTCTTTTCCATCATTTGCCTGCCTTCCATAGTGGGCTGATATTGAAGTTACTGGGTATGGCCACTGCCTAAGCACAAGAGACACTGCCTTACTGTTAAATCAAGGACACAACTCATCTCCCCTTGCAATATGTGCAGTTAGCTGCAGGTTAGTGAGAAGGCAGGAGAATCTCAGGCCCTGCTGAGAGGCAGAGGCAGCTTCTGGAGGAAGCCTCATGGAGGTAGGCTGGAGAGGGAATGAGTAATGCTCAGACAGCTGTAGACAAACATGAAAGTGTTTGGAAATTGGTTTTGCCATCACCTCCAGGTCCAGTCTTCTGAAATTTGTATATACAATGTGGAGAACATTATGGGAAACACAAAGTCAGACACTGCCTTATGACCCATCTCCATTTCCTGGAAGAACAGATAAGAAATTTGCACCGCACAGTTGTTCCTGTTTGCAGATGAGTCTGGGGTAACAGGTGTGGCAATTGGAAAGAGGGAGTGATATTTCTAGGTTATAAATCATAGACAGTTTCTCGAAGCACTCCTTTCAGCTGGTTTGGGAAGTGTGGGGGAGATTCTAGCAGGGCTAAGCAGTAGGGGTGGGGGTGGGGTAAGGAGTCCTGCATTGGTGGAGAAGAGCAGCCATCTAGTTTGGCTGGCCTGAGGGACACCTGAGGTCACCGGTGGCTCAAGTGCTGGCATCAGCACCCAGTGGATGTGGTTGACTGGTAAGAGAGAGAGGTAGGCCACCACTGTTCCTAGCTGGGCTTCCTGGAGTCCTCATACTTCTAAGCATGGCCAGGCACCTCCTTACCAGCATTTGTGGTTCCAGCCATCCCAAGGAAGAAGCGACCATTTACCAAGCAGTGGGGTTACATGCTTTTTTGGAGGGACCCGAGAAGAATTGGCAATAGAATGCTACCCCCTGGAAACAGCAGGCGTTTTTGGAGGTTGCTTGGAGGCAGCCCAGCCCCAGCCTGGCCCTAGTCCAATCTGGCACCAGAGACTGAAGGGAGTACATGACTGTGGGCGGTGGGTACTCACTGGTTCCTAGCACCAACACAACAGAGCCTGGAGGTGGGCACATAGGAGAGGATTGAGTGACACTCGGGCTGCCTTAGATGAAAGTGAGGAAGTGTTCAAAACTTGGTTTTGCCATTACCTCGAGTATATGATGGGTCTCTCATAATTTTAGTTCAAAGACAACAAGTCCTTGCTAATTGGAAAGGTGTGGGCTGTGGCATTTCACAGGTCCGGCCCAAGTCTCCTTGGAGGAGGAAAGAGCAATTTTATTAACTAGAAATAATGTTGGCAGGAAGGGTCTGTGAATCCAAAATGTGAAGTCTAAGAAAAAGCCAGAGGGAGATCAGTCCATGGTTCTCTACTACAATGCAAAGAGACAGGGTGCTGTCTGGTGTCGAGTCAATGCAGAAATCTATGTGCATCGATGGCACACAGGATAACTAGTTTCCTTTAACTAGCTCCCATTCCCTAACAACAGCTGATTCTTCTCTGTCTACCAGTCTACCTCCTACTCTGCAACCCTCTTCCGGTATGAACCTGCTTGGGAGCATCCTGTGTATAAATTGCCCAGCTTTCAAACAAAGCCTTTACCCACAGCATTGTTTTCCAGATTGGAATCTAAATTATATCCTTAGAGGCCCAAGAGTTCATTATAGAGTCTTTAAAGTTTTTTTCATTTGCTATGCTCTACATGCCATTGCTGTGCACTTGTCCATAAAGCAGACCCAGAGCCATAAAGCATAGCACCACCAGCTAACTTCTGGTTGGTTCCTTGCCACAAGGCAGGCATCTGACCTCCTAGTGACCAAGGCAATGTCAGGCAAGCACATGTTAGGTTGTTATGGTTGCCAAAGCTGGTCCCTTCAAGAACAATGAAAATATTTTCACTCACATCAACATGAAGGGACCAGCTCCCCATTTTGGCATCCATAACAGTCGAACACATATTTGTCTGACCTTGTCTTAGTCACTAAGGTCAGATGCCTGCCCCTTTCGGCAACCATGACAGTAACATGTGCTTTTCTGACCTTGCCTTGGTCACTAGAGGCCAGGTGCCTGCCTCGTGGCAAGGAACCAATCAGAAGTTAGATGCTGGTGGTATGCTTTACGGCTCTGGGTGTGCTTTACAGACAAGCGCACAGCAATGACGCACAGAGCATAGCAACCACCCTGGGAGGGCCTATGGGCCATAACAACCAATTGGCCAATCAACACAGGGCAAGCCCTCCAAGCCTGGAGGCACACCAATCCTGAGCCTGTGCGTACCCCTAAACACTCCCCTTACGCTGCCCTACAAGATCTCTATGCAGCCCCTTCGAGATGTCTTTGCAAGCCATCCACCATGGCAGGTGGGTGAAAGACCTGAGCTAACATGGGGTTAGCCCGTTAAACAACAATAAAGCCTCATGCTGTTTGCATCAAGCTTTCGAATCTGCCTGGTGATTGGGGTGACCAAGGTCCTGGGCTGAGACCCTGGAGGCCTGAGTTTTCCGTGGGTCTTTCAAACAAACAGCACTGTCTTTTTAAGGGAGCCCTGGTATATAACATCAACAACCAGTCTGGATTTGTATTGGTGACTCTATTGATCAAGTGATCACCTCAAGTCTCTATATTTGAGAGTATACATGATCCTAAGTGTGAGAAATACTTTTTAATTATCCTCTCTCTGTCTCTGTACACAATGTGTATGCCTGGTGACTGAAGAGCCCAAGTGGGGTTGTTGGATCCCCTTGGAGCTAGAATTACAGACAGTTGTGAGCCACCATGTGAGTGCTAGGAATTGAACCCAGGTCCTCTGGAAGAACAGCCAGTGCCCTTAGCCACTGAACCATCTGCCCAGCCCCTGAGAATTACTTTTGATTATGAATGACCTGATGAGGTGTTTTTCAGTTAGTCTCTTACCAGCATAAGGCTGCTGGATGGATCCTTTTTGGCTAAACTGTTTTCAGGTAGGGGCCCAGAAGTTATGGATCTGGAAAGCTGAGGACCAGAACTTTCTTATTGCTACCAATCTATTGGCAATTGATGAAGCTCCTGACTCTGACTCTATGTGGCAGGTGTATTGTAACTTAGGTAATCAATCACACAGACTGATCTTAGGTTTGAAATAGATTTCTCTGATCCTGGCTAAGTCCCTTAATAATTGCTTTGTAGAATACAGGTAGCAAATAATTTGACTTCATAGAATACAGGTAGCAAACAGCAACCAATCACATGGAATGTTGGGCTGGTTGGTCAGGCGTTCCTCTGTGCTAAGTGGTCTGTCTCTGCTCCTGACACAGTACCCTAAGGAGCTTGCAACTCCACAAGAAAAGGATAAGATGGGAGACTGTTATGATAAATCTTTCCGCCAAAAGCCCCTGAGCCCTATAGCCATGTGGGTGCTTTACGCCAGCTGCCCGCCTGAGTTAGGGCCCAAATGAATACACAGAACTTGTATTAGGTACAAAGCTGCTTGGCCAATGACTAGGATTCTCATCTGTTAGCTCAGTCTTAACTATCATAAACCTACATATTTTATAAGACTTATCTTATCGGACGCCTTATTCGCGTCCCTCCTTGCCAGTGGATCACATTGTGGCGCTGGAGCAGGAGCGGAGGAGAAAAGGGCCCTTCCTGTTTCTCCTTCGCTTAAATATGAGTCTCCTTGCTATGTCACTTCCTGCCTGGATCACCACTTTACTACATTTCCCAGACTCCTCTTTGACTCCTAGTCCTGTCTAACTTGCTGTCTCATTGGCCAAACAGTATTTTATTTAACAATAAGATACACAGAAGTACTTCCCCCATCAGAAGACATGTACGGGGAATTCATGGGTGAGGAGCTGTCTCTGTGTTCTTAGATTAGCCCTGGTGGGACTGAGCAACACCACATAACCTTCCTCAGAAGTACTCAACACGGATGATAGGCCTAACTATAAGATGCAAAGCTATGAACTACTGTGAAAAGGCATAAGAGAAAACCTAGATGGCCTCAGGCATGGTGACATTTTTTTAGGTGACATTTTAGGCACCTGTGCTGGTTAGTGTTTGTCAACCTGACACAAACCAGTCATCAGGGAAGAGGGAACTTTAGTTGAGGATTTGCTTCCATCAGTTTGACTTGTGGGCGAGTTTGTAGAGCATTTTTATACTAATAATTGGTGAGGGAAGGCCCAACAAACTGTGGGAAGTAGCACCTAAGGGCAGGTGGATCTCTATGAGTTCGAGGTTAGCCTGGTCTACAGAGTGAGTTTCAGGACAGCCAGGACTATTATATAGAGAAACCTTGTTTTCAGGGTGGGGGGTGAGGGGTGGTGGGGTGGCAGGGAAGAAAAAAGAGAAAGCAGGGAGCACAAACTGTGGAAGCAAGCATTGCTCCACAGCTTCTGCTTCTGTGTAAGGTCTTGCCTTCAGGTTCCTGCCTGGACTCTCCATGAGATGATGGATTTAATCAGGATGTGTAAGCCAGATAAACCCTTTTCACCAAAGGTTCCTCTGTAATGTTTGGGGCATCCATCTTTGGCCTACAGGCCTAGAATATTCAACAGACTTTTCTGGGAAGCAGGGTTTTTGAAGGACTGTCCTACTTTGTCTTGGCAACGTTTGACAGTCACTCTCTTTTGTGTCCTGCTTTTCCAATTTGGACAGCAGACTGTCAACGGTTGAGGCCAAGGGTACCTTGTTACCCAGTGGCTTACTTTTGCCACAAAGAATGTAAACTCCATGTGGAGTTTTTTCAATGTCATCATCTTCTCTGAAGTAGATTGTTGCTGCCCAGAGCAGACATGTCTCATTGTCATAAAACAAAACAAAACAAAACAAAACAAAAAAACAAAAAACCTATGTTATTAAAACATCTTAAATGCATACTCTGCTTTTTCTAAAATATATCTCTGTTTGACCTTGAAAACATACCTAATGTGACTACACGTTCAATTGTAATAGTTGACTAATTACTAACCTGCATTTCCTTGTTATCCTAAATAGTTGGTAATAGTAACTTTCAAGGACTAGAAATTTGCATTACATTGATAAATGAGCTCTATAGGTACAATAGATTGAACAAGATTAGAAATATATGTATAGTATGTTTTAACAAAATTAATCTCAAATTTATATCAATATACAAAAGTCCAATCCAATGTAAAGTGTTTAAAACTAGTAGTTGCTTTTTGCAAGTAGATTAAAATAATCTAGCCTTATCATATCTATATTGTCTCTTTGTTTTCCGGAGTAGATTCAATAATCTACACATTTATCCTATTATATGTATATTCCCCTTTTTTCTTTTCAGAACATTGAATCTAATCTCCTTTGTTTAGTTTTTTTTCCTGACAATTGCCAATAACAGCTTTTAACCAATTACCCTAAACAATGACAAATATCCATAACCCAATGAAAGACAAAAAACACCCCCACCTTTTGGGAATGTGAACATTGTTTTTGTTGCTGTTGTTTGTTTTGTTTTGTTTTGTTTTTTAGAGACAGGTTTCTCTGTGGCTTTGGAGGCTGTCCTGGAACTAGCTCTTGTGGACCAGGCTGGTCTCAAACTCACAGAGATCCACCTGTTTCTGCCTCCCAAGTGCTGGACATCATATTTTTGAAGTTACTTCCTGCTGTCTGGGGACAATGGCATCTTTAGGGAATCCTGAAAAGAAAAAATCTGGGTTAATGGTCAAGTCTTGGGAGAGGTAGCTATATAATTTTTATCCAGACTCTTCGTAAGAGGAAAGGGCAGGGCTTGTCTTTAGTCCTGGCTAGAGTAGTCTGTGAGACTGGATCATCTCAGATAGCCAGCTCAAAATTGTTCTGAGCATTTGTAGTCCAAAGCTGATCTTTAGTTGGGGCTGTTCAGTTTAGTGCTGTTATCATAGTCCTGGTAGAATTGTCATTGTGGGGGTTCCATCATCTTTTTGGAGACTTCAGAGATCACACTAGGTCAGATTGGGATCAGGGGGAAGTGGAGGGAGAAACAGATTGTCAGCTGTCTGAAAACCGGGAAAGGGATTGTGTGGAAAAAACATGTGTAATGGGAGCAACCTGAAGGCAGAGCCAGCTGGTCTAGGGCAGATAAGTCCTGTGGCATTTGGAGCCCAGGTGCTTCTGGAGTTTGGGTGGCACTTGGAGACTGTTTTGAAGAGGCTACAACAGAAAAATTCCAAATTTGACCAGAGGCTTGGGAAAAAAAGAAAAGAAAACCTAGCTGGCTGGGCAGTGATTCTGGCAGGAGGCTGCATACAGCTCTGGGACTGTGCCATTGGCTGCAAAGCCACAGGCAAGTGGCTTTCTCACAAATCTGTGAATTGGTACCCCAAAAGTTGGGCAAATTCTAGTTGGTATTAAAAATAAAAGCCCAGAGACAGATATTGGAGTTATAGCTGAAGATC
The DNA here is from genome assembly GCF_003668045.3 of Cricetulus griseus. Classification (NCBI taxonomy): domain Eukaryota; kingdom Metazoa; phylum Chordata; class Mammalia; order Rodentia; family Cricetidae; genus Cricetulus; species Cricetulus griseus. Next base: position 102,147,134 of record NC_048599.1, on the reverse strand, counting down.
AGAAAAGCAAAGTGGCCAGCCACTAGAGAGTTCTTACCTCTACCAATGCTCAGACCAAAGGGGTGATTCTATCCTCAGATTGCATGTCCAGACCTCACTGCTCTCCACCAAACCTTAGATTCACTGCTCCTGTCTCCTTCCACATTATACTCCCCTCTAGAGCTGGAATTAAAGGCATGTCATCCCAAGCGCTGGGGTTAAAGGTGTGAACTCTGTTTCTCTTTTAGATTGATTCACTCTCTTGTAGCCCAGTATAAACTTGAACCCACAGAGATCCACCTGCCCCTGTCTCCTGAGTACTGGGATTAAAGGTATGGCCAGTACAGCCTGTCTTCTATGGCTAACTAGTGGTTTAGGTGTGTGGCTAGCTAGTGGCTTAGTGTGTGTGTGTGTGTGGCTAACTAGTGGCTTAGCTCTGTACTCTGATCTTCAGGCAAGCTTTATTAGATCATAAACAAAGTATAACCACACTAGCCTGAACAGAGAGAGTTCAGGACACCCAGGGCTACAGAGAGAAAGCCCATCTCAGAAAAACAAACAAAACAACACAACACAACAACAGCAAAAATTGAGGCATAGTATATGAACTTAACATATCAGAAGAGCTTCTTGGATTTGGGAGTGGAGTGGGGGAAAAATGGGGGGGGGGGGGCGCGGGGGGGCGGGACCGAAGTGGGGTTTAAACCAACATTTGGAAAATGTTTTTCCAGTACTGGCTAAGAAACAAATGATATTACCAATAATTTTGTCACTAGACAAAGTCATAAGATCATTTGTCGAGCTCTGCCATGTAAGCAGCCCTCAAAACAATCTGTATTAGTTTGCTAGGGCTGCTGTAACAAAATACCATGAACTAGATGACTTGGACAATTTGCTGTGTCACTCTGCTATATGCTGGAAAGTTAGCTCCTGAGAGCTGGGAGGAAGAATCTGTTCTCTGCCTAGGAACGTTCTAGGGTTGGTTCACTGCCACGTTTGACTTATAGACACATCACCCACTCTGCCTCATCTTTGCATGAAGACCATCCCTCTTACCTGTCTATGTCCAAATTTTTCTTTCCATGAGGAAAAATTTACCAGTCATATTGGAATCACCCCACTCAAGTCTAATATTGCTCATCTTAGCTAATTACTTCTACAATGACTAGATTTTCAAATAAATTAGTTTTCTTTAAAAAAAAAAAGCACAGTTAATTTAGTTCTTTAGAATTGAGTGTTTTGATTGCACGTATATCTGTGACCCATGTGTATGTCTTGTGCTGGAGCAGTACAGAAGGAGCCATCAGATGGCCTGGAACTTGAGTTAGAGATGGTTGTGAGCCACCATTTGAGTCCTGGGAATGAAATCCAGGTCTTCTGCAAGAGCAGCACATGCTCCCAGCCTGTGAGCCATCCCTCCAGACCCCGATAAATTTATCTTCTGAAGTACTAGGAGTTAAGACTTCAACATGTGAAATTGAGAGACACACGATACCCATTTTTGCTTTTCATATTTTGACATCTTCAAACATCTGGGGCTGGAGGTATAGCACTCTCCTGGAATGTGGAAGGCTCTAGTTTCCATCTCAATCAAAACAAAGAGAAACGAAGTTATTCTAACCAATAGTATGGTTCCTTAAGCACCTAGGATTTAGCAGGGAGGGTCCTGGAGAAAACACACAAGTCTATTGGTCAATGAGAATAATTGTCCTTATTTTGAACTAGTATTTTATTCATTTATGGGTGCTCAGTTGCTCAGTGAGTTCAGCTACCATACAACAGTCCCCTAGAGTCTGTTAACTGTTTACATTGACAGTGTGAGGTCCGAAGACCACAAAACTTTTAAGCCCCGTTATGGTTTGAATGCATTTCTCAAAGATTTGGGATTTAGAAACTTAATCCCAAAGCTTCTGTGTTAATAGTTTTTGGCAGTAGGGCTTCTGGCAAATATTAAGATGAGATGAGACTATAAGGATGGGTCTCCATGACAGCACTGGTGACTTGACAAGAACAGAAGGAAAGGCTCTACTAGCATCCATGCTGTGCTTGCCATGTGATTTGTACCCCCGTCATCATGTGACGATTCGGCAAGATGGCTCTCACCAGATGTTAAGCAGATGTCAGCATCGTGCTCTTGGATTTCATAACCTCTAGAATTCTGACCCAAATAGACATTTATTCTTTGTAACTCATCCTGTACCAGTGTCTCAGGTACTTTCCCTGTTACAGTGATAACACTAACAAACACAATATAAGGGAGAGAGGGTTCCCCGTACAAAGTTATAGCTCCCAGTGGCGGGGAAGTCATTGAAGCAGAAGCAGAGAGCAGTGGTCACATTGTATCAACAAACAAGAAGCAGAGAGCAATGAAAGCTTATATTTAGCTTCTTTATGTTATACAGTTCAGGAACCCACTCTGGGAAATGGTACCATCTACAGTGGGTGAGTCTTCACACTTCAATTCATCTAGCCCAATCACAACTATGTGATTCTAGGTCTCCTCAAGTTAACAAATGAGATTAAGCCAGGTGTTGGTGGTGCATGCCTTTAATCCCAGCACTTGGGAGGCAGAGGCAGGCGGATCTCTGTGAGTTTGAGGCCAGCCTGGTCTACAGAGCGAGTGCCAGGATAGGCTCCAAACCTACACAGAGAAACCCTGTCTCGAAAAACCAAAAAAAGAGAGAGAGAGAGAGAGATTAATCATACAAATCTACCCCCTTGTCAACATGATCCCCATTACTTGTCTCAAAAATCTCCTATTCACCTGTACTGCTGGTTTTGTATGTTACCTTGACATAAGCTAGAGTCCATCAGAGCAGAAGGATACTCAGCTGAGGAAATGCTTCTGTGAGTCCAGCTATAAGACGTTTTCTCAGTGATCAATGGGAGAGGGTCCAGCCCATGGTGGGTGGTACCATCCCTGGGCTAGTGGGCCTGGGTTCAGTAAGAAAGCAGGCTGAGCAAGCCAGGGGAAGCAAGTCAGTAAGCAGCTCCCTTCCATGACCTCTGCATCAGCTCCTGCCTCCAGCTTCCTCCCCTGCTGAGTTCCTGTCCTGACTTCCTTTGGTGATGAACAGCAATGTGGAAGTGTAAACTGAATAAACTCTTTCCTCCCCAGCTTTCTTTTCAGTCACGGTGTTTCATCGAAGCAATAGAAACTCTAAGATACTGTCCCATAATGCAAAATACAATCCAACTTCAAAAGTTTCCCATAGTCATGAAGAGTTCCAACGGTCAGTCTAAAAGTCCATCACGTTTCATTTGAGACTCAAGACAGTCTCTTAATTGAGAGTTCCCATAAACAAAAACAAAAACAAACAAACAAACAAAAACCATTTTACAATGGAACATCCAACCACACAGAATGAGAGTGTTCCTGTAATCAGAACGAAGCAAAACCAGATGCTGGCAGGACAAACACCAAAGCCTGGACAAACACCAAAGCCTGCAGCTCCATGCTTGGCACCTGGGACTCAGGATGAAACTGGCTTGGCTCCACATGACTTAAGTTGTAAGACCCCCCAGAAGCTCAGGCCTCCAGGATCTCAGCCCAGGCCCACAGTCACCCCAATCACCGGGCAGATTCAAAAGCTTGATGCAAACAGCATGAGGCTTTATTAAAGTTGTTTAATGAGCTAACCCCATGTTAGTTCGGGCCTTCCATCCATCCACCAAGGCGGGTGGCTAGAAAAGACTGCTGAACCATCTGCAGTTTTATAGGGCAGTGTAAGGGGAGTGTCTAGGGGTACTCACAGGCTCAGGATTGGTGTGCCTCCAGCCTTGGAGGGTTTGCCCTGTGTTGATTGGTCAACTGGTTGTTATGGCCCATAGGCCCTCCCAGGGTGGTTGCTATGCTCCGCGCATCATTGCTGTACACTTGTCCATAAAGCACACCCAGACCCGTAAAGCATAGCACAACCATCTAACTTCTGATTGGTTCCTTGCCACAAGGCAGGCATCTGACCTCTTAGTGACCAAGGCAAGGTCAGACAAGCACGTGTTCGGCTGCAATGGCTGCCGAAATGGGGAACTGGTCCCTTCAAAGTATTCTCACTCCTCCAGCTCTGCTGCCTGAGTACACATAACTTCTCATTTAGCCTAATTCCATTTCATGCCTGAAGCTTTCCATGGTAGATGATCCAAGGTCCTGGTGTTTCTAGTATCCTGGGTTTTGGGCTTCCCCTTCACAGGTTCACAAAATATCTTGTCACGAAAGTCTTGGCCTCTTTGAAGGGTCTCTGGTCCTGCCACACATTGCCTGGCCTCAGTTGCTCTCGAAACTGAAACCAGCTTCCATAATATCTCAACCTTTCATGCCTTCAAAATTGCTATCATCTGTATTACAACTTCACTCACTTCATCAGAACATGGGCAGGATGGCTCTGGGCTCTGCTTATTTCTCTTTTTTATATAGTTCAGGCCCACCCCCAATTGCAACCGGCATATCTTCCAGCTTCAGTTAATAAGATTAATACCCCAGAGGCAAACCCAGGGCCCATCTCCCAGGTGACTCTGGACCTCTCTAATTTGACTATTGAGGTTTACTCTCACAAAAAGAAAATAGACAAAGAAAGGTCCTATTTGTAGGATCGATTGTTTTCTCTATGGCAATATTGGTCCCTCTGTGTAACTGCAAAAGGAAACTCCATCTTAGAAAATCAAGAAAAAGAGAGGAGTCAGGCCATGCGCTATAGTGTACATCTCACTAGCCCTAGGTCTCAGACGCCAACACAACAAATCTTCTAAAAGCTATCACATTAAGTATCCCTAACTAATAGAGATAGAGAGGCAGAGCTGGCCAACTTTTTATCATATTTTATTTTTTCTTTTTTGAGACAAGAGTTTGGAACTTGCTCTGTAGACCAGACTGGCCTTGAACTCAGAGAGATAGGCCTTCTTCTACCTCCTGAGTGCTGGGATTAAAGGCGTGGGCCACCACCATCTGGCAGAGATCCTCAAGTTTTAAAAGATTTCGTGTGTGTGTGTGTGTGTGTGTGTGTGTGTGTGTGTGTGTGTGTGTGTGTTGAAGGGACCAGCCCCTTGTTTTAGCAGCCATGACAAGCTAACATGTGCTCACCTGACCTTACCCTTCCTGTCCTGGTCACTAGGAGGTCAGATGCCCTCCTCCTGTCAAGGAACCAATCAGAAAGCTGGAGGGGCTGTGCTTTACAGCTCTGGCTGTGCTTTACGGACAAGTGCACAACAGTGATGTGCACAGCATAGCAAATGCTCTGGGAGGGCCTATGGGCCATAACAACCAGTTGACCAACCAATACAGGGCAGGTCATCCAAGTCTGGAGGCACACCAATCCTGTTCCTAGATACTCCCCTTACACTGCCCTATAAGATCCCTACCTCCTGGTTTCTTGGGGTCTTTCTCCAGCCATCCCCATGGTGGAATGGATGAAGGGCCAAGCTAATGGGCCTTAAACAACAGCAATAAAAAGACTCTTTGCTTTTACATCAAAAGGGGCGCTCTTGGTGATTTGGGGGTTCAGAATTTGGGCACAACAGTGTGTGTGTGTGTGTGTGTGTGTGTGTGTGTGTAAGAACAGATGTATGTAGGTGTCCATGGAGGACATGAGAAGGCATTGTCTCCTCTTAGTACTGGAGTTACAGCAGTTGTGAGCTGTCTGACATGAGAGCTGAGAGCAAAACTCTGATCCCTCTGTCAGAGCTATAAGCACTCTTAGCTGCTGAGCCATCACTCCAGCCCTAGGCCTCAGGTATCCCATAGCAGATAATCCACCCTTTCACTGGTCTCACCACTGCCCAACAACAGGATTTTCCAGAAGGGATAAACTGAGAGTTCAGCCTACAGTCCAGGATAAAGCAAGGTATCACCCACCTAGCTTCACTGTACTATCTGGCAGGATAACCTCCCCCCCTCCCATGGCTGGACTCCCTAATGAGGAAAAGGGAGATCTCAGTTTCAACCTTAGTATTCTTTTTTGGCATAGCCTTTTCATAGCTCCACATGACATCTTTCAAGTTCTGTGTGGTAGAGAAAACACAGAGCTACGACTTAAGGGGAGGTTCTTAGAGTCTTCGAACGCTGTCCTGGGCTAGGAAAAATGTTTTTTTAGATTAGCTTAGACACTCTCTCAATCAATCTCCTTGCTTTCTCCACAAAAAAAAGATATGCTCAAATGGCTTTAAATTGGCTCAGTGATGGCTGATTAAATACGTAACATGAACTTTGTGGGCCATTAGCACCAAGTGTCGTCAGCTTGAGAGCTTTAGATCCAGGCCAGGTATCTTTAGCACTCAAACCATAACCGCCAAAGCTTAAGTGCCACGAGATTTCCAAACCCTGCTGGTGGACCCAGAAATCCAATCCAACAAAATTTTAATACAGTAGGAGCTCCCTGCCTTCTTGGAGCGCTGCTTAACCAGCTCTCCGGGTGAACTGACATCCTGGATTTCTCTCCAATAGCCCTGATGTCAGTGTGCACCCAGAGCTAGGAAGCTGCTTTTAAACATAGCCATTTTCAAATTCCAGGTCTTTGTACCAATTTACTTACTGGCATTGAAATACACTCACTGGGTCACTACTAGTGCTTAAAAATGAATACGGAACACCTGAGTTATATGTGTAGAGTCATTTATTTGTTCTAAAACATGTTTCTGTTATTACTTTACACGATGAAATATGAACACAAAGAAACCCTCAGCAACAACAAAACAACTTCAAATTATGACAATGAAGTGAACCGTTTTGAGTGGGCTCCATGAAAGCAGGTCAGTAAAAACTAAAGAATAAAGACTTGTCAAATTACCTGTGGGCTAGAAAACCATACAAGATTAGGAAAACAAATTTCAAAACCTAAAATAACTCACAACTGATATTGTAGTTCTCTTACTGTAAGAAAGCAAAGCAAGATAGTTTACTGGTTAATAGCACTTGTGCTCTTTCAGAGGACCTGGATCCCACCCCCAGCACCCACTAGGTAGCTTACCATCATCTCTTCTGGACTCCATAAGCACCAGGCACACATGTGATGCACAGACATCAAGTAAATTATTTTCTTTTCCCTTTTTTTTTTCTTTTTTCTTTTTTTTTGTTTTTTGAGACAGGGTTTCTCTGTGTAGCTTTGGAGCCTCTCCTGGCACTCGCTCTGGAGACCAGGCTGGCCTGGAACTCACAGAGATCCGCCTGCCTCTGCCTCTGCCTCTCGAGAGCTGGGGTTAAAGGCGAAATAAACTAATTTTAAAGAAAATGGCTAGAAATCACAAACCAGTATATGAAGGGTGAGTGGGGCTAACCCAGGGAAAACAAGGAATTTCAGAGGACTGAAGGGTGGGGCTAACTCAGGGAAAACAAGGAATTTCAGAGGACTGAAGGGTGGGGCTAACTCAGGGAAAACAAGGAGTTTCAGAGGACTGAAGGGTGGGGCTAACTCAGGGAAAACAAGGAGTTTCAGAGGACTGAAGGGTGGGGCTAACCCAGGGAAAACAAGAGGTACTACTGACTGGGAATGAGTGTAATGAAGTGCCTGTTTAAGGTATATGAGTTCACTAAATTCAATCAAATCTGACAAAAGGCAAACATAATTTTTTAAATGTGGCCAATTTTAAAATACAGTGGGACAGGATGAGTTAAAAAAAAATCCAACAGTTTGAATGTTATAAATTCATTGCATTCTTTAATGAAGGAAGTTATCACAAACCACACCCCTAAGGTGTCAAAGAATACAATCAGAACAGCAAGTACTCTCAATCAGGGCAAAGTATAAAAACAAGTCTCATGTTAGGGAGAGCTACCTACTTAAACAATTAAGATTCACCATCAACCGGGAGAACTAGTCATCGTTGAAGTCTTCCTGCCTCCATGTCCGTCCTCTGCTGTCCCTCTGCCTCACCACAAATGGTTGCTCATCACACTGGCTTCTCTGTCTCAGTAAACTCCCAAGACAATTCCTTATATGTCTCTGTGTATACAAGTGTCTGAGCTCCAGGCCTTTCCTGGTGTCCCCAGCATCAGCACAGAGTCTGATGAGAATCAGCTGATACTTAGCAAATTTTTGTTGAGGAAATGGCCCTGTGTACAGACTGTAACAAGCTTTCTTGTCAGACTATCTTTGGACTGCCAGCCTACAAATAATGACCCAGAGACTTAGTATTAATTATGAAAGCTTGGCCTTAGCTTAGGCTTTTCCCCAACTAGCTCTTGTAATTTAAATAATCCAATTTTTTTTTAGAAAAAATTTACAGTCTGCCACATGGCTCAGTGACCTCTTCTTAGTAGGCACATCTGACTTGCTCCAAGTCTGGGGTGAAATTCCTGCACCGAGATTCTCTTTCTATTCCTCTCTTTCCCTGGAAGTCCTGCCCATTCTCTCCTGCCTAACTACTGGCCATTTAGCTCTTTATTAAACCAATCAGAAGGCATCTTAGGCAAAGACACATCTTTATGGTGTAAACAAATATTCCGCAACAACAGACAAGCCCACATGTAGTCCTAACCTTCTAGGATTCTGATTCCTTGCCTTAGATAATTTTTAAAGACTGCTTTAACATTGTTCTTTGACAATTCCACACATGTATACAAAGCATCTTGATCATAAACACCTCTCTCTGTTCTCACTCCTCCTGCTGCCTGGTATTTTGACACTGTAAAGAAAGTCCCCTTAGATAGAAAAGACAAATCCTCTCCCCACCAAAAACCAGCTGTCTTTATCCTTTAAACTGAGAGAGACTGGTGTTCTAGTACAAATTGGTAAGGATTGGCTGATCTCAAAAACCATGGAGGAAAAAAAGGAGAAGTCTTCTGCTCTTAGAATATTTTTCCCCTCTCAGGCCTTCACATCCCTATCAAAAATAAGATCACATACACACACCTGTGTATATATGAATAGATACAAACATATAAGCAGATAAATAATGGGAAGTAGTTTTCTTTTTTTTTCTTTTTTTCGAGACAGGGTTTCTTTGTGGCTTTGGAAGCTGTCCTGGAACCCACTCTGTAGACCAGGCTGGCCTTGAACTCAGAGATTTGATTGCCTCTGCCTCCTGAGTGCTGGAATCAAAGGACTGTGCTGCCACCTCCCTACCCCCATCCCCACCTCCCCACCCCGAGGGAAGTAGTTTTCTAAAGCAACATTTAAAGTATGTTTTGGAAAGGACCAAAAATGATAAAGTGAGAAAGGGAAAAGAAAACCAGTCACATCCCTGCTATACTGAGGCAGCAACTGTAATAGTAGACCTTCTCTCTTCAAATTTCATTATTTATTTTTTTATTTTTTATTTATTTGTTTGTTTGTTTGTTTGTTTTTTCCTGACAGGATTTCCTTGTGTAGCCTGCCCATCCTGGGACTCAGAGATTCACCTGCCTCTACCTCCAATTTTATTTTTTTGGACTTTACGTACTTGAGATTTCTACGCATGGTGTAGTGAGCATAGTAAAAAAAAAAAAAAAAATGCCTTTTAGAAATGTATAAACAGCTTAGTCAGCATCCCCACTACACCCCAGGCTGCACCTGATAACCAGAACCCAGTGACACCACTGAAGATCCAGACACAGGCCTAGAACCGTGACGCCCACTGGACAGTGTATAAGCAGGGACCAAGAGCAATGCTCTGCTCTGCACGTGCACGTCTGGAGAGACATCACCTTGATCTGCCCTGCAGCTGGAGAGTCTCTCCAGGGTCCTGACCCTTGACTCAGAGAATTCTGTCAGAGACTGGACCTGACCTTCAGCTAAGAGAGTCACACAGGTGAGCAGCCTTGGGGAGATAGGTTTTGGGCTCTAGTCAGGAGTTTAGAGTGTAAACCTTACGTGAGGTCACTCAGCATAATAAAACTTTGTTATACTAACTACAAGTATCTACCTTCTTGCTTGTGACACATGGTAAATGCATTTGTATGCCTCTAAATTGACAAGCTACTTTATATATTTTCTTCAATTAATTCTGTTCCATAAAGAATTTTTTATATCTCTGGAATTCCTATTTAAAAAAAGAAAACCACCTTTCTCTAGATATCTGTGAGCTTTTCTTAACTATTCAGTCTTAAGAGGTGAAGCCAAATAAGGGGTTAGGTCAGGAAGGTCCCATCCTTATGAATGGACTAATGACTTTATCTCAGAGAAGGTTTATCATAAAAAGAGTTTTGTTGCCCCTCCATTCTCACTCGTTTGGTCCCCCTACTGTCTGCTATTGGGTGACACAGCTCGCAATCCCTTGCTACATGCATGTGGCATGTCAGTGGGAGTCACATCTTTTAGAACCTTGAGCAAAATGAGCCCCTATTCTTTTAGAAATTACCCAGTCAGACTGTTATGGCATTGCAAAACAGTCTAAAACACTAAGTAAACGCTACTTGAATCCTTGTGGTTAACCTTCCGGTCAAGCTTGCGAGGTAGGTGGGCGCTATTTTTATTCTCCCTACTTGATAGCAGGGGAAACTGTTGTAGGGAGGAGATTAAGTAACTTCCAGGAAGTCTGAGAACTAGTTTGAGCCAGAGCTCAGATTTGACTCTGAAAGTCTTTCTCCAGAGTTGGCCTGTGAAGCCTGACTTCAAGGTGACGTCCAAAGGCCGGGGGGAGGCATCCGATCCTGTGTCAGCAGAGACAAACTTCCGAGTCTACAATCTGGGCTCAGAAGCAGTGAGTGAGAGGTGAGGAGAGATCACACACAGGAGCAATCTCAGTATCACCACAGGCAGAGCAGGAAAAGGCGGCCAAGTGTCTCTCTGGAGCATTCTTCAACCTCGGCACTTCAGTCACATTGCAAGACAGGGCTTGGCTGTGGATCACAGGCCTTGTGGAGAGGCAGAGCAGTCAGTCCTTCTGTAGGTAGCCCAAACTTCACATCCCAACATGGAAGTTTGGGGAGAGAGGTGCCTGAACCCTCATCCTTCATGGGTGTTCACTCCAGCTCACATTCCAGGGCGCACATATTCCCACATTCCCCTTCCTCTGGTTGCGGAAGTGAGGCCCATTTTCAGAAGAAGGGACTCCTTGGAGGGGTTCATGGAGGAATCTGACAGTCCAGGCCTTTCAATTAAAACCCTAGAACCAAGAAGTACTCTTGACCTTTGCTTTCCAGGCGGGGCCTGACCTCAGCCAGCTGCCCAGCAGGCTCCTGCCGCCCCCGGCTGTGTTTACCGGACAGGACTGGCTCCCGCTGCTCTGTCATAGGCGCGGTCCTTTCTGGGCCTTGCCCCACCCCGGGGCACCCGGCTGGGAGAGCAGGCTAGGAGAGCAGTGGGGTCAGAGCCGCACCTTCCGGGGCTGACGCGAGGAGCCCAGGCACATCCCCAAGCTCTCGGAGTAGGCCCTAAGGGAGAGGTGAGCCATGCACACGAAGGACTCCTCCCAGCCCACTGGGATATCTGCTGCAGGGGTGCAGCTCCCCAGGGAAACACGAGGCAGCTGGGTAGGTGTGGAAAGAGCCAAAGACCCGGGCAGAGGAAGGAGTCAGTCCCCGCTGCACGATGCCAAAGATTTCTCGTTGCTTTTGTGGGTGCTGTTGCTGGTCTACAATGACTGAGAACTGTGGGCTGCACTGTTCCTGGGAGTGGGGGGAAGCGGGTAGTGTACTCAAGGCATCCTCAGACAGTAGCATTCTGATTGCAAGTTTGAAGGGTGTAGAATACAGTTCCATAACTAAGAATTTACAGCCAACATCCTGTCTTAGCAACAAAGAAAAACCTAGATAACTTGAGCAAAGAAACACTGCACACAAACACACAAGAGAGACATACACACACACACACACACACACACACACACACACACACACACACACACACACACACGATGGAAATCACCAGGAATATATACAAGTGCTTTAAGTCTGGCTAGCTTTGGGCTGAAAGCATGTAACACTTTCCCAGTTACTATAACACAGTAATCCCACACTTAAGAGTTTCTGAGAGGGAAACTGAGAGTGCATTCCATAACAAATGATTAATAGAATGCAAAGGTAAGCTGTTGCTTCATCGATCTCTATAAAAAAGGAAAAGAGAAAAGCGACAGGACTTTGCATCACAGTGACAGTGGTCCTCACAGTGGTTTTGACACTAGGAGTTTGCTGGATTGTCCAGAAATCCTTGCTAAATTGTCTTAAACTAGAATACTGTTAGCTCATGGTCATAAAAAACAAACAAACAAACAAACAAACAAACAAACAAAACAGAAAACAAAAAACCAAACCAAAACAACAACAAAAAACCCCATCTTGCTTCTGGATGGTCGTGGCACATGCTTTTAATTCCAGCACTCAGGAGGCAGAGGCAGGTGGATCTCACTAAATTCCAGGACAGCCTGGTCTACAAAACAAGTTCTAGGACAGCCAGTGCTATACAGAGAAACCCTGTCTTGAAAAACAAAACAAAAAAGCAGCTTGCCAGCCAGGCAGTCATGATACATGCCTTTAATCCCAGCACTTGGGAGGCAGAGGTAAGTGAATCTTTGTGAGAACAGCCTGGTCTACGGAGTAAGTTCCAGGACAGTCAGTACTACAAAGAGAAACTATCTCCAAAACAAGACAAAAGAATAATAATTAAAAAAAAAAAACCAAAAAACAGCTTTTTACTAAAATGTATCTGTGAAGAAAGATATTACAAAATCAAGCACCGAGTGTCAAAATAATGAGAAAGGAAATGATTAGGAAACATTGGGTTAAACAGGGTGAAACGGGTTCTTTGTTGGTTTACCACAGAACCCTCTGAGCCTCGGGTTTGGGCATTGTGACTCTGAACAGGCCTGCTCAGGGGTGATCACTGTTAGACCCCCGGAAAACTAAGGTATCTGGGGTCCCAGGCCACGACCGCGGTCACCCCAATCACCAGGCAGATTCGAGAGCTTGCTGCAAACTGCATGAAGCTTTATTGTATTTTTTTAACGAGCTAACCCCATGTTAGCTCAGGTCTTTCACTCACCCGCCATGGCAGATGGCTAGCAAAGACAGTTCGAAGCGCTGCGTACAGATCTTTATAGGGCAGCATAAGGGGCGTGTCTAGGGTTACGCACAGGCTCAGGATTAGTGTGTCTCCAGGCTTGGAGGGTTTGCCCTGTGTTGATTGGCCAACTGGTTGTTATGGCCCATAGGCCCTCCCAGGGTGGTTGCTATGCTGTGCGTCATTGCTGTGCGTTTGTCCGTAAAGTAAAGTACACCCAGGGTCGTAAAGCATAGCGCCACCAGCTAACTTCTGATTGGTTCCTTGTCACGAGGCAGGCATCTGACCTCTAAGTGACCAAGGCAAGGTTATGTTAAGCATGTGTTATTGTCGTGGCCGCCGAAATGGGGAGCTACTTCCTTACTGGCAGCTTGGACTAATATCATATTTAAAATTTATAAGCTTTCAGGCCTACAGTATCAACTTCCCCACTGGTGGCATACTTGTGAAGAAATGAACTTCACACATCTGTTGAGCAAAACGTATCCAATGTCTTTCTTTGTTCCAAGCACCGGGATACATAGACACAGGCAAACAAAACTAAGTAATGTTAGACCCTCAGAAAGCTGAGGCTTCCAGAATCTTAGCCCAGGACGGCGGCCACCCCAAACACAGAATGGAGGCGAAAGCTTGATGCAAACTGCACGAGGCTTTATTGTAGTTTAACGAACTAACCCCATGTTGGCTCGGGTCTTTTACCCACCCGCCATGGCGGACAGCTAGCAAAAGACGGCTCCTTGGGTCTCCCAAAAGATCTTATAGGGCAGCGTAAGGGGAGTGTCTAGGGGTACGCACAGGCTTACGCACAGGCTCACGATTGGTGTGCCTCCAGGCTTGGAGGGCTTGCCCTGTGTTGATTGGTCAACTGGTTGTTATGGCCCATAGGCCCTCCCAGGGTGGTTGCTATGCTCTCTATGTCATTGTCGTGCGCTTGTCTGTAAAGCACACCCAGGGTCGTAAAGCATAGCGCCACCAGCTAACTTCTGATTGGTTCCTTGTCACAAGACAGGCATCTGACCTCTAAGTGACCAAGGCAGGTATATGGCAAGCACGTGTTCGGCTGTTATGGCTGCCAAAAGGGAAGCCGGTTCCTTCAGTAATACACAGAACTGGAGAGATGGCTCAATAGTTAAGAGAACTTGTGCTCTTGCAGAGAGCTTTAGTCTCATCCCCAGCACCCATAACAGTGGTTCACAACTATCTGTAATCTCAAGTCCAGGGGATTCAACAGGCGCACACTTGGTGCACACGTGTGCATATAGGCAAAAATATTCATATACACAAAAATAAAAATAAGTAATAATTCTAAAAATATTTTTTAAAAAACGGCAATACATTAGGTCTGGAGGAATCCCCAGACTCTATTGAAACAGACACAAATAATGACAATATGCAATCAGCCATTACCTTGAGCAGCTGCCAGGTAGATTAGGGTGGGGCCTATTCTCAAGAGCTCTCAGTGGCCAGGTTGGTTACATAAATAGGCATAGCAGGAGCTGCAGAGAGCTGAAGAAGATAGGCCAGGTCCAAAGGGAAAAGTCATAAAGAATGTAGTTTTGCATTCATCGACGTTTTAAGAAAAGCCAAAAATTAGAGGGTTTGTGTGTGTGTGTGTGTGTGTGTGTGTGTGTGTGTGAGAGAGAGAGAGAGAGAGAGAGAGAGAGAGAGAGAGAGAGAGAGATCTTTTTTAAATTTTATTTATTTTATTTATTTATTTTGGTTTTTCAAGACAGGGTTTCTCTGTGTAGCCCTGGATGACCTGGAACTTGCTCTGTAGACCATATTGGCTCCAAACTCAGACATCCACCTGCCTCTGCCTCCTGAATGATGGAGCTAAAGTCCCAGGCTAATTCAATCTTAATATTATTTGCTAGTTCAAGCATTTAGGAAACAGTTGTGGAGCCATCAAAACTCATTTCTGTGCTCAGTAGTAGAGTGTTCATCTAGTCTAAATAAAGTTCTAGGCTCAATCTTACCCCGTGACACAACCAAACACATTATCTGGGCTTCCGGTTTGTGACTTCTGGACTACTCTATGTGCTTCACAAGAAGGTACCAAAAACTGTAGTGAGAATCCAGAAAAATACATACTATTTTATAGTAACAGTGACTCAAGGAAATACAAATGCCAATGAAATAGTACTTAATATAACCATCCATTGGGCACTGTGGAGATAGCAGGTTAAAGCACTTGTGCAAGCATGAGGACCTGAGTTCAAATCCCATGCACCCACATATAAAGCTCAGTGTGACTGCTCATGCACCCATCACCCCAGTGCTGAGGGTACAGAGAGAGACAGGAGGATTGTTTGGACCAGCCCAGCTTCAGGACCAGTGAGAGACCCTGTCTTAAGGAAGCAAGTTGAGTAGTGACAAGAGCAGAACATAGGATGCACCCTCGGGTCTCCACGTGGCCCCTTGAGCACACACACATATACCATACACATATTCTACACTACACCACAGACAGACAGACAGACAGACAGACAGACAGACAGACAGACAGACAGACACACACACACACACACACACACACACAATATGATATTAGTGAAGTGACCAGCTGCCCCTTTCGGCAGCCATGACAGTAACACGTGCTTGCCATGACCTTGCCTTGGTCACTAAGAGGTCAGATGCCTGCCTCGTGGCAAGGAGCCAATCAGAAATTAGCTGGTGACGCTATGCTTTATGGCTCTGGGTGTGCTTTACAGACAAGTTCACAGCAATGATGAGCAGAGCATAGCAACCACCCTGGGAGGGACTATGGGCCCATAACAACAATTGGCCAATCAACACAGGGCAAGCCCTCCAAGCTTGGAGGCACACCAATCCTGAGCCTGTGCGAACCCCTAGACACTCCCCTTACGCTGCCCTCAAGATCTCTATGCAGCCAGTTTGAACTGTCTTTGCTAGCCATCTGCCATGGTGGGTGGGTGAAAGACCAGAGCTAACATGGGGTTAGCTCGTTAAACACAAGAAAGCCTCATGCAGTTTGCAGCAAGTTTTCGAATCTGCCTGGTGATTGGGGTGACCGAGGTCCTGGGCTGGGACCCTGGGGGCCTGAGTTTTCCGGGGGGGCCTAACAATTAGCATGTGTTGATATCTCTAGAAATGGGTCTTAACTGTTCCAATTATAATTTCTGTGACTAAGTCATCAGACTACTATATTTCAGTTTATCTATAAAAAAAATGAAAATGTGGCTCTAGCAAGTAGAAAAACTTGAAGTTTTTCAAAAGCAAATGAATTTAAATGGTTTGTTGCATAAAAAATAACATTGTTAAAATACTGTTTAGTAGGCTGGCAGAATAGTTCAATAGGTAAAGACACTTGCTAATATAAAGAACCAAGTTTAATCCCTGAGATCCTTAAAATAGAGGGTGAGAACCAACTCCTACAATTTTTTCTCTGACCTCCACATAGGGATTGTGGCAGTGGTGCCCACACATATGAAGGCACAAAGTAAGTAAATAAATAAATACCCCTTATGACTCATCTCTTGAGTTGGGAAAAGGAATCTTGTAATGGACTTTTCTTTGGGCTACTAGTTCCCAAATAATGACACAGAGACTTACTAATTATGAAAGCTTGGCCTTAGCTTAGGCTTATTTTTAACTAGCTCTTATAACTTAAATTAACCCATTTCTAGTAATCTCCGTGCTGTCACATAGCACCCATCCTGCTTCTTCCATGTCTCTTCAAGTCTTTCTCAAAGGCCTAGACTTGTCTCCTACTTCCTCTCTCTCTCTGCCCAAAAGTCCCACCTACACCTCCTGCCTAGCTCTTTACTAGGATGTTCAGCTCTTTACTAAACCAATCACAGCAATGTATCTTCACATATCCCACAACAGAATCATTGTACACATACACGAATACAATTGCTGATTCCATTTTGAAATTGTTGCTCAATGTAGTTTGCATTGATGTGCAAGATTTGTCACTCGTTACATTATGGTCTTGATTTCTAAGGGACTGAAAGTAAAGATACAGAAAAAGTGCAGACAGGAACCCACTCCTGTCCAACCAGCTTCCGTATCACAGTGACTGAGAATACATTAAGGAGAAGACAAAACAAAAGAAAAGTAATTGATCTACTCGGTCAAGACTTAATTAGCCGGGATGATCCCAGACCAATGGTTCTCTCTCTCTCTCTCTCTCTCTCTCTCTCTCTCTCTCTCTCTCTCTCTGTGTGTGTGTGTGTGTTTTTGTTTTTCAAGACAGGGTTTCTCTGTATTGTTTTGGATCCTGTCCTGGAACTGGCTCTGTAGACCAGGCTGGCCTTTAACTCACAGAGATCCGCCAGCCTCTGCCTCCTGAGTGTTGGGATTAAAGGCGTGTGCCACCAATACCTGGCTTAGAGCAGTGGTTCTCAATTTTCCTAACACTGTGACCCCTTAATACAGTTCCTCATGTTGTGGTGACCCCCCCAGCCAGAAAATATTTTCTGTTGCTATTTCACAACTGTAATTTTTCTAGTTATTAATTGTAATGTAAATATCTGATATGCAGGTGTTGTGCCCAAATTCTGAACCCCCAAATCACCAAGAGGCCCATTTCTATGCAAAAGCAATGAGTCTTTTATTGCAGTTGTTTAACAAGCTAACCCCATTAGCTCCGGCGAATGGCTGGGGAAAGACCTTGAGAAACCACAGGACAGAGATCTTATAGGGCAGCTTAAGGGGGATAGCTAGGAGTACACACAGTCTCAGGATTGGTGTGCCTCCAGGCTTGGAGGACCTGCCCTGTGTTGATTGGTCAACTGGTTGTTATGGCCCATAGGCCCTCCCAGGGGAGTTGCTATGCTCTTGCATGTTACTGTTGTGCACTTGTGTGTAAATCACAGCCAGAGCCGTAAAGCGTAGCACCACCAGCTAACTTCTGATTGGTTCCTTGCCACGAGGCGAGCATCTGACCTCCTAGTGACCAAGGCAATGTCAGGCAAGCACATGTTAGCTTGTCATGGCTGCCAAAAATGGGGCGGGGGTGGGGTGGGGTGGGGTTGGTTCCTTCACAGGATATCTGATATTCGACCTCTGTATGATGGGAGTAGACTCTCACCCAGTCCCCTGCTTTGGCAACCATGTCCTCTGACTCAGCAAAATGTGCTGAGCATCCTGACCTTGCCCATCCTCGAAGTCACTAGGAGGTCAGATACCCTCCACAAGGCAAGGAACCAATTAGAAGTTAGCTAGTGGACTCTAGACATGCTTTATGGTGCTTTACATTAAAAGTGGCATAACAGTGATGTGCAGAGCATAGCAACTGCCCTGGGAGGGGCTGTAGGCCATAACAACCAGTTGACCAATCAACACCAGACAGGTTGCCCAAGCCTGGAAGCACACCAATCCGGAGACTGTTTTGTATCCTTAGACACTCCCCTTACACACCCCAATTAACCCACCCTGTGGTTCCCCTGGGCCTTTCTCACTCCACCCGCCGCCGAGATGAATGGACAAGGGGCCCCAAGTTAAAACAGTTAACTCACTGAACAATAGAAGATCTGCTTTTGCGTCGGAATGGGTCTCTTGGTGATCTGGGGGTTCAGAATTTGGGCACAACATGTGAAAGGTCTTGTTCAACCCCCCCCAAAGGAATCTCGACCCACTCATTGAGAGCCTCTGGCCTAGAAAAAGGTAACCAGCCAACAGAACGATCTCCAAGGGTCTCTGTAAAATATGAACACCAGAGACTGACCTCCTACATACCAATGCCTAAATGGATAAAGAGTGTGAACACGTTATGCTTATGGGTGACAAGGAATTTATTTTAGGGCTGGCTTGCTGTTAGGCCTAAATCAAAGGCTAGATACAAGACAGTGTGATGCCTTATCAATAAAAATAAAATAATATTTAAAAATCTTAGCTTTTTGGGAGCCTGAGGCAAGAGGGTTGTACTTTGAGGGCTACTTGAAGACACCTTGTCTTAATTGAACACAAAAAATTACTTTCCTGGAAACAACCAATTTGCCTATCAATTAATAAATAGACAAATGATTGAGATTTTTGGCTAAAAATAAAAAGAATAGAGTACAACATGGTGAACCTTAAAAATACTATGCCTATATGACAAAAGGTCATAAATTATATTGTGAAGGGTCCGGAATAGGTAAACCTTTGGAGACAGAAAGATTAGTGTTAACTAGACTCGTAGAGGCTCCGAGGAGTTTAATTGGTACATATTTCCTGTCGGGATAATAATGTCCAGGATTAAATAATGGCAATGATCATACAGCCCTGGGACTAAACTAAACATCACCAAATTTCACCCTCTAAATTGATTAGCTGGGAGTTTGAGGCCAGTCTGTTCTACACCAAGACCAGAACTGTTACACAGAAAAGCCCTATCTTGAAGAGAAAAA
This sequence comes from Cricetulus griseus, assembly GCF_003668045.3. NCBI lineage: Eukaryota > Metazoa > Chordata > Mammalia > Rodentia > Cricetidae > Cricetulus > Cricetulus griseus. Next base: position 102,127,894 of record NC_048599.1, on the reverse strand, counting down.
AAAAAAAAAAAAAAAAGAAGTCATCATCCACTTTTGTGGTGGGGCACACCTTTAATCCCGACCCTTGGGAAGCAGAGGCAGGTAGATGTCCACATTCTAGGCCATCCTGATCTATAAATCAAGTTCCAGGACAGCCAGAGTTGTTACACAAAGAAACTCTGCCTTAAAAAAAAAAAAAAAACGAAATAAATAAATAAATAAATATGGTTAGTAGGGTCACTTTCTTTTTCTTTCACCTCCTCTTTTCCTTTCTTTCCCTCCCTCTCTCCTTCTCTTCTTTCCTTTCTTTTTTCTTTTTCCCCCCTATTTATTTATTTATTTATTTATTTCACTGTATAGCTCAGGCTGGCCTCAAATACCCTTGTACCTCAGCCTCCCAGGAGCTGGGATTACAAACGTCATCAGGCCCAGTCCATGGTTTTTATATTATGTGAATTTGCTTCAGTTACAAATGTTCCTTGTTGGTTGGAAGAAAAAAAAAATTAGTTAACCCTTGCTCTCATTCTCTTCTTCCTGGATGAGGTCATCCATGCTCACAGCTTCTTTTACCATGTAGACTGTCAGACCTGGTGCTCTGTCATGAACACTGGATCAAAGTGTCCATATGTTACAAGTTTCTTGAGGCAGAGCCTAGTTGAGGAATGGGAAGTAAGGACAGAGGGCAAGCACAGTTACAAACACAAGTACAGAAAAAACTCCCAGCAGCCCGGAGGAGACTTGAAAAAAAGTGGCCAAATAGCACTTTGGAATGGAGTTTTTATAGCCTAGGTAATGAACCAATTTGGTCCCACCCACATGTAAATTAGGAATTGAGTTAGGACTAATTCGGTTGGATAGTTTGAATGTATGTGGGAAATTCTGGTTGGTTGATGGGTCAGAGGTCTGTGTCTTTGCTTTCTTTTGTCCTTTGACCACTGGGCAGAAGGTCCATTAAAAAGAAGGATATAAAGTAGTCCGAGTGTCCTGATGAACCGAACAGAGGAGGCTGGTTTTAAAGACAGAGAGAAAAGCAGAAACAAAACAGAAGTTGCTTTCCTTGGAGAACTTAAAATAGAATAACTTTTGTCATGCCAGCTAACACAGGCTGGTGTGGGAATTTGACTATTATTTCTTGCCTCTCCTGATTTCTCTGAGGTCAGATAACTTGGCTTCAACTGGGCAGTGAGAAACTCTGGCACACTGTCTGGTTAACTGGGCCTAGTTGCAGCCACTGCCAGAAGAAATGAGTGGCCTAATATAGACTTTATTTTAAAACCTTTACACAAAAAGGGCTCTGCATCTCCTACTGTGAAAAGTACCCCAACTAAAGACTCTTTGAGGAACCCCTAAGCTGAATGCAGCTTGTCAAGTCACTTGTCGGGACTGTAGGGCATCTCCTTTCCATGATCATTGCTGGTCCTCACGCTCTAGACATCACTCATTGAAAACTCCACCGCTGCTCTTCTTAGCCACCTTGTTCTTATCCTCTAGACCCTCAGCAACCCTAACAGTTGCCAACAGTGAGCAGACAAATGCCCTTTAATGCTCTATGGGCTTGCTTTGGGGGTCAGCAGTGTCCCTGCACCCTAATGATTATGTCACTCACTGTGTTGATTCCACAAAAAGGGTTTCCTCACTGGCTGATCATAGTTACCATTTTGTAAATCTGATGGGTTACAAAGAGTTTCTTCAAAGCTATTGGCCATTTGGACCTCACATATCAATATGAAGCAAATGTGACCTGAGAAAGAGTTTCTCAACCATTTGTCTGTACCCTGGAGGAAAAAAATAGCAGCAGCACAGCACAGTGACCAAAGTAGTTATGAACTTAAATTTTACATTCTTACGTCGAAAGACTGAAACCACATGGTGCTAAACAGGTATACCTTTGAACTTCATAGCATTTTTAAAAGGCTTATTTATTTACTTTATTTTTGGTTTTTTGAATAGGGTTTCTCTGTAGCTTTGGAGCCTATCCTGGCACTCGCTCTGGAGACCAGGCTGGCCTCGAACTCACAGAGATCCGCCTGCCTCTGCCTCCCGAGTGCTGGGATTAAAGGCGTGTGCCACCAACGCCCGGCAGGTTTATTTATTTTTATCTTATGCATATGAGTATTTTGCCTCCATGTAGGTAAGCGTAGCATCTGCATGCAGTACCTGCATAGGCCAGAAGAGGCCATCAAGTCCCTTGGAACTGGAGTTACAGATGGTTGTGAGCCGCCAAATGGGTGGTGGGAAATCAACCTCGGGCCTCTTCAAGAGTGATGAGGGCTCTTGTTGCTGAGCTGTCTTTCCAGGCTTGTAAACTCTGTGGCTTCTTACGGAAAGAAACTGGAGAGTAACATCAAAAGAGCCGGAGAGCTTTGTCTGAAATAGCAATAGTAATTACAGGGACAGTAGTCAATAGCAGGAAGGGCAGGGCTGCCCGAGTGCCAGATTGTGCTGAGCACTTTGTGTGCACTGACTCTGTCCTGGTGAAGTATGAGACACTGAGGCAGAGCATCGCTGAAGATAACAGCCAGTTTGCCCCTGAATCCATGTGACACCAGAAACCAAGGCACCTTCATTACCATCACTGGATTTCTGGGGTAAAGGAGATACAGCTCCCCACTGTCACCCTTCACAGCTTGAGGAGTCCATTAAGGGTTTAGGGTCCTTGCCTCAAGCCAAACCAGGATGTATGGCTTGGACATTGAAAAGAATTTCAGGCCCAGCCAGTTTGCGAAGCAGGGTCGGAAAGACATTTTAGCATGGGTTTAAGCGTGGGGGTTAGGAGAAAGGGCAGCCTGGGGTGGGAGCAGGGGAAGGAAGACACGTTCAAGGGTGAGCAGGTCTCCTCCAGTGGAAAAGCGGGGCTCGTCGTTATGGCAATGGTCATACAAGGGACTGAAGTTGCTATCTTATCAATGAGTGGTTTCTGAGGGCATCTGATAGAATTAAAGTCAATAAAGTCTTTGGGTCAGCCCAATGGATTCTAGGGAAGCAGGCTATTTTACAGTAAACAGCTTGAATGGTAGCTATTTCCTCATAAATATCTGTGACTGCAAGGAATATTAGCCATATCAGCAGCCTTTACAGTCAAATGCTCCTTAATGCTCTATGGGCTTTGGGGGCCAGCAGTGTCCCTGCACCCTAATCATTACGTCACTCACTGTGTCGGTTCCACAGAAGGGGTTCCCCCACTGGCTGATCGTAGTTATCATTTTGTAAATTCGATGGTTTACAAAGCGTTTCTTAGAGCTACCAGCCGTTTGGACCTCACGTATCAAGATGAGGCTTCAGTCAGACTGCGGTGAGCGCCTCCTCTCTCTTCTCGTGTTCCCATAATTCCCCTGTATTTTTGTCTGCCTCGCTGTGTCAAGCACAAGGCTGACTTCATCTGTGGTCCCATTTAACCCTCAAAGCCTCGCCATAAAAAAACACAGTACTATTCCACATTTACACAGAAGACATTCCAGCTTGTATAGATAAGCTGCCGGTGTTACATAACTTTCATGTGCTAGGAACAGGGACAATTGGACTTTCTGCCACCTCTACAACTGCCCCTAAGAAGAAGAGTTGATTGAGGGTTTAAACACCTCACTAGCACAGCAATGGGAATTTCTTAATGCCCTGGGGGGCCCTCTGAGAAATGAGACATTCTAGGATTAGGACAGCAGGGTCTGAAAATACATGGTAGGCCTGGCAAATTTCATTCTGACAAAAGCAAAGCAGTGTTCAAAACACACAGACACACAGACACACACACACACACATACACACACACACGTACACATACATGTATGCACATACACATACATGCACACACACATTCACACATTTAAATGCATGCACACACACACACCTACATGCAGAAACACATTCAAATGCACAAACACCTACACACACACTCCTATACACATGCACGCACACCGACACACTCAAATGAGCATACACACTCACACTCTTGCACACACACACACACACACGCATGCACACACACCACACCTTCAAATGTATGCACACACACACTCTCATATACATATGCATACACACTCACACATTCAAATGCACAAATACCTGTACACTCACACTTCAACACACATGCATACACACTGACACATTAAAATTGACATACACACTCACACTTGCACACTCTCTCTCTCACACACACACACCATACCTTCAAATGCATGCACACACTCACACATTCAAATGCATATACACCATATATGCATATACACCCCCCAACACACACACAGAACAAAAATTTTAAAGACTGGATAAAGCCGTATCAAAGTCCACAGGAAAGGTGTGGTGGTTCATACCTGTAACCCTAACACTTGGAAGCTGAGGAAGGAGAATTGCTGTAGGTTCAAGGACAGCATGGGATACATAACAAGATCAGTCTCGCCTGTGCTGTAGTGACATTTTGTCTCAACAAAACAAACCAAAACAAAAGACCACAGGAGCAAACCTGAAAAAGCACCCAAATGCCCAAAGCTAGAATAATGGGAGCAATAAAATAACAATAGTAATGGATTATAGCCCAAAGGATAAAATAAATATCCATCTGTACATGTTGATGTACATAAATGATTTGGGTAAGTAAATAAATGAGTAGAAGAGACAGAATGTTCATCCAGATTATAAATGTGGAAGGGATGAGAAGATCGCCACTTGACTACCACAATAATAACTGCTGTGGGCAAAATCATGCATGCATTCAAAAATTAGCAATGATACTTTAAGGAGAAGCAGAAACACCATGTAGCCTCAAAGTATCTACCCTAAAATATTAGTCACTCCTGTGCCTTCAATGTATGTCCAAAAATTGTTTTGTTATTCAAATTTTATTTAGTGTGTGTGCATGTGGGGGTCAAAGAACTATGTGTGAAAGTTGGTTTTCTCCTTCCACCATGCGGGGCCTGGGGATTGAACTCATGTTGTCAGGCTTGGTAGCAGGCACCTTTACTAGCTGAGCCATCTCACCACTCTCCCTATAATTACTTCTGTATTCCCATCTCCAGAGAATAAGAACTCAATTCCTTGTCGTGGAGTATAAACTGAATTTTGTTGCTTACCTGTAACAAAGAGAGCATGGGACAAGAAAATTAAATGTCTGGGGATGTAGTGTGGTGATAGAGTACTTGCCTAGTATGGGCAAGGCCTTTGGTTCCATCCCCCAGGACTACAGAGCGGGAGAAAGGGAGTATTGGTAACTCCAGAGTTGTGAAATTTGGCCTGTAGACTCTAACTTAAGCAACTAATCAAGATCCACACCCGTCATGCTGCTATCATGTCCCCACAACGTGTTGCCAAGAGAAGGGCACTGTCCCTCCGGGTTATGGAAGCAAGGAGAGCCTGAAAAACTATCAGTCCCAAGAAGAAAGAGTAGGGACACAACTAAATCCTATGTAGTGTCTAGTTCGGACTCTGGGAAGACTGGCAAAATCGAACTATTTCTGTCGTTAATAGTTTTACATCATCCAGGCAGGTAGCACACATCTATAATCCTAGCACTTAGGAGATCTAGGCAAGAAAATCACAAGTTCAAGGCCAGCCTGAGCTATACAGCTAAGGGCACAGGATGTGGTTTGTATAAAGCCCTGGGTTTGATCCCGCACACTGGAAATCAGCAACAACAACTACTGAAATTTCATGTCAGTGCAATCTCTCGGGGTTTATAATGGAGCCCTGGCTGCGTAGGATTTCACCATCAAGGGAAGATGAATGAAAGGCTGAGGGAACTTGTCCTGCTGGCTCCCAGGAGGGTGAGGACAGACATTGAGAGCTGGTGTATTAGTTTTATCACTGAAACTAGAAAAGAAAAGTTTTCATTGGCTCACGGTTTCAGAGAGCTATGTCCAGGGTTGCTTGGCTCCATGTGCTTGGGTAGATCTTCAGCATCTGGAGAATATACCATGGAAGGTTTCTGTTTTGTCACTGGCAAATAGAGAAAAGGGACAAGAAGGATCCAGGGACAAGATACTCCAAGAACCTGCCACAGTGACCTGCTTCTACCACCCAGGTTCTACCTCCTAAAGTTTACAGAATTTCCAAAATTAGTGTTTCTAGCTGCGGTCCAGGCCCCCAACACTCAAATCTTTGGGGAGGACATGGCATATCTCAACCACAGCAGCCATGAGGAAGCTACTGAACACAGCTGACATTTGTCAACTGCTTTCTATCTGTATAACGGTTGGGTATGTTTGCTCTCTCTTGGACTCTCTATTCATCAGACCTGGAATTTTCTTCTGTTAGTTTTTGAAAGCCTGAGAGGGAATTAGAAAAAAACAGGCAGCAGGGTGTAGATAGGGGACCATGGGCATGTATACAAATACAGCTAATGGTAAAAACCAAGAAAACCAGAATTAAATATGGGCCTCTATAAATAATGTAATTTATTAGTTCACAGTTATAATGCATGACCCAAGATTATGTCAGATATTAATAATAAAAAAGCTAGATATAAGGTATGTAGAGATTTTCTGTGTTATTTTCTTAGAATTACTTTCTGTTCTGAAACAGCCTATTCATAAAATAAATTGTCCCATCTGTGTGAGGTAAAGAGAGCACAGGAAACCCCTAATGGTCACACGATGCTGCCCTTTGGCTTTGGCACCAAGACACTTAGAGGGTATCCAGAGAGAATGCAGAGGAGGCACAGAGAAATGCATGACATGGTGGAGGGCACACGGTCATTCATAGGCGAGCAGGACAGGGACAGACACCAAACACATTCCTGTGCTTGTTTGCATCTTGCCTGACCCCTCTCATGACCTCATAGCCTGCTGTTTGTCACTGGCACTTGTTTCCTTCTCATAGGCCAAAAGATTATGTTAGATACTCTGTTCCTCCAGGTTCACTACTCTTTTTCACCCTGCTTCTGGCTCCCCTAGGGCTCCCTGGCAAGTGGAAGGCAGGAACAGGAGTGCTGAGAAGGGAGAATGGGCTTGGAGCCCTTAGGTCCTTTATCCACCACCGTGCTCCCAGGAGGCCCTGTCTCTAATGGGAACCATAGTCCTGCTGTCAGCCTTGTTCCAGAAGCTCTGATTGCCCCTGATTTTGCCCCATCAGGGCTGGAAAGCAACAGATGCTTTTCTTGAGTTCTGCTCTTGGCAAACCCTCACATTATTAATTTCTCAATTACTTGATGACCATGCCATCAGTTCCCAGCAGGGACAGCAACTGTTATTGAGAGCACCTTAGCATTTTTAGTGTCTACTCTTTTTGTTGTTGTTGTTGTTGTTTTTTAATTTTTTCTTCCTTGGAGAACATAAACCCCTGGAGAGCAGAGATGTTAAATACCTTGTTCATTGTGGTGGCATGCCACACATAGTTGTCAAACAGATGAGAGCCTGCATCTGTACTGTCTCATGTGGTTGTTGCTAGCTGCATGTGGCACATGAAATGTGACCAGTGAGAATTTTTTTAAAAAGTGTTTTAGATGGAGTCATACTATACAGTCCATGCTGGCCTCAGGGGAAGGAGGCCCCCCCACCTTGCTTCCTCGGTGCTGGTTTTACAAGCATGCACCGCCATGTCCAGCTCCAATTTCTTTCTTTGATTTTTAATTTTTAGATTTATTTTATTTTTTTATGTTTGTGTTTTGTTTGCATGCATGTCTGAGCACCATATGCATGCATGCCTGCCTGCTGCCTGAGGAGGTCAGAAGAGGGCAAGAGGGCATAGATTCCCTGGAACTAGAGTTATGAGAACTAGAGTCATGAGAAACCATGTGGGTGCTGGGAATCCTCTACAAGAACAACCAGTGCTCTTAACCACTGACTGGCTTCAATTTCTCTCTCTCTCTCTATATATATATATGTGTGTGTGTGTGTGTGTGTGTGTGTGTGTGTGTGTGTGTCTTCTTTGTTAGGGTTTTTATTGCTGTAAAGAGACACCATGACCACGGCAACTCTTATAAAGGAAACATTTAGCTAGGGCAGCTCATTTAAAGTTTCAGAGGATCAATCTATTACCATCACAATGGGGAGCGTGGCCACTTGTAGGCAGATGTGGTGCTGGAGCATCTTGCAGGCAACAGGAAGTTGACTGACTCACTGGGCAGTATCCTGAGCATAGGAAACCTCAAAGCCCTCCCCCACAGAGACACAGTTCCTCCAACAAGGTCATACCACTCCAACAAAGCCACACCTCCTAATAGTGCCATTCCCTATGAGATTAGAGGGACCAATTACATTCACATATGTACATAGCACCTATGCTAAGGGTTATGGTGCCTGTCTGAGGCCATGTCTCCACTCTTAAGGCCACTGGATCGCCGCTAAAGCTCACTCTGCCCCATTAGGAACTAAGACCACTGTTCAGAGTGGAGGCAGCAAGAGTAAACAGTATAGTTCTGGCGGGTTCTCTTCTCCTTGGGAACTGGAATGTTCGATTTTCTGACTTCTCTCTGGACAGGCAGATTTGAGAGCCTTTGTCCTGCGTTTAGACATTTCCATTTTAAAGCGATCAAACAGTTCCAGGAGTACTCACTAGGCCTTCAAAACTTGCAGCTTCTCAGACCTCTGGCTCCCAGCCAAAGGGAGCCTCCAGCTGCTGACTGACCCTGCCTGGAAAGTCAACTTGGAAGAGACGCAAATGTCCTAATCCTCTTCCAAACCACTCTAAGTAGGTTTATCCAGTGACCTGTAAAACCAAATTAGCAAAAGGGACACTTTAATTCCAGCTCGTTAGAGAGCTTCTAAAATCTTTAAGAAAGCCAACACAGCAGATTCTGTGTTGGGGGACAGGTGGGGGTGGGGGTGGGGGTGAAGACACACCTCCAGTTTTCAGTGGCAAAATGTCCTTGCTCTTCAGTGGCTTTTCGCTGGTAATTCTACACACACACTTTTCTAGGGCTTTCTTAAGAATCCTAGCCAAGGTGGAAAGCAAGTTTTGAGAATGGGATGGCAGCCGAACAAGGTCAAGTGATCCCCATCTTACCCCCACCATCAAATAGAGCCAAGTCCAGCGGCCCTCTGGCCTGACTGCAGGAGCCTATTCACACTGTTCTTACAACATCTCCCTGGAGCTGGCCTATTGCGCAACATCAGGAAACGGTCCATATGAAACCCTGGCTCGCACAGTGTACATGTTCTGGTTTTTATTCTGCAGCTCTTTTATAATACGTGTTTTCCTTTCCCATAATGTCATCTGGAAGCAATTCCTCCCAACAGCTGGATCTGCTTTCACAATTGGTAAACACGTAAAATGGAAGGCCGTGGAAGATGCGAAGACTCGCCGAGGAGCCGCTTCCCCGCCCGCTTGGCTCGCGTTCTGAGGCTTATCTGGGGTCTCCGCACAAGCCTCATCAAAACCCAGAGTGTCTTCAAACAGGCAACCCGCATCGCATTCCCTTCTTCAGAGGGTCAACATGTTCTCTGGGGGAGAAATTTTCTGAATGCCTTGCAGATAAAATTGATCAGATGCAGGCCAGATCGCCAGCTGCCAAGATCTGCAGGCTCCATGTGGAGGCCAGCCCAGAAGAATCTTCCCAGCATTCCCACACCTCCCTGCGGCCAGCATCTCAGGGTCCCCTGGGATATCTCCTCAAGAGCACGGCTTTCCGGTGCTGCTGCCACCAACGCCCTTCAAGAGAGGACCAGAGCCAAAGAAGACTAAGTGGGTCGTTAAAGGAGACCATCCACCTAAATGTGATCCTCGGGAACAAGTTTGCATGCAGACTCAAGCTGAAAACCTGCCTGGGTCTGGAAAGATAGAGCCCAAGAGCACAGCTGTCCACCGGGGGTTGGCTTGCTTACTTTGCCCCCAGGGACCAGGGGCTCACTAGCATGTCTAGTTTTGGTTCAGAAAGTCCAGGGAAGTGTGGCAGCTGGAAAATAGTTTAGGGGACAAAGTTTAGGCTCTGTATTTTCCACAGAAGAAGTGAAATTCTTCTGATGGAAGTTTCCAACACCGGGAAGGGGTGGGAGGGCAGGAGGAGGGGAAGCTGAGCATGTGGTCCACCTTCAGAGGAAGCTTGGAAGTATGCCTGTGAACACCTGCTCAATTACTGAGAAGGTCACAACACAGGGCTGGTCCTCTTCTGGACTGGTGGGAGAGCTTTCCTTCTAGAATCAATCATCTTTAGGCAGCCAGAACCCCACTCACCACAGCCCTCCCCCCCCCCAACACACAAAGGGGATTTGCTAGTCTCATGGGGTCCAACTACAGAGATGTGTGATGGGTGACTTTAATTATCAAATTGACACAACCTACAATGTAGGGATTGCCGACATCAGGTTGCCCGTGGGCATATCTACAGGTGTGGGGGGGTGTTAATTGAAGTGGGAAGATGTACCCTGAACGTGGGCAGCACCAGTTCATGGTCTGGCTCCTGAACTGTATACTATGTATGTACTGCTCTTGCAGAGGACCTGAGTTCTGTTCTCAGCACCCAGCAGGTGGCTCTCAACCAGCTGTAATTCCAGCTTCAAGGGATCCAACTCCCCCTTCTATCTTCTGATGGCACCTATATGCACATACCCAAACACATATTCAAAATTAAAAATAATATGAATTTTTAGCCAGATGTGATGTCACAGGCCTTTAATCTCAGCACATGGCAAGCAGATGTGGGCAGATTTCTGTGAATTAGAGACTAGCCTTGTCTATGCAGCTAGGTCCCAGTTGACCTGTGTTACATAGCAAGATGCTGTCTCACAAGAAATAAATCTTAAGAAAAATACATTTTAAAAAGCTAAGCAGATGAGAGTGTGTTTATTTCTCTCTGTTCTTCACTAATGTGACTCCCTGTTTCCAGATTTGCTTTCAGATTTGCTTAGCCCATCTTTCAGGTGATCCCTCTTCATTCTCACTCCTCTGACCTGAAGGACGGACGTCCAGGAACAGAATCTACCTCCCAAGCCCACCCCCCCCACCCCCACATTTGGTGGTCTCTTGCCTGGACCTTGAAAACCCAGCAGTTTTGAGTTCCATGCCAAAGCTTACTCCCTCAGGCCCTGGATGCTCTGGTCTGTCTTTGTGGATTACTGGGAGTAACTTGGAAAGTTTCACTGAAGCCCAGGACAGAGGGCTAGGAGGGCGAGAGCAGCCCCCTTGGTTGATGCATCAAACTGATTGCCAAAAGACAAGGCAGCCAGATGCGATGTGGAAACCTTTTTTTGGATACTAATTTAAACCAACTGTGAGAAGGTATTTTGAGATGATCAGGAAATTTTAATTGGGACTGCATATAAAAGACATTTTGAAGCTGGATGTAGTGACACAGCCTTTAATCCCAGCACTTAGAAGGCAGAGGCAGGTGGATATCTGAGTTCAAGGCTAGCCTGGTTTACAAAGTGAATTCCAGGGCAGCCAGGGCTATCCAGAGAAACCCTGTCTCAAACAAAAGAAAAGAATTTAAGATTACTAAATTTGGTATGTGCAACAATAGTATTATGATTGTACAAGAAAAAGTCTTTTGAAAGGTCTATGTGTAGGGGCTAGAGAGATGTTCAGTGATTGAGATCACTTGCTGCTCTTCCAGAGGACCTGACTTTGGTTCCCAAAAGCCATATTGAGTGCCTCATAACCACTTTCTCAAAGGTTCAGGCTTTAATGCTGATAGGCTCTACCTCTTTAAGAGACAGACCCCACCCCCTGACAATAGTCAGGGCACGCACAGGGACGTGCTATCATCACATCACCCACCACCCATGCGTGAGGACTCTGGGCATGCATGGAACCTCAGTGTGCACGTGCAGTCTTCCCTTTAAAAGTTCCAACTTCCCTGCTTCACTCTCTCTCTCTGCTTCTTCTTCGCTCTCTCTCTACTCTCTCTGCTCTGCTCTCTCTGCCTCTCTATGGCGACTGGCCATGGCGGTCAGCCATTAACTCTGTTGCTCTTCTCTCTTAGTCTCCCTACTCTGTCGGGCCTATAATAAACTGGTTAATATGTCTCATCTTGCGGCTCCTCTTTTTCTTTATATCTAATTTAAACAAAAACATAACACTTGCAATGCCTGCTCCAGAGGACCTGAACCCTCTTTTGGCTTTCATAGGTTCCTGTACTTATGTGGATATATGTACACAGAGACACAATACATAGATACAATTTTAAAATATAAGATATTCTTAAAAGAATGTATGTGGAAATATTTAATGCTGACTTTCAATGTCTGGGATTTGTTTTGAAATGTTTCAGGAAACATCAACAGTCAAAGATCAAGCCATCAAGATGGTGTTGGTGGCTGGATCTCAGAACGCATATAAAGTCTCTTTGGCAGGAGTCTCTCCATGTGTATGTATCATGAAAATGTTTTTTGTTTGTTTGTTTGTTTTGTTTTGTTTTCTGAGACAGGGTTTCTCTGTAGTGTTTTGGAGCCTGTCTTGGAATTCGCTCTTTAGACCAGGCTAGCCTCGAACTCACAGAGATCTGCCTGCCTCTGTCTCCCAAGAGCTGGGATTAAAGGCGTGCTCCACCAACACCCAGACGTGAAAATGTTTTTATAATGGAGTTTCAACTGTAATATCCCCACAAACCTTGTAAGAACAAAATACATACCTGTCTAAGTTTCTATGATAAGTGAATTCTGCTTTTGGGTTTATGCCACTGAGTGACAGCTGACCAAAGTTCCCTCTATTACTGTCACACCCCAAGATCCCTGCACTGTTCCATCCAGAACCATCCTCCAGGAACAGCTGGATGTACACCTTCCTGCTGGTGCAGGTGGAAGCTGGAGACTTCTCCCAGGACCACAGGGAAGGCTCCTTGCTGGAGAAGCTAAAACCAGGCCCGGCATACACTCCTTCTCAACTCTCACTTCCATGCTGGCTTTTCTGTGACCTAGTCTGAAGGATCAGCCTCTCTTCTATCTTCAGGCTTTTCTCTGAAGACTTCCTTCGGTTATAAGCCATGCTTGATGTTTTATTTGTTAGGTATATGAATTAGTCGTCAATGGACAAAAACTACAGATCTTTTATCTTCATAGGCAGGAGTCAGTGAGCACTTGAGGGTTCAGATACAATACACAGAAGGAGACTGGAGAAGGTGAACGAAGGAAGTGCAGCAGTGAGGGACGTTCAAAAGCCCAAACCAGCAGCTTAGTGTGCTAGTGAACTTGTGACTTCAACACTTGGAGGGCCGAGGCAGGAGGGTCCAGGTTCATTTCTTTTTTTTTTTTGGTTTTTGACACAGGGTTTCTCTGTGGCTTTGAAGGCTGTCCTGGAACTAGCTCTTGTAGACCAGGCTGGTCTCGAACTCACAGAGATCCACCTGCCTCTGCCTCCCAAGGGCTGGAAATAAAGGCGTTCGAAAGGTAAGTTTATAAATGTTGAAATTGCTAGCCAGCCCTAACCTGAATGCCAGTCCCTCCCAGGAATGTACGCAGGGATGAGTAACGATTGTACACTGCTATACATATATATAGGATCTGAGCTAGGAACTGGTCATGACTTGTGCCCAATTTACTAGATGCACAGTGATGAGCTTTGGGGTATTCCATTCTACCCTAGATATCATTGTTGTGTTTTACTTGAAGGGCAGATTTTTTTTTTTTTTAAGCAGAAGAAATCAATTTCTTCTCTTAGGATACATAGCTCAAGTAAATCATGTAATTTAGCTGATAAGCAAGCAATTTGAAAACAAAATCCTAATTAGGTCATGAGAAGCACCATGGCCCATACGATAGAAATGTGCAATTGTGGGGCCCCCAGCAGGCTGAAAGTACTGTGTGGAAGGGAAGTAAATTTTCTGCCCCAGAAATCTAGCGAAAGAACTCATTTGAGCATTGAAGTCTCAGAAAAAAAGACCCAAAGAAGGAGGCAGAGAAGGGGAGGGCTTCTCTGGGGCCCAGAGATTAGGAGGATTTAGATCTCACTTAAGAAGAAGAGCTGATGGCGGCTGGGTTTGTGCTCTCATTTGGCCGTGTTCCTGCGAACTTGCTGATGGGGAGGTTGGAAGGTGGTCATTTCCGGAGGGGGATTCAGAGGCATTATGGGCTACTCCTGGTTGAAGAGAGAATAAGTCCCATTCTTTCTTTTTTTTTCCTTCTTCTTCTTCTTCTTGGTGTCAACGTCTATTGAAATATACTGTTGTCAAATCAAAAAGAGGATGGAGCCGGAATTTTACGACTCTGATGAAAGTGAAATAAAATCTTACCATCTTAATCAAAGCTTGTGCCACCTGAGTCAGCTCCCCGGCTTTGTCCCTTGGCATTGGTGACTCAAGTGCTGGAGGTTAAGGATTTGTTAAAGAAGATGGGTTTTGATTAAGTGTCACATTTAGTGTGATGTGACATGCTCTTCATCATTGCAAGGGAAGTGGGGGCCACAGGAGTTTTATAGTTAGTACCCAATATAAATGGAGTCTAAGGGAATGCACACTTTTGCAAACGGCCTTGACCTTCTAAGGACCCAATGGACGCGTGAGTGTGAGAGTATGCATCTCTCTCTCTCTCTCTCTCTCTCTGTGTGTGTGTGTGTGTGTGTGTGTGTGTGTGTGTGTGTGTGTGTGTGTGTGTGTTTGGAGAGATGGTAGGGGAAAAAAAGCAGCTTCCTGGCCTATGCTAATGGGTGGGTTTCCTCACTTGGAGTTTGATTTACCATTGTCACACAAGGCTGTGATGCTAAATTCGCCCTCATTCTTGAAGTGTCAAGCAGAGCCTTTCTCTCCTTTGAAATGTAAGCCACTGCTTACATTTGAAGTCAGAGAAGCTAAAGGAAGCATTTCAAGCTGTTTCCCTCTCTCCTTTCGATGAGAGAAAGGGAATGGGTCCAGAGGCTCCTGGTCTGAACCTAAGATGTGTAACAGGCCTCCTGAGCTGGATTCTGATGAACTTGGCAGCAGAGAGAGAATGAAATACAGGAACAGCCAACGCTGCTCTGGAGTGTTTGTTCATGAGACAAGGAGATGAGGGTGATATTGCTGAAGGAACATATCTCCAAAGAGAACTCCCACCTAATGGCAAGCCCATCTCCAGACCAAACTTCCTACAATGTCACTTACACTGGGTCCATGATCTGCTCAAAGCCCTCCAGCAATTCTCCCATTGCCTACAGTGGGAAAATCTGTACCCCACCCTGGCACTATAAGCCCATGCTGAGCACTGACAAATCCAACTGTCTCCCAAACCCCTGACTGCTAGCCTTGCCCAGATCACTCCCTACCTGGAAAGCTGTGGTGTTTCTCTTCCCCCTGGAGGGGACTACTCATCCATCTTCCTCAGGCTGGAGGCTACCATTCCTGTTTCCAGAAGGATCAAATGCCTACTTGCTATAACCTCAGCTCCTTTTATGTAGTGCAGAATCTCAACTGAGAGCCTGCTTGGGCACCTGGGATGGGATGGAACAAAACAGATCAGGATGTCTGCTTTCAAAGAGGTCATCTGAAGTCCTGGGGGACCCTGACAGCAAACTGAAACAGAATGCAGAAGCAGGTTGGAGTGTAGCTGAGATTTGCCAGGGAAGGGGAGAGAGCAGCAACTCAGGTAGCTTGAGCCAGAGGCAGGTTGCTGGTTAGGAACCTGTTAACTCCAGGGAGGTTCTAAAGCAAGCCAATCAGACATCTGGGGAGGAAAGACTTTGACCCAGCAGTCCCAGGTTTCCAAAGGCATGGTGCCCTCTCCCCAGTTTTTTCGTCTTTGGGAGGTGTGGTAATTTGAATGAGAAAGGCCCCTTTAGGCTCATATATTTGAATGCTTGGTCCCTGGTTGGTGGAACTGTTTGGGAAGGATTAGGAGGTGTGGTCTTGCTGAAGGAAGTGTGTTACTAGGGGTAGCCTTTGAGGTTTTAAAGGCCCACTCCAGCCCAGTCTCTCTCTCTCTCTCTTCTCTCTCTCTCTCTCTCTCTGTCTCTCTCTCTCTCCTCTTTTCTCTCCCTGCCTCCTGCCTGCAGATCAGAATGTAAGCTCCCAGCTACCCCTCTAGAACCATGCCTGCCTGCTGCCATGTTCCCTGCCATGATGGTCATGGACTCTAACCCTCTGAAACTGTGAGCTCCAATAAGTCTTTCTTTATAAGTTGCCTCAGTCATGGTGTCTCTTCACAGCAATAGAAAAGTAGCTAAGACAGGAGGGACAGAAGTCCTTCTCTTTGATTTCTTCTCCCATGTGCTCTACATGGGAGAAGAAATGGGCTCTGGAAAAGAGTGTAAGTTGGGAAAATAAAAAGAAAATAAAAGAAAACCTTTGCTGTTGAATAGAGTGTAAAAGTGTGTGTGTGTGTGTGTGTGTGTGTGTGTGTGTGTGTGTGTATGAGTGTGTATGAGTGTGTGTGATCCCTAGCCACCCATATATCCCCTGCCCCACATTCATACCTTTGCTTGGCTGACACCACTCCTTCTACTAAGCAGTGCTTGCTTCTCACTGTAACCTCACCTATTTCTATGAACCTGGACAGTTTCCCAGACTTAATCTTACTCCCACACCATCTAACCTTAAGGGTTTGCGTCCTTGCTCCCTACTTCCTACCAGTGTGACCATGGACAAGTTCTTCAGCCAGTCAGGGGCTCATCTGGCTCATCTGTAAAATGGATTAGCATAATGTTCCATGCACAATACTGGGCACAGGACCGAGTTCATCTTTGAAGCACGCAAGTGCTTGGGGGAAGTGTTCTGACTCTTGGGTTTCATGCCCTGCTGCAAATGCTGGCTTCCTCTTTCTGCCAGGAGTGCACCCTTCCACACATCTGCCCTCCCCACATGTGGTGGTGTTTCCTGTCATTCTGGCTTCTCCTCCTGACCATACTTCCTCTTCTTAGCCACTCCCCATTTATGTCAGTTGCCACCATCCAATTTCTCATATCCAGCCACCTCCCATTTCTCTAATTTACCTCCCTGTATCCATTAATCCAGCAGTCTTGGTGCCCTCCATGCATGCCATCTTCCTTGACCTCACCCCCACCTGCTCCCACCAGTTTCCTGATCCTGTACAACTCTCCCTCAGTGTCCACAGAGATTGACTTCAGAGTCCTTGGTGGATACCAAAATCTGTGGAAGCTCAAATCCCACATATAAGATGATGCCTGCATATAACCTAAGCACATCCTTCTATATACTTTAAATTACCTCTAATTACTAGCATCACCCAATGCAATGTAAATACCCTGTCAATAGTTGCCATATTGTATTGGAGGGAATGATGACCAGGAAGAAGAAAGTCTATATTGTTGATGTAGGTGCAACCATTGGCCTAACAAGAAGGGCTGGAGAGTAATTGAATCTCTGCAACAGGGTGGTCCTACACTGTGCTGTATCCATGCAGGCTCAGCTTTATGCTTGGCACCAAGAAACCTCAAGTTTTGCTTTTTGAAACTTTTTTTCCTGGGTGTTTTGATTGAGGGGTAGATCAAATCCATAGATTCAGACCCCCGGAAGTGATATTTTGTTTATGATCTAAAAAATAAAGCTTGCCTGAAGATCAGAGTGCAAAGCTAGCCACACAAGTCGGCCATAGAGGCCAGGCAGTGGTGGCACATGCCTTTAATTCCAGCACTCAGGAAAACAGAGGCAGACAGATCTCTGTTAGTTCAAGGCCACCTTGGGCTACACGAAATTGATCCAGTCTAAAAGAGAATCAGAGCTCACACAAAGGTGATCTCAGCACTTGGGAATCCTTGCCTTTAATCCCAGCACTGGAAAGGAATATAAGGTGGGAGGAGATAGGAACTCAGGGCAATCTGAGGTTTGGTGGAGACAGATGTAGTCTGAGGACAGGATTGCATTGGTAGAGGTGAGAACTCTAACGGCTGGTCGCTCTGCTTCTCTGATCTTCAGCTTTCACTCCAATATCTGACTCTGAGTTTTTATTAATAATACCAATTAGAACTCGTGCTACATGTGTCTCCTCCTCACGCCTTCCCTTCCATCTGGTCATTGATTTCTTTTACTGGTCCAAGTGCTGAAGTGTCTGGGATGTTACCATTGTTCCCTAAAGAGTAATCCATGAGTAGGTATCTTCCAGCTGTCCCTACCATCAGGGATATCCAGGTGTCCCTGCCCTCAGGGATCTTCCAGGGCAAAGAGGAAAGTAGTATGACAAAAGCTGAAAGAGAATTTAGGCTAAGAATATGAGGAGCAAGGCCTGCCTAGCCCCAGGGCTCAGGGGTTGTCTCCAAACAGGGCTAGAGGAGACCAGCAGGATTGCAACGGCAATGGACCTGAATGGACCCCAGGGGCGGACTGGGGAACTTCTAACCAGCTGCTCATTGCCTCAGGAAAGATGACCAACACAACTCGGCTTGCAAGGCCTCCCAGGCTCAGCACTTACAAAACCCCTCTCCCCTTGGAACAGCCATTAAGAATGCATCAGTTCCAAACCTTATATCATTATATTGCTGATTCTGTGAGACTTCATATAACTTTACCTTTAACGTTTACTTGGTTACCAAAATAAGAACAACTAACAGTAAGTACTGACTGTTCTTGTGTAATATATGTGTTTTATTGGGAAAGTACTCACACGACAGAGTCAGTTTTATACCACTAGGCAGGTTAGGGAATAGAGCAGCTTGCGTGTGACCCTCATATTTAAGGTCTTGCTACGTCACTCTGACCACGCGCAAGTGTGTGTGGTTTGCGTCTTCTGTGCCAGCCCCCAAAAGGGCATGGCTAACATTTCCCCTACAGACTATGATTTCTTTCAGGATCATATAGATAAAAACCTAACCATCCGCTTGTTTTTCAATGTAATAGAATGTTTGCCTGCTTAAAAGCTAGTGAGGAAGGGTATTCAGTTGAGCACAGTGATCCAGCCTGGAGTCCCAGTATTGGAAGTGAAGGAAGAAAGATCAGCAAGGCTATCCTTGGCTATATAGTATTTAGGGCCAACATGGGCTACTGAGACCTTGTATCAAAAAACAAACACAAATAAAATAAGACTACTGATACAATTTATATTTTATAGCCACTGAAACAAATACTCAGTGCTTTAGTTAGGGTTTCTATTGCTGTGAAGAGACACTATAAGGGAAAGCACGTAATTGGGGCTGGCTTACAGTTCAGGGGTTTAGTCCATTATCATGGCACACAGGCAGATGATTCTGGAGAAGTAGCTTACAAGTTCTACATCCAGATCCACAGGCAGCAGGAAAGAAAGAAATGAGTTGGGCTTGGCTTGAGTATGGAAGACGTCAAAGCCCACCCTCAGGGACACACTTCCTCCAATAAAGCCACACCCACTCCAACAAGGCCACACCCACTCCAACAATAGTACCACTCCCTACAAGCCTAAGGAGGCCATTTTCATTCAAACCGCCACTCAGTAATTTCAGTTTTGCCTTGTGTTTTGGAGCCTAGTCTCTTTAGAACCCATTTCTAGGGTTTCTGTGGGATCTTGGCAGGTTTGTTGTCCTGGTGCGAAGCTTAAGTGTCTGAGCCTCAGGAACTCTACTTGTGTCTGTCAAGCTGCAGGTCAGGTCATGTGAAAGACATTTAGGATGTAGAGTTGGTAGTGAAACACCAGTGAAAGACCTGGTGTTGTGTAGAGAGAGGACTCCAAGGATACTTAGAGAGTCTGGGTGACCAATGGAACCATTCCCCAAAGACATGTGAAGGGGGAAAATTAAAGCAAGAAGGAATATGAGTTGATCTGAGCACATTAACTATTTTTTTGGGAGGGGAGGAGGTACGAGACAGGGTTTGTCTGTGGCTTTGGAGGCTGTCCTGGAACTAGCTCTTGTAGACCCAGGGTGGTCTCGAACTCACAGAGATCTGCCTGCCTCTGCCTCCCGAGGGCTGGGACTAAAGGTGTGTGCCACCAGTGCCCGGCTGAGCACATTTACATTAATGTGTTAACATTAAAAAACCCAAGTGAAGATGTCCAGACTTTGCATGAATGGGTCTGAAAGTAAGAAGAGTTCCCTAGGATGATGCACTGTCATTATATGAGCTGTGACAAACAAAAACAAATTGTGGACTTGTGAAGGGCCAATACCACGCCTTTTCTACAACCCTCAGGAAAGCAGACCATCCCTTTATATTATATGTGAAATTGGGCCTCAGGGAGGTGAAGGAACTGACCCAATGCCATGCAGATACAGGTCATGTCACTCCAGCCTACTATGAACCTTTCAATTTGGAAGATGGGATGGAATGGGAGGTAATTGATGCCTTGAGAAAGGAAGTAAAGGTTAAGATTGCAGAAGGAACAATTTTTCAGGGAATGTCTAAGATTTCCAGAGTCCGTGGAGGAGAAACAACTAGACAAGGAGAAGGACCTGCAGAGGATCCTGTCCAGATGGTTTGGGAAGGCTGGAAGGAGGACAGAGAGGCTGTCAAGGTGGCATTGGAGAACTTTTGGGCACACAGAGGTAAGTTAGTATGGCTCTTTCAGGGCAATAGGAACAATAGGAACATCCCTTTCTCCAAGCTGGGTATCATTGCCCCAGCTGCATCCCACCAAGTCAGCTATGGCCCAGAGTAGCTCAGGGTTGGTGGCCCTAGTGAGGACAGGGTTAGGGCAGTGTGTGTCACGAGGGACAGGAGATAGATTTTGAAGTTTAGCAGAAAATTGTCTTTCAAGTTGTTTGGCTGGAAGGAAATGAGGTTCAAGACAGGGTTTTGTGGCTTTGGAGGCTGTCCTGGAATTAGCTCTTCTAGACCAGGCTGGTCTCCAACTCACGGAGATCCGCCTGCCTCTGCCTCCCAAATCCTGGGATTAAAGGTGTGCACCACCACCACCTGGCATAAAACAAAATCTTTAACAATTTTTTGAATCTCCAAGCTCACAGGCTATGTATGCATGCATGCATGTTGACTTAGGTAGAAGGCAAGCTTGTTTCTCATATGTACTTTACCATAATTCAGAGAATACACTTCTCATTACGAAATGGACTTTCGTATAGAGAACATGTCTGAGTAAACAGCTCCCACCTCAAGAAACAGCATCATCAGAGCCGTGATGTCTTACCCAAGGTGCTCACCATCTGCCTTTCCACATGACAGGTTGGTTTTGTGAATTGCCTTCATTAGAATTGCCGTTTCCTGGATTACTGGAGGGACCAACTGTTTGTCCACATCTTAGTGGATGAGTTGTAGTTCCTCTTTCATCAATCATCATTTTAAGTCCTTTGTCCAGGAAATGACTGGCTCTTAAGCAATCTCCTACTGTCAATTTTGGCTGCAGTGTGTTTACTTTCTTATCGTCTCACCTGACAATACAATCTCTTCAGTTATACTTCTCTGCTGCAGAGCAACATGGCACCTCTCTAGGCAACATCTGGCAGGAATAAATAGAGCTGAGCCTAAATAGACCCTGCTGCTCTTTCAGTGTCAATGAGAATCACAGAAATAGGTCACTGAACCTTTTATGAATAGAATTGACACATTTCAGGAAAACTTTTTTTTTTTTTTTCTGCTGAGATAGCATACAGTGTAAAATGAAGAAATCTCCCAGGGTAGAACTTTCAAAACCCTCTTTTAGATTTATTTCCATTATGAGTTTAACTGCTTTGCATGTGTGTGTTGGAGGTATTTATACCACAAGTGGGCCTGATACTAGAGGAGGCCAGAACAGGGTGTCAGATGCTCTCAGTTGTGAGTCACCATGTCAGTGCTGGAAACTGGTTGAAACTAGGTCCTTGGCAAGAACAAGTACTCTTAACCACCAAGCCATCTTTGCAGCCTTCAAAGGTAGAAGGCACCTGGCATTACACTTAAACATTCTTTTTTTTCTGCAACATAAAATTTCTCTGTGTAACAACCCTAGCTGTCCTGGTATTCATTCTTCAGACCAGGCTGTCCTTGAACTCCCAGAGGATCACCTGCCTCTGCCTCCCCAGTGCTGGGATTAAAGGTGTGTGCCACCACTGCCTAGCACATTTAAATATTCTTAATGATAGTGACTGACATACAGTGTCCCATGTATTTCTTTGCTAAGAACAACCTATACAGCTAGCTACCTGGACAGATGAGACAGTTCTGAGGTATGAACAATTCACTGTGAACCCTTGCCCAACCATTTGGCAATGGCTTTTGATGGAAAAGGAAAATAATCAACTGTGGGCAGTGTTTTACTCTATGACAAAGTCAAGATCTTACTTGGGTTTGTCTTCTTTCCACCAGTTTCCAGCACCGACATGGTGACTCACAAATGAGAGCATCTGACACCCTGTTCTGGCCTCCTCTAGTATCAGGCCAACTTGTGGTACAAATACCTCCAACACACACATGCAAAGCAGTTAAACTCATAATGGAAATAAATCTAAAAGAGGGTTTTGAAAGGTCTACCCCGGGAGATTTCTTCATTTTGTACTGTATGCTATCTCAGCAGAAAACAACACAGTCTACCAGATCAAGTCTGGACAATTATCAAATACATGGTTGCATTATAAGAGATAAGGCTGCCTTGTCACCTCAAATAGCATCATTCCAATTCTCCCAAGGACTTGGCTTATTGGGCTTAGGACAGCCATATTGAATTTTGCCCAAGGCTCCTTAAGACCAGCCAGAGTCCCGGTTCTGTTCTGAGGGAAGCTGTTTGTGACCTGCCATCTTTAGAAAGCTCTCTCCAACTGTCATCCATCTCCTTCTCACATCAGCACTGCTCTGTTTCTTTCCAAAGTCTACCAGCTTCAGGGAGAATTCTCACATCTCCTCACGATTTCCCAGGAGCCTCTCACTCCTCTCTACTTGAGTCCAGTGCAGAGATGAGCGTGGTCAGCTGATTAGGAAAGCCAAGCCTCGGGTAGCTGTGAAAAAGATATTGATTCTAAGAACAGCAGTAAAAGATGCACAAGGGTCTGTCCCAGGAAGGGGAGATGAATGTGGGTCGCTGCAGGCTGGAACAAGGTAAACTGAGTGTTCAGAAGGTCTGACTACAGGGAAAGACGTGTTGTATGGTAACTAAGATGATATTCATTCAGCAGCCCCAAGTAGAACGCATTCGAGAACACAGGCACCAAGGGAGTGAGGAGTCAAAGACCCTAATGTGGCATTTCTAACAGGAACATACAGTCTGTCCACGCTATGTGCATCCATCCATTCATAAGTATGCAATGGGCACTTACTTTGCTTGAGATCTCACTGTGGACTCTGGATTAGCATCATGGTTCAAAGATGTTTCCATTCAGATGGGAGGGGTCCAGGCTGTGTGAACAAAAACCAAGTTAGGCAATATTTTAAAAGTTTATTTTCCATGCTGATAACTACTCTTGGAAAATGATTCAGCCTGTGGAAATCTGTGACCAGGAAGGATGTTTCTAAGGCAATAAATTCCATAGGAGACCTCAAAGATGAGAAGGTGCCAATCAAAGATCTTGGACAAAACATTCTAGTTAGATACAAGAGTTTCAGCAAAGGCCCTGGGGTAGGAAAGCTTCCACACACTTCAGGGACAGAAAGAGGACCACTGTGGCACAGCTAAGAGTTCCGTGTATCCAGGTAGCATTCTGACCTGTTTGCCTCCTGACCGTGGAACTGTTTCTTTGGTTTCTAGATATTCTGGGTCCTGCCTACATCTCTTTCTCTTTTCTCTTTAGACCAGCTACAACCGGAAGTGACTTCAATAGACATAAAAACCCACCTAGGGTGTGAGAAGGAACTAGCACCAGCTTAAGTCATTGCAGAAACAGAATGAGGAGAAGCTCTGGGGCCAGCCTGGCTCCCTTTTCACAGTTGCAGTTCTTAAGCATTGTGACCCATGAACCCCTTCAGAAATTGGACTTATGAAAATTACACATATACAGTATTCCATATACATCTTCAGAAGGGTTGGCGGCCATGTGAGCAAAGTTGAGCAGGACTCTCCTAGGGCCCTTCAGCAGCTCTTGTTAAGCTAGCCTGTTTTCTCAAAAGATGGGATAGAGGTGCAAAATTTACCTTATAAACAGGAATCAGCCTTTAGCCACCAGTTCTTATGACTATACCATATTCAAGAGAGACACACCTATATAGGACAAAATGACACGTAATGATGGGAAAACATGTTTCCACAGTATCTCTCACTTTGCAACACATGGACCATTCTATCCTCTTGGTTTGCTTTGCACACAGGCAGGGCTGACGTTGCCCCATTTTATATATGGGGAAATTAAAGGGCAGAAGGCCAAGCAGGTGCCTGCAGTAACTGAGCCAGCTGGTGGCTGCCCTGGAATGAAAACCTACATCTTGTCATTACCAGCTGCAAGCTCCTGCAGAAGCTCAGGGCAGGACAGTCAGCATTGTCACTCCTTTTCTCCTTCTCTAGCCCATATTTACCCTTGGGCCTGGTGACATCCCTGCAAAGGCAGTCTCCACACACACTGTGGCCTGTGTGGACCTCCAGTGAGAAAGTAGTTGTGGGGAGAGAAACACGGAGCTTGCTAAGGTTGTGAAGATGAGGGAAACTTCCCAGAGGGACATCTTCTTGGTTGGTTACATCTTGAGTCATTTCCTTTATCTTTTGAAGACTTAACATTTCTTGCCAAACTTCTGCAAGAAACAAACCTTGAGGACCGCCACCTAGTGGCCTGCACCATAAGGACTGACACTCATTTTCCCTGCTGTTCCACGGGTTGGTTGCCTTGCCTAGAAAACTGGGCCCATACTTCTTGTCGTTCACCGGGGTAAATTCCAAGTGGATCAGGTATCCTGATGTGAAACATGAAACTACACAACTGTTAGGGGGAAACTTGGGTGGATTTATTTATATCCTGGGTGTGGGGGAAGTCCATGATTGAAACTCTCTGTGTAAGACACCTGCCATTCCAAGTTACAGGGGTGACACAAGGCTCACCCTCCCCAGCCAGTACTAAGAATGACTTAACCTGGACTCATGTCCTCCAAAGAGATCAGATGAGAAACCAATTAGGTTGGTTGGACCCATTCCTCAGGTTTTCTTCTTGGCAGAAGGTTTAAAAATAGGCCTTATGGTTGTGCCTCACAAAGGGAGACAGTCTATTGGTCATGGTGATATATACCTCACTTCTCTCTGGAGACTGATGCAGGAGGATGGCTTGGACTCCAGAGTCTTAGAGCTACCTTGGCAACACAAAAAGAGAAATTTGAGAGGACACCATTAAGTGTCACAAGACATAAAACCCCATCTGAGCTTAACCAAACACTCAAATAAATGTTTTCTAATGAGAAATAAGACATCTAAATGCAATAAAAGTAAAACAATAAATTCAACAATCTTATTCAGAAATGATTGCCTCTCAAGGACATTAAAAGGCTGTGAGAAATTTATCCTGGGTGTGAGTTTATCTATGATATTAGGGATATGAAGGACATTTAAATATTGGAGAAAAATGTCACAACTTGGTAGGAAATCAGGCAAAAGGCATATATAGTTTACAAGGACATAAAATGTTGCTAACTAGACCTTGAAAATATGGAAACGTGTTAGTTTCCACTTACTCTGCTGTAGGGGCTGGCTCGAACCACACTAGTCTATCAACTCACCAAGGTCAGAAGTTTGATAATGTACTCTATTAGCATGGCTGTGGGGAAAGGGGCCTCCTCTTCATGAGTGGGAATGAAAAAGGTACACTCTGTATGGGAGGAATTTGGAAATATTTAGTAAAATAAGGAGTTTTGAATGTTTTTAGAAGATGTTGATTTGGGAATGACACTGGGGTAGTAATTCTGAAGGCATTTAGGGCAATTACAGGATAGAATGTAGGACTAAATATGTTGATGCTGGCAGGAAGCAAGCAGTGTCGAGGGAAAATGTCAAATATGGAATGGGAAGGTAAGGGAGAATGCCATGAAACTGGTTCTGAACTAGAGAAAGTTTCTTAAAAACAAAAAACAAAAAAACTTTTCATTTATTTATTTACTTCCATGTTGCAGGATAGTTGATCACACTTCAAACTCTGAGATTGGGTTATATACTGGAAAAACCTGCCTCTAGCTGTGGTGTGGCCCGGTTTTAGTACACACCCTTAATCCAAGAGCTTTCCACTTTATTGTAAACAGGATTAAATAAAATCAACCACACGTCAAGAGGTGGAGCAATCAACTAGTTGACAGGAAGTAACCGTAGACAGTAAGAGGGAGTCAGGAAGAGGGATAGACAGAAGCACAGGAAGTAGTAAGGAGGGACTTTGAGTTTGGCTGTCCTTTTTGGTTTGGTATGGTGGAAGAGAAGCTCTCTTTCTGAGACACCAGCAGAGAAGGAAGGTCTGCTGGCTGTTTTCTCCGCCTCTCTGAGCTAGCAGGTTTTCACCCCAGCATCCGGATCCTGAGTCTTTGACAGTAAAATAAAAGGATAGTGACTTAGTTAAAACAACTTATTTCTCCTTACATGGAGGTGGCTGAGCCGGCAGTGGAGGCTGTGGCTGCCAGAGACAAAGGATCCCCTGGGCTGTGGCTTCAGGACCTGAGATACAATCAACAACTGAGGCAGCTATAGGAATGGGCGCAGCCATTGTGCCACAGACATAAAACAGTACCTCTACAAAATGCATTTCCTTACTCAATGCACTAGGAAGGTCTGTAAGCAATGGCATCCAAGTGACTGTGAGCAAACCTCTGAAAGCCACCCACTAAAAGAAACCTTGGAGAAATGGCTCGTCATAGCTCTGGTGCAGGGAAAAATACAAAGAGAGTCAGAAAGTAAAGGCACCTCCAGTCATCAGGTTGAGGGAACCTCCACTAACCAACCTGGGGGCAATTAGGGTGTCAAAAAATAAAGTAACATAGGTATGGAGGTGCAGGTTAGTGACAGAGCACTTTCGTAGTATATTGTAGATCCAGGATCTACCCTCAGCATCACAAACCATAACAATGACAATAATGATGAAGAAGAGGAAAATCACCCAGTTGGAACCGAGCTGCAGGCTAGCATTCTTAAAGCCAGGAAGTGCTCTGCAGGCTGCTGGGGGAGAAACACCATCAATGTCTTACCCAGCTGTGAACCCTGAGGGCTACAATACTAACCTGCCAGGCAGGATGTGTCCATCGGTACAACAGAGGCATGACCACCCTACCTGGCGAGCAGGGAGGAAGTTTCCAGCTCAGGTTCAGCTTAACTTTTTAAGTCCTGCATCCATGGTTGTCTTTAGCAATAGGTCCTTATCATCAAGCTGTGCCCTTCCAGCTTCTTGGACTCTAAGGTACTCCCACCAAACACACAGATCTAAATCTGTGAAGCAAGGATCTTAAAATAAGAGATAGCACATGGTGTTTTCCTTTCAGGGCCTGGACTACCTCACTCAGTATAAATTTTCTCAGTTGCATCCATTGTCCTGCAGGTTTCATTTTTATTTACAATCAAATGAAACTCAATTGTGTATATAATTGTGTATATGTGACACATTTTCATTATCCGTTCATCAGCTGATGGACATCTAGTTCGATTCCATTTCCTAGCTATTGTGAGTAGATCAATGAACATTTCATAACTGTTGAGTTATTCTATTCTTAGGAAGGAAGTTGCTGAGTTCTAGCTCACACTCAAGGAAGAATGTCTGTAAAGTCCTCTATCTCAGCCATTGAAAGTGTCACCCATCACAGAATAGACTGGCATTATGTGCCTACAGATACAGTGGCACTAGAAAATACACATCATCACCACTGTAGTAGTGTCAGGAGTGAGAGGAAGAAAGAGACAGGTAGAGAATGTGGACATTCCATAAGGTAACTAGCCTGGACTCTAAAAATGTCAGCATACTGGAAAAGAAGTCAAGCCTTTCTAAGCTATGGAAGATTAAAGTTCTGGCTGGGTGGTGGTGGCACACGTGCCTTTGATCCCAGCACTCAGAAGAGAGGCAGGCAGATCTCTGAGTTCAAGGACAGCCTGGACTGTATAGCAAGCTTCAGGCTAGGGCTATGTAGACAGTCTTAAAAAACCAAAATAAGAAAAGTATAAAATTTCTGATTAGAATGGAAAGCCAGAGAAACATACAGAAAAAGGCACACTACAACTGTCAAGTAATTTGAACACAGACCATCTATCAAACTAGTAATGCAGTGTCAAACTCATTGGGTATGTCAGTGATCTGGTGGCTATTGAAGAGAATCTGTTTTCTTAAGGGAAAAAAATCTAGGAGTCAAGTGTTAGGAACCACCAGGCATGGTGGTACATTGCTTTAATCACAGCACTTGAGAAGCAGAAACAGTTGGATCTCTGTGAGTTCAAGGCTAGCCTGGTCTACATAGTGAGTTCCAGGACAGTCAGGGCTAGGTAGAGAGACCCTGACTCAAAACAAAAGTGTTAGGAACCACAGAAATATAAATCCCAAGGATTTGGTGCTTGTAAATTGGGGGAAATACAACCCAATCTATCATTCAAAATATGTATAAGCATTTTCAATATTCACTGCATTATGAACTTTCCCCTACCTTTAAGTTTTCCAACTAAAAGGTGGAGGCGGAAGGTGTGGATGACTGTCAGGAATGCATCCCAGGCTCTGCGAAGAGCCTTGGCACATGCTGGACCCTCCTTAAGACTCTAGGGGACCTTCTAGGGCTACCAGTACTTCCTAGTGTACATGTTGACGATGGCCAGAGACATCCCTCACCCCACCAGGTAAAGTTTAAAATATGTGTTCTTAGACCATGTGTACTCCTACAGCAGAATTCGTGAGACTGGGCAATGTATAATGAGCAGAAATATATTGGCTAACAAACAGTTCTTGGGACTGGAAAGATGAAGCTCTGTTGAGGGCCAGCTTGCGCTAATGTTACAGAAGAGCGAGAGGGGAGATAGGGTTATAACAGACGGCCACCATTTTTTATAACCTTGTTCCAAATCTCAGCATTGGTTTCTCGGGTGACATTCCAGCTGGCTGGGATGGCGGTGCACACCTGTAATCCTGGTACTAAGCAGGCTGACGCAGGAGGGTCTTGAATGTGAGATGAGTTTGGGTTAGATAGAAAATTCCAGGTCAGCTTGCCCTACATTTTGTCTGGAAAAATGAATGGGTAACCAGACCATAAACAGGTGGCTCAGAGAGTTAGACAGACCTGGATTCCAATTCTTACACTGGCTCTGTAACTTTGGTCAGGTTGCGGAACTTCTCTTACCCTCAGTTTTGTCATTTATTAACGTGGGAGTGATATGTATGACTGGTAATATCCTAAATAAATCTTTCTCTCAGGCCACTCCCCACCCTTCCACTTAATCCACTCATCAAACATCATTGCTGTGTACGCTGGGGGAAAATGATGGGCGAATGAATCAAGGTACTTCAGGAAACACAGACAAAATGGGAGATCCCTGTGGTCAATCCGTAAAGGCCTTACTGGTCGAGGACTTACCCTGAAAGGTTTCAGGGAGCCGTAGAGTTGGGCTGTCTGCAATGGCGAGTCTGGTGTCCTGTGCTTGTGAGAAAAGAGTGTTCATGGCAAAGGTATTAGGTAGTTTAGGAGTCCAGCAGATTGCCAGATCTCCTTGGGAAAGAGCAAGTGAGCAGGGCCGTATTCAGGAAATGGGTCACAATCAAGCAGTACCAGTCTGTCTGGGTGATGGTGCACCTTTAAAGAAATGCCCCCAAAGGCCATTCATTCCCGAGAGGATAAGCGTGATGTTTGGTTTAGAAAACTTGGCTATGTTACATTGATAGAGGAGGAGGAAGAGGCCCTTTAATTGATAACCAGAGGGAAACTCGGGGCATCACCTTCTCCCTTCCAGAAGGGGAAGAGAAAGCCTGGATGGGAACCAGGCCTAATGGCGGGGGATGTAAAGAGTGAAGCTTGTCTGCCACCTGTCGCTGCATTTTATCTGGTCTCTGTTCCTGGAAGCACCTAAAGCCCCATCTACAACCGAGACTGCAGATGCTTCTTTCCTTTTAAGTTACTTTTTAAAAATGTGTAGTTTTGTTAGGTATAGTGAGATAATCCAACATGTGAGTGCAATGTAACACACCAGGGAGCTCAGCTGGTTTGTTGTTGCTGTTTGTTTGTGGCCTTTGTTTCTGTTTTTTGAGGTCCTGAGGATAGTAGCAGGCCCTTGTTTGTGCCAGATGGGACTTCTACACTGAGCTACACCCCAGCAGCCTGCCAGCTGGAGAGAAACACTGGAATCTGCTCCTGGTGAGCTCACCCAGCCTCCCTCTGCCTGCCTCCTACACATTACTGCTTTCTGATCACACATTTTTATTATATGTTCACTTTCTTTTTTCTACAAGTACAAATTACATTTGATGTGATTTTAAGGGTTTATTTTCATTATTTCAAATTTGTGTGTGTGTGTGTGTGTGTGTGTGTGTGTGTGTGTGTGTATACACGAGTGCATGTGTGTGCAGCTGGAGTTACAGGTGGTTGTGAGTCACCCCATGTGGGCATTAGGAACAGAACTCAGATCTTCTGGAAGAGCAATAGGCACTCTTGAACCATCTCCTCAGCCCCTTATTATTGATTACTTTTTTTTTTTTTTTTTTTTTTTAAGGCAAAAGGGCTTGTGAGAACTCCAAGCATCCACTTCCCATGCCAAACTAAGTGCATCTTCCTAAGATCTATTTCCTGCTGTTCTGATCCGCTGTGTTTCCTCTGTGTCTTCTCTCCATTTCTAGAAAACAAGAAAGAGAAGGAGAGAACATTCTGGTGGCTTTGAGCAAGCCACAAGAGCGCTAAGCAGGGCTGAGAGCTGTGCTCCCTGGACCCAGGGACCTGACCGGGACCTGGGAACTGGCCTCTCTGACCAGGGCACCTCAGCCTGCTGCGCACATGCACAAGGAGGCCTTTTGCCTCTCTCCAAAATAATTTTCCTAAGAACAAAGAGTATGCACAAATAAGTACTTCCATCTTCATTTCAAATTCTAGGTTTCAACGGCAATATTAATGCTACTCCGCAGAGCTGCAATAATATATTATTATTTCTATTTTACAGTTCTCTCCTTAAAGTAGCAAAGCGAATGTTTAAAACAGCAAAAACCCGCAGTCCCACAATTCCCCATTCAGGCTCAGAGTCTGTACTCTCCTTTTCAGAATTGAGCATAATTGAAAACTATGCAAACCCCCGATGTGCTAAATGCTGCAGTCATTAAAGCATTTTTTTTTTTAATTTTTGGGATAAAAGATCGTTCTTGTGGTTGTGGTTATTATTTATTTATTTTTAGAAACCCCAAACAGGCTTGCTTCCTGTTCCCAGACTGACATCTGCTGGGGACCACAGGCTGGCGGGCTTGGGAGGCAGGCCCGCAGCCGGTTGCCAATCCGCTCCCTGGGGTTCCTCAGAGCCCCCTAGAAGTCTGTGTGCTGCTGGGGTGGACCCGAATTTGACAACCTCCCGGCGGACCCCACTTTCTCCTGCTCTTCTAGCGGTCGAAATAAGGCTCAGAATGACACAGGATCTTGGCACAGGATCCTCAGGTTGGTGGCTCTAGCAGGGAAATGATGGGCAGGGAAGAACTGGACATAATTAGGCGCTTGGGCAGGATGTGTGACCCCCGTGTGACCTTCACTCAAGTGCCAATAGGCCTGTATGCCATTTCCTACCTTCTAGACGTCTCCGCGTACATCGCTCACTTGGATGCCCTGTTCTGTGCATTCAGTCCTGTAAAGCAGGTCCCAGTTCCACTCTTCACATTTTACAACCAGGAGCCAATCTGGCTTTGCCCTGCAGAATGAAGTCGATTTATAGCAGCCTGGCCCTTCCTGTCACCACCACCTCCGCATTCCCGTACCCGTCCCCTCCCCATTTGGGAGCGAGCCCTGGAGGGCTTACAGAAAAGATCCTTTGCCCTCCCCACACTTGAGTGGGCTGACCCTCCTGCCCATCAGGTGGCCAGCCAGCCCCCCTCCCATTTCTAACCCCTTTCCCTCTAACTGAAATGCCCATCTCCCTCCCCGAAAACTATTTCTGTAAGATTTGTTTTTATTATCTTTACCTGTAGGTATACGGTGGTGGTGGGGGGTATGCAAACGTGAGTGCAGGTGTGGGCCCCCAATTCTCTTGGAACTGGAGATGCGTGGTGCTGAGAACTGAACTTCTGTCCTCTGGAAGACATGTAAGCCCTCTTAGTACTAAGCCATCTTCTCCAGCTCCCTCTGAACTATTTTGAAGGGCACCTCCAAACGAGTACATTTAAATGCCTTTAGTGGAAAAGTCAAAGAAAATCCCTTGGCCTGAATCCATTCGCTATTCTAATCTTCTTAGCAATAGTGTTAGGAAGGAAGTGTTAGGATTCCCATTTTCATGGATCAAGAAACGGAGGTTCAGAGCTAGGAAGTTCCCTTCCCCAGGCTGCAGTGAACAGCCAGGATTTCTCCATCCTTCCCTCTTATTCTCCACTACAGAACAACAAGGGCTCAACACCATGTGAACATCACAAGGTTGCCAGGACAAGAAGGCTGGGCAAGGGGCATCTTCAGAGTGCCAGGGCTTGGTGCAGGGTTCCCCAGGATCAGATATGTGGGAGCTGACTGATCTGCTCTGTGGCAGTCTCAGCAGGAGGCCCACAAAAGGCTGTTTTCTGTTTCTCCTTCCTTCGTACATTTTCATCTCTTCACTGGAATTCTCCTGTCTGGCCTAAACTGGGTGAGGCCTACCTGTGTTAGACTCTGATCAGGGTTTACAGTTTGAGCCTCTTCCTTTGAGCCTAGCAGAAAAAAAAAAAAAAAAAAAAAAAGATGTGTCCAGCTTATATTCTTTCAGCTGAGCCATGAGAAGACTAAATAATGAAATGGATGGATGCATGGATGCATGGGTGGGTGGGTGGATGCATGTATGTATGTCTATATGTATGCGTGTGTGGATAGATGGATGGATGCATGCATATATGCATGCATACATGGATGGGTGGGTGGGTGAATGGATAGATGCATGGATGGATGGATGGACAGATGGATGGATGGATGCACGGATAGATGAGTGGATGGATGGATGGGTGGGTGGATGGATGGATGAGTGGGTGGATGGGTAGAAACTAACAAGGACTAGACAATACATTTCTAACACATTTGACCCACTGTGACTGGAGGATAGTGAAAAACTAACATCTTCCAGATAACACTTCTCCAGTCAGATGTTCATAGACTAAACAAAAAAAGGGGAAGAAAAAAAATAACCCTTCACACTGCTCTGTATTCTGTGCATCTCCAGTAGACTAATGTGATAGTCATATTCAACACTTATGGTCTGCACAAGTCAGAAATGGAGCACTTGATATTCGTGATAAAGTTAAGACATTTTAACTGGGATAGAATAAATGTGATGGTCTAATGCAGTGGTTCTTAACCTGTGGGGTCACGACCCCTCTGGGGATTGACCCTTTAATAGGGGTCACGTAAGGCCATGGAAAACACAGATGTTTACATTGCAATTCATAACAGTAGCAAAATTCCAGTTATGAAGTAGTAAAGTTAAGTAGTAATAAAGTATGGTTGGGGGTCATCACAACATAAGGAACTGTATTAAAGGGTCACAGCATTAGGAAGGTTGAAAACCACTGATCTAATGCAATGTAGAAGTGCCAACAGCATTGAGGGAAGAGCAGATAGTAGAAAGTGCCAGGCCAGGACCACACAGTCCAGATACGATGACTGCCACCTAAGAGTGCTGGAGACAGAAATTGATCCTTATGGGGGCAGTAAAAAGATGATCTAGTGGTGGTCTGAAACCTTTATCTGTACTGTTTTTCCCAATAGCTGTGCTTTCTACATCCATGGCTGCAGTTGGTAACAGGGGAAGAAAACCTGCCTCTGCATTGTGCATGTATGGGACTTCCCCTTGTTTATACCCTACACAGTACAGGAGGTGATGCTCTACATAGTGTTTGCACAGTATTAGGCAGTAACAATCTAGAGATGACTTAAAGTACATGTGAGGATAAACGGAGGGTCTCTGCAGATCCAAGTCATTTTCTATGAGGGGCATGAGCACACATGGGTTTTTGGTATCCACAAGGCTCCTGGAACCAAT
This sequence comes from Cricetulus griseus, assembly GCF_003668045.3. Lineage (NCBI taxonomy): Eukaryota > Metazoa > Chordata > Mammalia > Rodentia > Cricetidae > Cricetulus > Cricetulus griseus. The sequence continues at coordinate 102,094,205 of NC_048599.1, read as the reverse complement.
TCCCAGCAGACATAGATAGACTGTATTTCAGTGATTGCGAAAGGATGATATGTCACTAACGTTCAGTTTATCAGATTGCATTGTCTTAGCATTTTCTACTCCTTTAAATTCATCAGTAAAAAGGATAACGTGTCCATTAATGAGTCTAGCTTTTAGAGGCAAAAAATGGCTAACTATGGATGAGAGGACACTATTTTGTCAGAGGGTACAGACCAACCCATGAATCTAGGGATGGTACTCTTAGATGCTGCTATTTAAATTATAAGCTATTTATTTGTCTCCTTATTTACAATTAGCACCTGGTAATTTGCTGATCTTACAGAGGTCCTTAGGATCTGTTACCATAGTTACCACCAATGTAAATGCTACACTATATAAAAGAAACAATTTAGCAATGGCTGGCTATTAAGTGGTGCCTATTTAACTGGTTTGGGAGATATTTTATTCTGGTGGAGTCCTCGCATTTTTGGTCCCACTTCAAAGTCAATGTGTTAAGTTTTTGATGGGCTTTAAGATGCTTTCAGAGCCTCATACTCTCACAGTAGGGAGCTGAATGTTTTTCAAAAGAGCCCTGAAGAAAGTGGTGCCTTGTAGAAAACAAGTGCAATGGGTGGAGAGACATGCAATCTTATTTAAAAAGTGTTCAAAAGCCACCAAGAATAGCAACATCTCCTCCCACAAGCCCTCAGGCTCTTACTGCAGGCCCAGAGGTTCCCAGCAGCTGTGCCCATGCCTTTGGCGCCCATCCTCCAGGAGGGCAGAGAGGAATCTGCAGATGAAAAGGCTTCCCACTGTCCTTTTTGTCACCAGACTATAGGCTGTAGGGCCACCCTCTTGGCATCCACCTGGCTTCTTAATAGGCCATTGGGAAGCCATTTAGAGAATTTCCAGACTATGGCCCACAAAACCGTTACCTTGGCGTGATGGGTGACGGGTATTTTCAGGTGTGACCCCTTCCTTCATCTCTCCATCTCTTAGCCTTCTCCCGTGGAAGCAGATGAAGCACAGTGACCATTGCTAGGCAAAGCCTCTGATAAAACGGGTCTCTCCTTATTCTCAGGAGAATTCAGGGGTCTTCGCTCCAACTTGGAAAAAAGAGTTTGAGGAGAAAGAAAAGCAAAAGAGATATGAAAGAAGGAGAGAGGAGAAGGGACGAGGAGGGAGGGTCAGGAAGAGTAGGGGAGGCAGGAGTAGAGGAGGCAGTGTCTAGCTGTGGTTCAGCAGTGCCTCAGGCTGGCCTTTAAGCCAAATGCCAGGGGGATGGGGAGACTGTCAGCAAGGCCACTTAGACCACGGTTGCAACCTAAGGGCTTCCAGGGTTAGAGTGGATGGGTGAGACAGGCCTGAAGGAACAGCGAGCAGCAAGGCCTGGGTCTGCAGAGGGAACTATCCAACCTCAAAGCAAGAGGATCCCTTTGACTTGAGTAGATTGCAAGAGGCAAGCCAGGGCCTCAGACCTGGCAGAGTCATATGGACAGGGATTTGGGGGCATCTGAGCAGTGACTATGTGTGCCCAAAGTGAGAATATACATGGGTATCCCAGAAGTTGGGCACAACCCAGGGTAGGTGAGAGAGTTCCATTAAAGAAGGAACTTAAGGTACTTTCTGTTATTGTTTTGTTTAAAAAGAAGAAAAGAGAAATGCTGAGACATGAGACATAAGACTATAAGTTTATTATAAGGCCCGGCAGAATGGGGAGACTAAGAAGAGGAACAGGGGTAAATGGCTGACCGCCACGGCCGGTCGCCATAGAGAGACAGAGCCGGGAAACAGAGAGAGCGGGACAGAGAAACAGAGAGCGTAAATGGGCAGGGGCCTATCTTTTAAAGGGGTCCTCTGCACCTGCTGCAGACTTAGTTCCCATGGAACCTTGGGCTGACCAGGGTTCTGCCTGAGTGGATTCTACCAGGTAACAGGGGCAGGCCAGCATAATGCCTGAACCTTTCACTTTCCCCATCAGTCTGGAAGAAAGGCGCTCCAAATCAAAAATCAGTTTCTTGTAGATTTCAATCTCTGAACTGAGATTTACACTCAAGTCATATGTTTGGGAAGCAAACTTGTTTATTGTAGGATTTCTCAGAACTTTAATATTTGAAAATATTCCATTCAGTAGATCACTGGTGTGCTGGCAAATGATTAATGACCAACTTGAGAATTAAATCTGGGCTTAAAAGCTTTGATTTATAGTGTTGCAACTTCCACGATGGAAACCCAAAAGTCATTCCAGTTTGAGAGTCCCCTCAGGCCTGCAGAGGACTTTGTTATTTTGTCAGTCCCACTTCTGACATTCTAACAAGTAGGGGTGAGCCAGAGGGCTCCTCTCCATGACACATTCAATGAACTCCCATGCAAAACTCTACCTTGCCTGACAGTAACGCGGCACATCAAGACCCTGTGCTCTCATGTACCAAACCGTCAGCTTCTTGACTCATCACAATAGCTCTACATAAGTGTTTGTTCTTTTGAGAAACACTTTCATTGCACACAGCAGACTGGCCTTGCACGCCCATGGTCACACCCTCCAGAGTGATGGGATTACAGGTGTGCACTGCCAGGAACTTAGGTTCTTCTAAGTGACCATACTCATGCCAACATGATTGATAAAAAGAATGCAGAGAAGACAGGGTCTCTGCACTGAGTTGGCTATGCTCTGTGATGGCCCCACATAATTCCTGTGTGCTGGTGTTCATGCCTCTCCTCCGTGGAGGGCTATGTACCCAGCGAGGTAGATGGAAAAACAACACCGTGTGACTTCGAAGCCTTCATGAAAGACAGTACAACCTTTGCTTTGTTCTTTCTTGGGCTCTCAACAGAGGTCTGGGTGAGTGTCACACTTCCTGAATGACTCCTGGAACAGCGTTATGGAGTCCTGGTGGCAAGAAACTAAGAGTCTCAATTTGCTTCTGTGAGGACGGCCCCACCCCCACCCCAGAAGGGAGCCTGCAGCTCAGTCAAGCCCATCCATGGATGCAGCGCAGCCAAGCTGGAGCTTCTGGCTCAGAGAAACCGCTAGATGATGTTGTTTTAAGATGCTAAATTTGGGGGGTAATTTGTTACGCCACATGATATAATTAATGCAAAACCTAATCTGTAGGAGCGTTTTAACTTAAAAGGGAAGAAAAGATGAAAATGAATAAAGAGAAATATGTGAAACCAACCAGTATGTGGATAATTATGTACTGATTGTTACAGAGTTCAGAGAAATGGGGTGGGGGAGGAGGGCGGAGGTTGTACAGTGGGGAAACAAGAAGCTTATTTAGGAAGCTTTCCAGAGGTTAATTTAGAAGGAAAAGGAGCCTGAAGAAAGGCAAGCCCATATCATGGGGCTCTCTCCTTTGAGCAGAAGTCAAATCTTGAGGCGTTCATCCCAATGGTCTTTGTAAAACTGTGAAACTCACTCGAAAATCAAGAGTCTAGCTTGAAGTCCAACATGGTGGCGCAATGCTGTATGAGGTCCCACTGCTGGGGAGCCGGAAGAGGGACGATCATGTGAGCTCAGGTGTGGGGCGGGGATGAAGTCCTGATTCGGTGTATGTTGTTGATGTGAGCACAGCCATGCCAAAGACCCTAATGCCTCAGACCCATGAAAATGGCAAAGTCTTCCCCAGGTGAGGTCAGAGGAATGGCAGAGTCTTCCTCCGGTTCAAGTACTAGTGTTTACAAAGACTGACCAGTGTGAGCCAAAACTAGCAATTCAGCTTCCTCCTCTGGATGCCTGCATGACTGCACCCTGAGACTGCTCCCAGCGGAGACCTCCTACCGAGGTTAACTCCTCCTCCCTGTGCTGCAAAAAATAAATTCACTTCACCCACTACTCTTCTGGGTTGTGCAGTCAGTGTCACCCTTCAGAACCAACACAGCCCAGTTGATCCCAGCTTTCCTGCAGGTGCACCTGTCTTCATTTCCAGGACCACGCTGCGCAGGACCAGCAGTCGGAAGTTTGAGGGCAGCCTGTACAATGCCACGTGGATGATAGTCAGGCAAGCATGAGGCTGATCTGAAGCTCCAGGACACATATAAAGTTGTGCACCAGAATTCCCAGTGCACTTACAGTGAGATGGGAAGAGAGCACACAGAAGAAACCAGCTAGTCTTGCATATGCAGTGACAAACCATTGAACAGTGACCCTGTCTCAAACAAGGTGGAAGGTGAAGGCTTCATTAGGAGTTGTCCTCCTACCTCCACAGGTGAGGTACAGCAGGGCCTCTATCCCCCCCCCCCACACACACACTTACATACATCATACATACAAAGGAACAACAAAACAGATCCAGATCTTTGGAACAATAGATGAGTTAAAAAAAAAAAGTAAAGTCATCTAGATTTAAAAATTAACTAAAATTAAAAAGTGCTTTACCAGTCTGCAATCTATCATCACTAGTCACTAATTACCAAGCAAAGCCAGGGTAATTATTAGATTGGATTAAATGATAGAATCAAAAGTTTCAGTTCTTGGGGAGTTGGTTTCCGTTGATTTCTATCCAGCTGAAAGGAAGGAACAAACAAACAAACAAAAGCCCCTCAATCAACCAGAGAAAATTAGTGCCTCTCCACAGCCTTTCTTGTTTTCCACGCCGCTTTTGTCAAGGAGGTAGAAGTCACTCCAGCAAAACTTTCCTTTCACTTGACTCTCACTCAGCGCCCTCAGGAAACTTGTTTAGACCGAAGAGAAAAATCAAAGTGAACACAAATAAGCTGCTTGAAGAAAAAGCAGCAGAATAAAAAGTAAATGTGTAAAAGTCACTGTCACTCTCATCAATAGTTAAAGAGGTGTGGACTGAGATCCAGGGAGATTGAATTTCTAAAACTTGTGCAGATGGGCAAAGTCTAAAAGTTCGTTAGTGCTCAGTAGTGGGAGCTGGGGACCCAGGGGACTCACAGGCGGGTGAGATGTAATGTGGCAGAACCATTCCAGGCAATCTGAGGACACCTAGCTTGATTTTTCACGCACAAACCCCTTGTCCCAGCCATTCTGTGCTTCATGCTTTCTCCTTGCTGTGACTTTACAAGGAAGTGCAAGTTTAAGGACATTCATCAGCCCTTTGGGAAATGGTAAGTTAGACATCTCAATGTGCACAACATATGGCTGGCTAAACAAATAAATAACATGTACTGCTGGCTTAGTTTCTATACATTTTTGAAATCGTGCAATCATCCAAGAGCCCTTGGAGTTGATTCATTCTTGTCTTAGGATGGGGCAGCCATAAAGAGAAATACCACTCAGCCATCAAAAAGCTCAGAAGTAGGTCCAGATGTGAGCACACAAAGAACACTCATAAAATAGGAAGTCTCTGGACAGGCTGTGGAGCATAATCCTATTTATGATTAAAATAGTTTTCTATAACAATATGCATGCATAAGTATTTATATTTATGCAGAATATGTTTGCCATGCAAAAGAATCAGAAATAAACAACTATCAGGGAGGCCTTCTGGAAAGGTATGGTAGGAAGTGGGGAGTCTTGTGTTTCATTTACTTATTCTTTAATTGTGGTCAGGGTTAGTCCAACTGCCAAGTCTGACCTCAGAGTTCTCACGCTTGCCTTTCGTCTGACACTAACCGTGTGCCTGGGGTGTCCTAGTCAGACAACCAAATATCTGACACAGACAACTTGTGCCCAGATTTCGGAACCCCAAAAGAACCCACCAACAAGGAGACAACTTACCGAATGAAAGGACAAAGGTTTCTTTATTGACTCGAGGATATGAGCTGCAGCAAGGACGCCATTTGTTCGGGAACAAATGGAGTACCCACTTTCGACTTAGGGGTGTTTTTATAAGGGAAAAGTGTAGGGCCGGAAACTCTGAGATTACAAAACTTCCATTGTTGCATAGGATGGGACAATGATTGTATGCTTCAGGCAAGGTGCAATTAAGCAGGATGCTGCAGAGGAAATGAATTTGTTAGTTATCTCCTGGGCTGGGGACTTCTACAGTTGATAACTATCTGATCCTCTTTGGACTAGAGGAATGTCCACACAGCTCAAGGGTGTGATATCTGGTCTAAGGCCTTGAGTCATGTGAACCATTGTTTAACCTTGTTTGTTGGGCTGCCTTTTGGCAACTCAGAGAAGCTTAAGAGTTTTTCTATTTGGGCTTTGGAGTCCGAGATTTTAGACTTTTATTCATTTTTCCCTTTCAAACTTATGAGAGGGAGGGTTTATTTTGGCTCTTGAGTTCAGAGGCTCGCAGTTGCTTGGCCATGTGCATGGGCAGTGCTGTGCATCCTGTCCAAAGGATCCTGTAAGGGGGCCTTCTTCACCTTCACACAGGACGAGGGAATAGGTACAGTTTTCAAAGTTGTGTCCCACCAATGAGGGACCTCTTTGCTTCAGCTAGACCCCCCCCCCCAATCCTTAAAGTTTCCGGAACCTTCTAAAATAGTGTTGTGGAATATGAGTTTAAGATGTGTCATTGTGAAATATTTGTTTAATGATGCCAAGATGTGTTGTGTTCTTCTTCTTCTTCTTCTTCTTCTTCTTCTTCTTCTTCTTCTTCTTCTTCTTCTTCTTCTTCTTCTTCTTCTTCTTCTTCTTCTTCTTCTTCTTCTTCTTGTTTTGAGACAGGGTTTCTTCATGTAGCCCTGGCTGTCTTGGAACTTGCTCTGTAGACCAAACTGTCCTCAAACAGATACACCTGCCTCTGCCTCCTGAGTGCTGGGATTAAAGGCCTGATCCACCACTGCTCAGCTGTGTTGAATTCTTTTATGCCACATTTGTTTAATTCTGTGAAGCTGTGTTACTTTGCCTGCCTAAAACACCTGATTAGTCTAATAAAGAATTGAATAGCCAATAGCTAGGCATGAGAAGGGAAGACAGGACTGCCAAGCAGAGAGAATAATAGGAAAAATCTAGGCTGGAAAGAAGAGCCAGGAGTGAGAAAAGGAGGATGCCAGGGGCCAGCCACCCAGTCACACAGCTAGCCAAGGAGTAAGAAGGGATGAAAGACATATAGAATAAAAAGAGATAAAAAGCCCAGAGGCAAAACATAGTTAAAGGATAATTTGAGTTAGAAAAGCTGGCAAGAAACTAGCCAAGCTGCGGGGCAGTGGTGGTGCACGCCTTTAATCCCAGCACTTGGGAGGCAGAGGCAGGCGGATCTCTGTGAGTTCGAGACCAGCCTGGTCTACAAGAGCTAGTTCCAGGACAGCCTCTAAAAACACAGAGAAACCCTGTCTCAACCCCCCCCCCAAATAAAAAGAAATAAGAAAAAGAAATGAGCCAAGCTAAGGCTGGGCATTCGTAAGTAAGAATAAGTTCCAGAGCACGCAGGGCCACGCTTGGGTTGCCCGGAAGGGGTGGAGCGTGCGAGACAGACACAGCCTACTGGATGGACATGTTTCTTATGATCCTGTGCCACAAGACCACCATCTTCACCGACGCCAAGGAGTACTGAGTTCGAACTGAAACGCAAGGTCAAGGGCATCTGCAAGCGGCCGCGGCATGAGCCACGGCTGTGCAAGGATGACCAGGAAAAACTCTGGGCTCTGGGCGAGTGTGGCTTCACTAGCCAGACAGCACGACCAGGGCCCCAGCCACAGTGGGCCTGGCTTTCCCAGCAGATGATGCCTTTGAAGCCCTGCGCTTTGAGCCCTTCTCCAGCCCTCCAGAGCTTCCAGACGTGATGAAGTCACAGGATTCTGGAGGCAGTGCCAATGAACAAGCTGTGCAGTGAGGGCCCCAGGACCACCCCTCTAGATACCCATTTCCTCAATAAAGATTTGGATGCTGAAAAAATAAAAATAAAAAAAAAGAATAAGTCTCTCTTTGGGAGCTGGGTGGCAGGCCCCCAAAGTGGAGGGAACCAACTACAATAGTGAGGACCGAGTGTTCAATATAGGAGCCTATGGGAAAAGTTTCATGTTCCAATCCATAAAGAAGGGTGTGAGAAGTGCCCTCGTTTTATTTAGGGTTTCTGTTGCTGTGAAGAGACACCATGACCACAGCAACTCTATAAAGGAAAGCTTCCAATGGGACTGACTTACAGTTCAGAGGTTTAATCCATTATTGTCATGCAGGGAAGCATGGTGGCACTGCAGGCAGACATGGTGCTGGAGAAGAAGCTGAGAGTTCTACATCCAGATCCTCAGGCAGCAGGAAGAGAGAGTGAGACAAGGGCCTGACTTGAGCATCTGGAAACTCAAAGTCTACCTCCCGTGACACACTTCCTCCAACAAGGCTGTGCCCACTTTGACTAGGTCACATCTCCTAATAGTGCCTCTTCCTATTAACCTATGGGCCATTTTCTATCAAACCCCTACACTCATGTTGGATAAATCACTTGAGACACACTGAGATTATCAAATGCTATTATTTCACTTTTGCTTCTAGTTTATTATGGGACAAGATAAAGACAAAAATCAGAAGAGATACACAGAGTCTGAGACTCTGTCCCAAAAAGGAGAGAGAGAGAGGGAGAGAGAGAGAGAGAGAGAGAGAGAGAGAGAGAGAGAGAGAGAGAGAGAGAGAAAGAGAGAGAGAAAGAGAGAGAAAGAGAGAGTACAGAGAGAGTACAGCTTTCTTTCTGGTGATGCAGGAGGTGAAATTATTCAGTTCACTTGCTGTAGTCAGTGCTCTACATGGAATTTGAAAATAAGGTCAATAACACACTTACACAATGCTCCTCGGCCCACAGTTCTGCTCTGACTAAATTGACCAAAAATGCTTTGGTCTTAACTTGGTCGTCATATCTTTCTCCCTTCCCTCCATTCCCCCAGCCCATTTAATTAAGCAAGCAAGGCATGCCTACTCCTGGAACTACATCTGTCTCAAATACTTTAAGAACTAAGACCCCAGAAGGAAGGAAAAGTGTGTATCCTTTAGGCTTGTTGCAAGGTTCATTCCAGGGTCTGGGTGGATGCTAGATTATGATTGTTTTGTTTATTACAGAACATCAGGGCCCCCAAAGCTGCTTTCTCCCCTAATCACCTTCATTGTTCTCCAGGCAAAGACACTGAAAGCCTGGCAGGTTGAGGACATACGTTTGGAAGTTGATTCTATAAATCTTCACAGTAGTCACACAGGTTTGGCTGTGTTTACAAGAAAACAATGAGAAGGTGCAAATGGGCTAAAAAGAAGAAAAGCTAATAAAAATATTAAATACACCCCTAACTTAAACATCTTAAGGACTCTAAGACAACATGCCACAGAGATACACACACAGCACATTTACTGCTGTGTCTTTAATAGCCAAGATATGGAGCCAGCCATCAACAGATGAATGGGGGTAGGGTGGGGGTAACATACACACAACGGAATTTTATTCATTTGCAAAGAAAATTAAAATTACTACTGAAGGGCCCAGACCCAGAAAAGATCCAGCAAGATATAGGCCCCTGACTCAGGAGGATGTGCTGAGTCCCCTGACCCCTTTCTTCTGCCCCTCCAATTTCTGGGAAGAAACTGGCAGGCTCTGGACAGGTTCCCCCAGCCTGGAGGTGCACCAATCCTGAGACTGTTACAATGCAACTAGCAGACCCCCAGACACCCCCTTGCTCTACCCCAATATATGCCCTGCCCCACTGCTGCTCAGGGTCCCTCCTGCACCACCCACTGTGTTGGGCAGATGGAGGACTGGAGTTAACTCATAATTAAAAAGACTGTTTGCTTTTGCATCAAATCTGGTCTCTTGGTAGTTTTGGGGTTCCAGAATAACCACCTGGAAAATAGAACTGTAGATCATTATGTTAAGCAAAGCAAGCCACACTCAGAAAGACAAAATACCATATGTATATTTTTCTAATATGCTGAACCTACATTGAAACTCACATACACCACACATGCAATTTTCTCCTAACTTGGCCAGTGTTCCTTTGACCCTTTTCCTCCCTAACCCAACTCTTTTAGTTTAAGCACACACATATCTGGGCACATGTGTGTGCATGTATGATGAAAGCAGAAATGGGACTTTAAGAAGAAAGAGATCTCAAGGGAAGGAGAGAGGGGAACAAGAAAGAGTAGGGAATGAAAACATGTGCAGGTGACATGAACAGAAGGAGGGATTGTTTGAGGGAGGACAGGGCCAGTGAGAAAAAGAGGTGGTGAGGATGGGGCGGGGGAAGCAAATAACAGCATAATTGTATGTGTATGAAAATGATACAGTGGAAATCATTACATCACCTAAAAACTAAAAATATATTAAATATAGTACAAATTTAAGCCTCTAGGTATAAAGTGGGTGGCTGCTAAAGCTACAGACAATAGAGTAACAAATGCCATGTCTTAAAGAACAGTGATGCTCTCCAATTTGACAACATGGGGTGGTTTTACAACATTAAGAAAAAGCCTGCCTTAGGCACTAGCAGAGGTTATTACTGGTAGCTTTCCAATACTTCCCAAAGGCTGACCCAATTAAGAACTCCAATTCTAAACTTAAAGAAACAAAACAAACAAACAAAAAACTTCTAAAGACAAGAGCTCTAAACTGGCCCCAAAGGTGTTCTCTTCTGTAGGTCGTCTACTAAACATCATTTGTTTGTAATATTCCATTTAGCCAACGTGGTGAGCAAATCAGAGGAATAAAAACACCTCCCTCTTCAGTAGTGCTGTTGACTAGACAACATATTTCACCAGTTGTTAAGGAACCAGGGCTTGACAACCCAAGTAGTAGACGGAATTGTTCTCAGAGAGCCAGGATGCAGCATGGTAGTTAGAAATTCTCAGGGGCCTGCAAGTTCTGTTGGGTCAGGTGTAGAGGCTTTCAACTGCAAATGACAGAGCACTCAGCTAAGGGTGGCTTAGAAATGAGGGTGCTAATTCCTACACAAAACAAGAAGTCCCTTGGGAGGCAGCTTCAACAAGGCTAGTTAGTTCCTCATAGCCTAGGGGCTGCCTCTCTGCCAGAACTCCAGATAGTGTTTTTTAATCCATTCCCTTCTCCCTCCCTTTCTCTTTCTTCAGTTCAGGGATGCTGTCCAGGGCCTCGCACACTAGTCCTAAACTACACCTCTACTTCCATCTATCTGCTTTCAAACAAAAGAAAAGTTAGGATATCCAGATAGTTCAGGAATTCAAGTCCTCACAGAAGGAGGAAGGGTTGGATATCTCTAATGGGGGTGGTCTCCTCCAAAGTCCTGCAAGCCCCCTCTGCAGACCCTCATATGTGTCAGGCTGGAGCTGGCTCAACAGCCAAGCCTGCCCCTGGCAAGAAGGGGGATATCAGGATAACTTCAGACCAAGAATCATTAGTCTCCAGGAGCTGGGTGTGCTCACTCACTAACTGAGCAAAGAAAAGGGGTGGTGTGTTTGTGAGGTGGTTCCAGGCAAACAACCACCAGGGTTGGTGACATTTGGAGGCATTAGCTCATGAAAAGTGAGACACTGGTCCAAAAGCTAGAGTAGCTCGTTACTGCTCCATGACTGTAACATAGGGACCTCAGTCTCAGGACATATCCTGTGAGGGCTGAAGTTATGTTTTAAGTTTAAATTGCTGTGCTTAAGAGCTGTGCTTAAGAGCTTAAGGACAGCTAACTTCCTAGAATGCTGGGGCCTGATGTTCATGTAAGAGAACAAGCCATGTGTTTTCATGTTTGTAAACAAGTTTGGTAGCCCCAACTGCACAGGATGTGTTTGATCACACAGAGGTGGGGTGGGTTACATAGGCTGGAAGTATGTCGAGATATATGCTTACCCTCTTGAATGAAGGCCAGACAAAGCCTTGGGGGTTTTGCCTTTATAAGCACCAGACTAACATGATTCAGCCACTTTCTGGGAATTCCAGGTATGGACCTGGCCTGTGTCTATTGTCTGGGCCAGTATTTTAAAAAGCTTGCTTCAAATTTGGCCCCCCAAATATAGTAATGGTCTTATTCTTACCCTGGTGGGATTAACAATCCCATACATCTTTGGAGGAGGTGAGCACAAGCTAGACCCTTCCCTTCAAAATCCATTTTGCCAGGTCCATCTTTAGAAATACAATTCTTCATTAAATCTATTTTCAAGTTTAAAAAAAGAAAAGCAGCCGGGTGCTGGTGACGTACGCCTTTAATCCCAGCACTTGGGAGGCAGAGGCAGGTGGATCTCTGGAGTTCGAGACCAGCTTGGTCTACAAGAGCTAGCTAGTTCCAGGACAGCCTCCAAAGCCACAGAGAAACCCTATCTTGAAAAACAAAAACAAAACAAAACAAAAACCCAAACAAACAAAAAAAAAAAAAAGAAAAAAGAAAGAAAGAAAGAAAGAAAAAGAAAGAAAGAAAAGGAAGAGGAAAAAGGCTCTGGGGTCTCTGGAATTCGCTCCCAAATGATAGATACAGCAAACCAAAGGTCGAAATCACTAATCCACAACTTTTGACCAAAGTAAAAAGCTTGCTCTCATCCTGTGTTTAGAGGAGTAGGAGAGGGCAGGTCATGAAAACACTGAATTCTAAATGTAGGGTCCTCAGAGCTGGAAGAGAGATATTAGTAAATAGAGTTTAGTTAATCCACTTGGACAAGAGGCTCCAAAGCTCAAGAGGTGGCCTCTCTCCTTGACGTTTTCTCGGGATCTCAAAGGACTGAAAGGAAAGGGTAATGTCTGTGTCACTGATGACAGCAGCTAGACTGGATTGTTCTAAAAAGCGACAGGAACTTTTTTTGAAAGCTAGTGACCCTAACCACTGCTCAGATTTGGAGGGCTCTTGAGAACAACACAAAACTAGAAAGCCAAAAGGTAGACCCTACTGAAAGGTCACCTTGACCCTGAGAATCTGAGTCATTGAGAGGCTGACTTGAGCTTCAGCTCTTCAGCTAACAGAGTTCTTCTCTGGGCGGCTCGTAGACCCAAGAACGATTCATCATTATCCAAGATAATGGAATATGATCCTGACCCTCCCCCCATCCAGTAACTAAAGGGTTAATGAACAAAGGCGCTTGGGGTTCGGAACCAGCTCTTGGACCTCAGACAAACACACACAGCACGATGAAGAGCACCTCATAATATTTCCACTGCCTCTTCAGATCCGCTGTCTCCACACTAAGGTCTTCAGCTGCATTTTCACCTAGAAACAGCAGCTGCATTCTTCCACTCTCTGCCCTTCCTCAGCAGGGGAAGCACTTGTCAAAGGCCAAGGCCACAAGGCCTCAGCCCCTGCAGCTCTGGAACAATGCTGCTCTCTGTTCTATTGGTCCTGAGCTCTCTCTCCTCTTAGAAGCAAGCCTCATCAACATCTAAACATGCTCTAGCATAGTGGTCCTCAACCTTCCTAATGCTGCGACCCTTTAATACAGTTCCTCATGTTGTGGTGACCCCGAAACGTAAAGTTATTTCATTGCCATTTCGTAACTATAGTTGTGCTACTGCTATGAACCATAATATAAATGTCTGATACGCAGGATATCTGATATGCAACCCCTTTTGGGGGGTCTTGATCCACAGGTTGAGGGCCACAGTTCTAGCACTTTCCACAGCTAAAAGCATTCAATCAACCAACCAACCAAAACAACAAAAGCCCCTTTTGCTTGCACAGCTCCCTTCAGCTTCCTGCCCATCAGCCCTACCTCGTGTATGTTAGATCTTCTCAGGGGTGTTCGGACCCTTCTTCCTGGTGAAGCAAACTTGCAAAGCATCTTGCCTTTCGATGACTGGTTTGCATGTGCTTCCTTCCTGTCTCCTCTGTTTGCTCCAGCAGCTTTCCTGCTCACAGGCTGCCCACCTCTCTCAGATGCTGTTTCTTGGACATCTGCACATTCTTCCTGTAATCTCTTCTCTTCCTGCAGACCCCCCTTGTCTAGGCCATCTCCTGTAGCCTTCAGGGTTTGAATACGATTCCCAGAGTACTTACTCTGAAAATAGGTCCTTGCATTCTCAGACCCAGCCTCTGAGCTTCTGGTGTGTGTGCCTAGTGAGCAACTTGATATCTGCAGGGGTGTTCAGTAGCCACCTCATCCTACATTCAAAGCTTTTAAAACAGGGCAGTTTGCTTCTTTACCACCCACTTGGGAGAGTCTCTTGTGTATTTTGAGTAGTAGCTCAGCTACAATCTTTACAAGACGCATCCTTTGCAAACATTTTCTTCCCATCTGTCTGTCGCCTTCTCACATTCTTGACAGTATCTTATGTTTAGTGCAGTGTCCACTATCACTTCTTTCTTTCAAGAATCATGCCTTTGGTGCTTGACCTGAAATGTTATCCCCACATCCAGGGTGAGCTAGGCTTTAGCCTACCCACTTTATACTTTATACTTAGGTCTATGATGCATTTTGAGATCTATTTTAAATAAATTGATGTGATGGGTTTAAGGTCTGTGTTTAGATATTTCTTTCCTGTCCAGTCATCTCAGTACTACTGGTCAAAAAGTCCTGTAGTTGTTTCTTTGTTTGAGACAAGCTTTTCTCTATTATGTAGCTCTGGCTATCCTGGAACTCACTCTGTAGACCAGGATGGCCTCAAACTCACAGAGATCCACCTACTTCTGCCTGTGGTAGTTATAAAACAAAAATCAGTTCGCTAGTTGTTAATTGGTTGTCAACTTGACATCTCTGGGCATGTCAGTGAGGGTGGGGGTGAGGTTGGGAGTACTGAGATAACAGATATCTTAATCGTGATAGGCACTATACCATGGGCTCCGGCTGCCTTCAAGTTTCCAGTCATCTCTTCCCCATCAAAATGGACTGCATCCTCACACCGAGAGCCAAAACAAACCTTTCTTTAGTTAGAAAATGATCTTTATTTTATACACACAGGGTTTGGCACAGCATGTTTATGGCTGTGCACTACATGTTCACCTAGTGACTTCAGAGGCCAGCAGAGGGTGTTGGGTCCCCTGGAACTGGAGTTTAAGATGGCTGTTAGCTGTCATATGAGTGCTGGGAATTGAACCCTCTTCCTCTGGAAGAGCAGCCAGTGCTCTTAACTGCTGAGCCAACTCTTTAGCCCTAAACCCTTCCTTTTTTAAGTTGTCCAAGCAACAAGAAAATGCAATTCAGGTGGTCTGTGTCTGGGTTCTGTTTTATTTCTTTGATATCGTTTTTTTTTTCCCTCCCCAATACCATACTGCCATTGATCATAAGCTTTACTGTAAAGTCCTGACTGCCTTGGACACCCAGAAGAGATTCTTGCCTTCCATCTGCACACACATGACACACCCATGCCACCCTCCTCTTTCCTGCCTCAGTAAACACCTTTGCATCCAGTTGCTCAGCTTAAAAACCTAGAAGTCAGGTTGGTGAATCCCACAGAAACAGCTGACCTGAACAAGGGGGAGCACAAGGACCACAGACTGCTGTCTTGGAGGCCAACATGGGACTGATCCAGACCCCTGAACATGGATGTCAATGAGGAGGCCTCTGCACTCTATGGGGCCCCTGGTAGTGGATCAGTATTTTCCCCTGGTGTAAGAAGGGGCTCAATCCACGTAAAGGGATGCTCTCGGCCTGGACACATGGGGGAGGGCCTAGACCCGGCCCAGGATGATGTTGTAGAATTTGGGGAGTCCCTGTGGAGGGCCCTACCCTCCCTGGGGAGCAGAGGGGGGAGGGGGGGAAGTTGTGGAGGAGGGGAGGGAGAGGGAGAAGGGATTGACATGTGAAGCAAGCTTGTTCCTAATTTGAACAAATAAAAAAAATGGTATTATCTAAAAAAAAAAAAACAAAAATAAAAACACACAGAAGTCATTTTAATTAAAATAAAATTTTTATTTGTTTCTTTTTTTTTTTTTTTTCTTTTCTTTTTTGAGACAGGTTCTCTTTTAGCCAGACTGGACTGGAACTCACTTTGTCACCACAGATGACCAGAATTTAGATTCCTGTCTCTGTCTCCTGAGTGCTGGGATTACAGGTATGAGCTACACCTAGCCAGAGTTATTCATGCATGAGTGTGTGTGTGTGTGTGTGTGTGTGTGTGTGTGGCCAGAGGCCAAGGCTGGTTGTCCTCCGTAATTGCTCTCTACCTTACTTTCTAAGACAAGTCCTCTCACTGAACCTAAAGCTCCCTGATTTGGCAAGACTGGCTGGCTAACAAGGGATTTCTGTCTCTGCTTCTCTGGTGCTGACAGCCATGCCCAGATTTTACCTGGG
Source organism: Cricetulus griseus (assembly GCF_003668045.3). Lineage (NCBI taxonomy): Eukaryota > Metazoa > Chordata > Mammalia > Rodentia > Cricetidae > Cricetulus > Cricetulus griseus. The sequence goes on along the minus strand of NC_048599.1, from coordinate 102,078,217 downwards.
TGCTGGGGATTTGAACTCAGAATTTCCTGCTTGCACAGCAAGCTTGTTACCAACTAGATCATCTCCCCAGCTGCAGAAGTCTGTCTGAACTCTTTCTTTCCACTGACATCCATCCATTCTACATGTCTTGTCAACTCTTCCTGCTGCAAGTGGAACATGCCAGGCTGCATTTATCTCCACCTAGTTCATGTCAAGAGTCAATCTCATTGGTTCTACTATGCCTGGTCTCCCTCTTGTGTGAAACCTTTTTATGTTAAAAGACATGAGAATTTGCCATACTTCTGAGATTCAGGCTTAAAAGGAAACAATCAGCCTAGGGAATGTCCATTCTTCTGATGAGATGCGGGAAGCAGATGTGGTTGAGAGTTCAGGTTAAAGTCCTTTGGAGGGAAGGCAAAACCCTGGCCTTATACAGCTACTCAAGGAGTTACTGAGCACTGGGAATGTGCCTGGTGTGGCATGAACTGTACTGTGAGATTTGAAGGACTCAGGACAATAGTCCTTATCCAAAGTATCTGGGACCACGGGTGTTTTAGATTACAGAGTTTTTCAGATCTGGGAATATTTGCATAGATTTCCCTTGATTGAGCATTTCTAACCATCCCCCCCCCCCGCCCCCACCCCCAATCCTAAATGGTTCAAACCCAAATGTCTTCAATGTCAGTGCTCGAACATTTTGGATTAGGGATGCTTAACCTGTATGAAAAAAACATCTAAGACATTAGCAATTTTAAGGTTGGTTACACATTGAAACAACAACTTGGGTTAAATAAAAATCATTATAAAGATGAATTTTGCTTTTCTTTAAAACTGTGGCTACTAGCCAGGCATGGGGGGTTATACCTGTAATTCCAGCACATGAGGGCCAGAGCAAGAGAATTCCCAAGTTTCAGGCTAGCCTGGTCTTTACAGTGAGTATCAAGCCAAGCCATAGTGAGACTCTGTCTCAAAATCCAAAACACAACCAAAGTGGCTGTTCACAGAAACAGACGCCACCCCTAGCACACTTCTTTTGGACAGTCAGCTGCAGTTCTGGCCTCTGGAACCCACTTCCTGCTCCCTCCTCCCCCTTTGCTCTCGCACAGGCACTGACACCAGCAGTTGGGTGTTTCTCACAGCCAGCGTGGGACTTGGAGGACAGGGCAGGCAGCAGATGGGGCAGGACACCAGCTGACCTTTCACAATCTACATCATAATGCATGACTTGTTTAAAGTCTAAGGGCTTTCCACTGAAGCCAGAGTGAGATCCAAGGTCCCGCACCCTGCGGAGGCCGCCCCTGCACTGCAGCCACCTGACTGACAGGGAAGGAAGGCAGCCCCTGCACTGCAGCCACCTGACTGACTGACAGGGAAGGAAGGCAGCCCCTGCACTGCAGCCACCTGACTGACAGGGAAGGAGGGCAGCCCCTGCACTGCAGCCACCTGACTGACTGACAGGGAAGGAGGGCAGCCCCTGCACTGCAGCCACCTGACTGACTGACAGGGAAGGAGGGCAGCCCCTGCACTGCAGCCACCTGACTGACTGACAGGGAAGGAGGGCAGCCCCTGCACTGCAGCCACCTGACTGACTGACAGGGAAGGAGGGCAGCCCCTGCACTGCAGCCACCTGACTGACTGACAGGGAAGGAAGGCAGCCCCTGCACTGCAGCCACCTGACTGACTGACAGGGAAGGAGGGCAGCCCCTGCACTGCAGCCACCTGAGCCGCTCTGTTTCACTGCATTTGCTGTTGCATCTGCCTGGTTGCTCCTGCCTTTTTCTTCAACATTATAAACAACATTATCAACATTATAAACATTTAATATTTTTGAGTAAAGCATCTACCATTTTTTTTTTTTTGCATTGAAGGCTGCATCCTGTCCATCAAGTCTTGGTTTAAGCACATAAAGAAAGGTAAGTCCTAGACAGTATTACATTGCCTTCAAATGGACTCCTTCAGTGAAAAAGTCACAAAATGATATGTGTAAAATGTTCTCATTTATATGTAGAACTAGTCATCCATGTAAGCACATCCCTAACTATTCAGGAGGACACATACCAACTAGTTCACTGGTTTTCTCTGGGATCCAACCCCACATTGGGTGTCTGCAGTGCAGGGGCTGCCTTCCTTCCCTGTCAGTCAGTTCTGTGGCTCTTTCTCACAAAGCAATGTGAATGAGCAATCTCTCTATGCCAGCTCATATAGATGTACTTTATTCTGTTTTAATGGCTTAAGGTACTCTTTTGTATGGGTGCATTATAATTCATTTTGCCATTTTCCTATATTGATAGATTATTTTAAATTGTTTCTAATTGTTTTTCTGTTACAATTGAATCTTCTTACAGCAAACCGGATTTCAATTCTTTGAACCACAGAAAATAATTTACCTTCTCACCTATGGGAACCAGTCTTTTACCATCGCTTCTGAAATGGCAATACACCATTTAGTTGTGAGACATGGTTGTCTTAAGGATTAGCAAGTTTTCATATGCAGCTTGTATGTTTGTATGATTTCTACTTTAACTAACATCTTTACACTATTAAAGCACATGAATACTTCCTGAAGACCCAATGTTTATAATAATGTATGTATGTACAGCGGCTCTAACAAGTATTTGAAGGATGGCATTTTCTTTTAAAAATTGAGATATAACATATAGCGTGCACAAATGTCGATTAATTGTGTATGTGTGTGATTCTGTCACTGCATCGGAAAAGGGCATCAGATCCCCATGTGCTGGGAATTGAACTTGGGTCCTCTCCAAGATCAGTATGTACTTTGATCTCAGAGCCATCTTGCCATACTTTGTGTGCATGCATGCAAGCATGTGTATACATGCATACTTTAGAGAAGTACTATGATGAGCATACACACATATCATATGCATCTGTATGATATACAGAGCACACACACCTGAGTAACAGCTCCAGAGATAAAATATTTAATGTATCTTACACTCTTTGAGGAACACTTTTTTGTTTTTGTTTTTCAAGACAGGGCTTCTCTCTGTAGCTCTAGCTTTCCTGGAACTCACTCCGTAGACCAGGCTGGCCTCAAACTCACAGAGATCCGACTGCTTCTGCCTCCCAAGTGCTGGGATTAAAGGTGTGCGCCACCACCACTGGCAAGGAACAACTTTGTTTTTTTCTGTTTTGGAAGATGGGATCTCTGGTGTGCAGGCTGATCTTACCTTCCTATGCTCAAAAGTCAGGCCATGCCTAGGTAGGGGCAGCACATTTTATGTAGGACACTTTTGAAGTTTTCTTCCCTTCAATTTTCAGTTCTTCTTTGGGATCAGTTCTCCTTTACGATTTTATGGTGCTGACAGTTTGGAAAGGAGAGAGTCAGGGAAGCAAGAGATGTTTGTAGTTTCTCATCTCTCTCTCTCTCTCTCTCTCTCTCTCTCTCTCTCTCTCTCTCTCTCTCTCTAAATAAAGGCCTGCTGATGGGCAGCTGGATTTAATGGGAAAATAACATGTTGCCGAAAACTGAAAACTTCAAGTCTATTTGATCAAAGTCATTCTAGTCTCTCAAATGTGGCAAAATTCATGGGAGGTTAGAAAAATTTAACAGAAAATAGTGAGCTATGCAGTTTTGGTTATGGAATCTAATGTCTGTACAAGAAAGAGTAATAGGAGAAGCTGGGGCAGGAGGCTTTGGCCAGAATTTGAGAACCTGTCCTTTTTCTAAGCTGCCAAGGGTAGCATTAATGTTGAGTAAATCTTTGGAGCTACTCTGGAAATTCTGCCTCAATTTTATTCGATAAAATAAACTCTGATTTTTAGAATACAGTGTATTAGCTCATGATACCACCACAAGTAGCTTCTGAAGGGCAGATTTTTAGGGAATCATAGAGAAATATGCTCCATAATTCTCGTGTGTGTTTGTGTACTACATAAGGGCTGCTTTCTTCTAAGTTACACTGAAGGGAGGCATGTAGGATTTGACACTAAGTGGCTCTCTCTCTTCTCTGCTCTTTCAAAGGAAGCCATTTAATCTATTTATACATCATCTTCATTTTTGTTACATCTATGGAGACCCTAAGGCTAGAAGAGTAACCAGCATTGTGTGACATCTAAGTAGAATCCAGATCTGGTCAAAAGTCCTCTCCATTCTATACCACTATGTTTACAGTAAAGGACAGGAAGGCATGGAAACAGCTACAGAGCGTGCGTGTATTTGCTGAAGTAAAAGCCAGACCGTGACTACAGAATGTTAGCTCAGACCCAATAGCTTACCCTTGTTTTTCTTTCATGTACCACCACGGTAAGCAGCCAGGTAGCTGGACACCCCAGAGATGCAGGCTCCTGCCATATTGCTGCTTCACTATCTCTTAGGGCAGTGGTTCTCAACCTTCCTAATGCTTTAACTCCTTAAAACATGTTGTGGTGATCCCCCCACCACAAAATTATTTTCATTGCTACTTCATAACTATAATTTTGCTATTTATGGATCATAATGTAAACACCTGTGTTTTCCAATGATCTTTGGCGACTCCTGTGAAAGGGTAGGTGGACCCCTATAGGGGTTGAGATCCACAGGTTGAGACTTGCTGCTTAGGGTGTTGACCTTGCACGCATGATTAATAAGTTCTCCAAAAGGAAAAACAGGAACACACATCCAAGTTGCAAATAACTTCTTCAAAAAGCAGCAGGTAGCCTTGACCCCAGAGTAGGTTTTGTTTTGGTTTTTGTTTTTCTTCTTAAGACAGGGTTTCTCTGTGCTCTAACTGTCCTGGAACTCTCTTCGCAGACCAGGTTGGCTTCAAACTCACAGAGATCCACCTGACTCTGGGATTAAAGGGGTGTAACACCACCAATGCCCAGCCCCAGAGTAGCTTTTTAATAAAACCATATGGAAAACATGATATGTACTCACTCATATGTGGACCTGCTTTATGATTCATAGTAGTGACGGTGCTTTATCAGAGCTGTTTTTAATGATGTTGCTCAGAATGGTTTCCTTCCAGATGATGATTGAGAAGCTAATTAAAAAAAAAAAAAATGGTGCCAGGTACCACAAGAGTAACAGAACTGTGCTGTTTTCTGGGATTTTGTTTTTTACTTTTTTTTTTTGTTTTTGTTTTTGTTTTTTTTTGTTTGTTTTAAATGGAGTGTGCTGGATGTCTCTACAATTTTGTTCAAATGACTGCAGAACCTGGAAAAGCTTTTGCTGCTATTGATGCATAACATACTGCTATTATTGGTCTCTCTCTCTCTCTCTCTCTCTCTCTCTCTCTCTCTATATATATATATATATATATATATACATACATATATATATATATATATATATAAATTTGAATTTTTGGAAACTTTAGCTGTGCTGTCAACTTTAGAAAAAAGTATCCCAGTTTACCATGTTGAGTTGGCATTGTACAGAAATCAACAGCCTTATTGGTCTAGAAATGTTGAACTTAATTTTTTTCCATTTGTACAGGGGAAATTAAATTATGTATTAAATATGTAAGGTCTTATCTACGTGGGTTTGATTACAAAAACTAATAAAGTATTCTCTAAATAAAAAAAAAGTATGGAAAAGACCTGGGAAGTACGAACATAGCTTAGATGTGATACATTCTTGATATACTCTAAGGCAACCAAGGTGGGGCTTCACCAGAGGTCCTCCCCTCCCCTCCCTTCCCTTCCCCTCCCCTCCCCTGACAAATAGCAATATGCACAGGGACCAGAAGAGGCAACGAACACAAATAGCCCTGTCCTTTTCTTCTATATTTGGTGGCAACAGAATGCATGGCTTTTCTGGATGGCCTTTGGGCCTTCAATAGTAGGTCACATAAGTAGGCTACCACATGATGGCTTCTTCCTTGGCTGCTTGTCAAAGTGTGAAGGAACCTAATCTTCCAGTGTGAAAGCACAGAGATGATCTGGAGGTGACACCAGCGTAAGACATTACTCTGTCCTGGGAAACAAACACAAGTGAGAAAGTTGGATCCAAGGACTCCCAACTCTGTGACCCAGTTCCTTTCTTCTGTTTCACTAGAAAATCTGCCTCTCCCTGAAGCTGTGCTTGCTCTGTGATGCCAGGCAGGCAGAGTGTTGACTCTCCCTGTGCCTTTTGAAAAAAAAAAAATCTGTAATTAAATGTGCCCACCATTTCACTGTGACCTTCCAGTGGCAAGATTAATAAACTGACTTACTGACCAAGTAAGACAAATGATTTTCTTTTTGAAACAGGGTTTCTCTGCGTAGCTCTGGCTGTCCTGGGACTCACTCTGTAAACCAGGCTGGCCTCCAACTGAGAGAGGAAGTTCTGCCTCTGCCTCCTGAGTGCTAGCATTACAAGTGTGTGTCACCACTACCCGGCTGACAAATATATCCTTAACAGAGAACATCTACTTATCTCTCCCAACTTTACTTGTACCAGCAACTTTCTATTGCATAATTTTGTCTGTTGGATAGATGTGGACACAAGACAGTATTCCATACACTAGCAAACTGCTAATGTAAACAACTTAATAGGTGCTGAGTGATTTTTGTCATTTTTCAGATTAAATTCAACCCTCACTAAAGGCCTACTCAGGACTGCTCAAGCAACTTGTCTAACCAAGGCCACACAAGTTGGAAGCAGCATATATAGCTAAGATGCAAATCTAACCTGGCTTCCTAACACCCATAGGCCAAAGACCAGACCATGTTTTGAGATGTGCTTGTGCATGTGTGTGCATGTGCGTGCGTGCGTGTGTGTCTGTGTATGTGTGTGTGTGTGTGTGGTTTCTCTCTGTTTTCAATTAACTAATTGCAACACAGGGCTTTTCACTGAGGAAAGAATTAGTAAATGGTTCAGGGTATTTACAGACCATGAAGGTAGCTCAAGAACTGTCACTAACTTTTGTTTCTTTTGAGACAGGTCCTTATTCTGTCGCCCTGGCTGGACTCACATATATACACCACCTAACCTAGAAAGAATTGTCAATATTTTTTTTAAAATTACATTTTAATTCAATTTATTTTGTGTGCATATGCGTGAGCATGCATATAGGGGCCATATGACAACTTGCAATATAGTTGATCCTTTCCTTCCTTCCATCACATGAGTCCCAAGGACTGAACTTGGGTTGACAGGTTTGGCAGCAAAGTGACCTTACCCTTTAGGTCATCTTGCCAGTCAAGAACTGCCAGTTTTTATAAGGGACCCCAAACAATATAAGGAGCCAAAAATCACCCCAAAGCCAAACCCTTCTTTTAGCATATTGTGTTTCTACAGGCTTAAAAATGTGTCAAGATCAATTTTTCCAAGTTAAGGAGTTAGCCATAAGATCCAACATGTCTGAAGGCTCTGTTAAAAGTATTAAAAAAAAAGCAGACTGGCTAGAAAACATGAGACACAAAGAGATCTTGTCCTCCAAGGGATGTCTGAGGCAGAGTCACAATCAGCACTGACAACAGCACAGGGGTGGCTAACAGTGATCAGCAGTGTGGCATTCTAACACTAGAAGTTGATAAAACACTTGGGGGAAGGTTTACTACAGCACGGTGCTGGCGAATTATACATGAACAAAACCTTTATTTATAATTAAATGAGTCATGGTCCATGAAGAGGACTTGGCTTCTTCAACAGCCCTGGTTCTGATCCAAGCCATGCCCGATGCAATGTAAAAGCCCTAACAGCAACACAAGAAAATTCAACTAAAGGCTATCAAAACATTTTCCCATGCTTTTGGCACAAATCAATCTCCTGGGTACAGTTTTGTCAGGGATGAAGCTAGACAGGTGCAAAAACATTTACCTAAAATTCTAAAAATATATAAACTATATTTTATACATATATATCATTGAAAACATTTCAGATACCTTTTTATGCACAGGCAACAGTTCTAGAATTCTAAACTTTTATAGAAAATTCAATTTTGGATATTGCACATTTTTACCATCTAATTTCTGCCCTAACAAATATAGTTACCTCAAAACACTTTCCTTTCTCCTGTAACTGGTTCTTTCCCATGGTGTGCAACCATCTCATTAGAAGTTAGGAAGCTTTTAAACACATCTATGCAGGTTACTGTGATGCAGGTTAATGTGATAAGCAAGGCATTTGATTCTCCTTGTTACCAGAAGGCCTGATGGTCGCTAAGCTACAGTAGTGCTAATGCAGACACAGGAAGAGTTCCCAGCAAGCGTGGCCAACACCACTTGTAGCTTTGCTCCATCTGGCAGTCACCACAGGTTTTAAGTTATACCCACTACTCCATTATACCCTTATCTATTGCTTATTTATGGACTGATTCTTTTTGAGAGAGATCATATTCTCTAGCCTAAACTGGTCTGGAACTTCACTATGTAGTTCTGGCTGACCCATCCTCCCAAAGGCTGAGATTGCTGGCCACCATGGCCAGCTTTAGTCTGTCTTTTGAGACAGGTTCTCACCATGTTGCTCAGGTGAGCCTTGAACATACCATGCTCCTGCCTCGGCCTCCTGAATGCTGGGATTGCAGGCTTGCACCAAATGCCAGGTAACCGAATCTGATTTCAAATCTTTCCTCAGAGCAGCCTAATCTCCCTAGGAAACACCCTTTCTTCCACTGTGTGCTCCATACCTCTTCATCTCTAACAGACAAACTCATAGAGTAAGAATGACGTTCGCCTGGGTCTGAGCCTTCATTTCTTGGAAATAGTTCCTCTTACACCTCTTACACCTTACAGAAGGGGCGGCGCGGGGGGGGGGGGGGGGGGGAGTCGGCGCGACGATGACAACAGAGTCGAGGCTGTGTCTTAAGAGGGTGAGATGGTAAACAATCTCCAGCAAGTTTTTAAACCAGTCTATGAAACTGAATTGAAATAAAAATGCAACCCCTCAGAAACAAAATGGTAAGTTTTTAAAATTTAATAGTTTTAAAGAAAAGCAAAAAATAAAGATGCCTTCCATTTGGTTAGAACAATAACAACAAACAAAATTCACTAATGTCTGAAACAAAATTATGTTCTTTCTGGTCAGAGTCACCTATGTTATAACCTTTGAAAATATCACTGCTATCATCTTTCAATAAATGTCCATCTACAAATTAATTAACTTTTTTTGAGACAATCCCTGGTAAATTATTCTTCTAATTCCCATGAAAGACACACTTTTAAGATACAATTGCAGCTGCCCCACACTGCCAGTTCCTGTGTCACACACACGCCTTAAAATTCTGTAATCAGCAGCCAGCAGGTGCCATATCGCATTCAACACACCACAGTCAGTCAATACAGACATCCCCAAACACACCAAGGCTGGTTTTGTCAAATGTTTTATTGAGTGTAGACATCTGGAGTACTGTAAAACATGCATTATCTGTAGATTCAAAAAGGAGCAAGCCACATTGTCTTCACTGTCAATGTGTCAGGCCTGGCATACATGATGGAGATTAATGAAGTATCATGAGAGTAATATGGGTCTTGAAAAGCTTCTACAATTTGAAGTAGGGTCTTAATCACGTGAAAAGCAAAGCTGTTCACGTTTAGTAACTTGCATTTCATTGAAGATACACAGTATTTTATAATTTAAAAACAAATAAAAATAATTTGTAGAAGATTCCCACTCCTTTGTCTCTTTAGATTTCAGAAACTTTAATTTAAAAAACAAAACCCCCAAACCCAATAAATGCATTTTAGAAGTTGTACATTTATCTGAGAGATAACTAAAATCTATTTCTTTTTTGGTTGCTGAGGTGTATTAAATTTGAAGAAGATAATATCTCCATCTTCAACAATATAATTTCTGCCTTGTTGTCTGTATTTTCCAGCAGCCTGCAAACAGAAAAAAAAAACAAGAGGAAATGGTTTATCACTGATAACCAAATACACAGCGAAAACAATGCAAAGAAATACTCCATGGGTCATGTCAAAACATGATGAAAAAGAAGAGAAGTGTTGGAAGGCACAAAAGTTCTAAAGCAAAGAAAAGCAAAACTAAGGCAGGAGTAGGCTCCCACATATATGTGTATGTACATAATGTATTCTCACTAACTGTTGATACATAAATGTAATTATACCAATATCATTAAGTTTCATTATATGCTGTTTGTGGTGTGTCTGCAAACATTCAGCAAGTCACTCTAAGAAAACTGATCAAATGAGGCAGAAAAAAGCTACAAGTGCTTTGTTTGCTTAAAGAATTCTTTGGTGACCCTGATGACATCTTAAAGACAAGTTTGCTCTAAGAAAAACTGTGCTCAATTGTGGCACATATATTTGAATTTCTTGTAGGCCAGTTTAATCTTGACAACAGTGCTGAACAACTGTGCCTTCTGAACATTAACTAGTGCTGGTGACAAGCAGACTCTAACAGGTTGGAACTGCAGACAGATATATTTTCACTTGTAAATCAGTCTGCAAAGCAACTGATTCCACCTGCTGGTATGCAGACCCAGGGACACTCTTAGTAATGTATACAAATAAAGCAGGTTTATCCTGTGGCCCAGCACACACTTCAGGCTCCTCAGCACCCACACTTAACACTCACAATTAGCAGTCTCCTGTGACCCCGGCACCAACTACTCAACAGGGACCTGAGAATCTTTTGGGAAAAAAATCTCAAAAGTGTTTTTCTTCTGTTAGAATTTCTTCAGAACATGAAAACTTGTCCAAAGTAAGATTACTACTTCCCGTTGACAATACTGAAAGTTCCAAGCCAAGTGAAATGATATTAATCAGTAGTAAGATGCTAACAAAGATCACACATCTGAGGTTTAAAATCAACAAACCAGACTGAAAAGCCCGCATGTGCATATTTTTGATAGTACACTATACAAAGGATTTTGCCTAGCAATATGCCATTAACATGAAATTTATCCTTAAAAAGATAATGTACTCTATCATTCTAACTAAACAATATTCACATGATTTTTGTAAAGATGTGATATACTGAAAGCCAAATGCCACTTATTTCTAGAATATAAGGCCTACTATTATTAAACTATACAGACAAGTTAAATGAAATACACATTGACATGACATATTAGTGTAAGTTTATATACTTTGTTACACTCAAGTTTACTATTAATAGTGACAGTGTTTCTTTAAATTCTCTAGAGACCATTTAATCCATTTCCACTGCTATCAGAAACACTGGTTGAAAAAAAAAATCAATACCCATTTGTGAATCTTGAGTATGTATTAAACAAGACACGTCTAAGCAGTTCATTTGCACTTGAAAGCAGCCATCTGTAGAAGGCAGCTTTGCCTAAGCAGATATGATTGCTAATAGTGTGATATCCCTGTAGACTACAAAGCCCACAGAGCTATTCAGTATATAGTTCACAGCACTGCACTGAATTAGCTATGCTGCACCGCTGGTAGAAATACACACACACACACACACACACACACACACACACACACACACACACACACACAGAGTCAGACTCAAAGTTCTTGTCATATACAAGTAAACACTGTTGAATAAGGAGTATAAAGCAGATCATAAATCCTTCATTTAGTCACAGCTCAAAATTTTAAATGTTAGTTTTGGTTAGTTAAAAACCCACAAGGTATTTAGTGACATTCTAGGTGGAAAAGCCAGAAACCAATCTTTTCCAATTTGTGATACAAAACACTCAGCCTTACATATTATTATAAGCAGGAAACACCATTGCATCTGTATTATAGTTTTTGGGATTGTTGAAGTAGTTATGATTCACATTATTTAAGTTTATTATAACAAAAAAATCTACTAAGGGTTGGTCAGAATTGACAGCATATGTAAGTAAAAAAAAGGAAGCTCTGTCTTGAATTCTAGAAAGAGAAAATATCCTCATTTTAATCTTTTGTGTGAAAAGAAATATATGTTAACATGATATAACATCCTGGCAAAAAACCTCAGACATTCAAGTCTAATCAGTATTCTTGACAAAATTCACCATCAATATTTGCATGCTTATCTCTATCAATACAGATGACACCAACAAAATTAATGCTGCTTAGTTATAAACGGTAACTTACTCTTTTTCTGGTAAATCAAATGGCTCTCAATATTGAACCAGGTATATGAAGATTTTTCCCTTCTTGCTTCTAAGGGTCCAGGGTCCAACAGTACCATCAAAACCCTACAGTGGTATATGACTGACTGTTCTAATAAGACTGCTAAGAATAAGCTCAACTTGAAATATCTTTCACATTCCTTTCAAATTACAAAATAGTCAACATGAGAGTCCTGTTTAAATCTTTCAATATTTTCTATGAAAAATAAATTAAAGCTGCTTTCTACAAGGTCAACTTTAATTAGGTGAACTACCTAATTATTGGATATTAATATGTTTCTGTGGAGAATCAAATAAGCTAGAAAAACAAATTTTGCAACAGAACTTACATTAAAACTCATTTAGTACTCATATTTAACACTGCTTCACTGTGTCTGTAAATCAAATTATAGTTATTAGCTAAAATAAAGCACAATTTTGGACCTGCCCTCTAGTGTTGAAAAAGCAAATCAAATTCTCAAAGAGCTTAAAAAAAAAAAAAAAAAAAAAAAAAAAAAAAGCAGCAGCAGCAGCACATGAAGTTTCAGTACCACAGTACCGGCGGCGGGTTTATCTGACTTGGCATCATCATCTGTTTATTTCTAGTTCATATACTCCAATGGATGACTATGGCTTTTTCATTAGCCACCAGTGAACGAACTCCTTTTATTCATGTGACTTCAACGTGTATTTTTATTTTTAGTTAGAGAAAAACAAACAAAACAAAAAATCCCTCCATCCAGCTATCTGAAAGTGACCTGTGAGCATATGGAGGGGGACAGCTCCTCACCAGCCGACAGTGTGATGCTAACAGGCTAGCAGTACATACTTTAAACAGCTGTAATTTATCACGAGTGCTAAAATTATGAAATTTGCAAGTAAAAATAAAATCATTGCTTACCTTGACTGCATTTTCTGAACCTTCCTCTTTAAAGTCCTCATATTTCATTACTTCAGCCATAATGAATCCCTTTTCAAAGTCTGTGTGAATCTTCCCTGCAGCCTGAGGAGCCTTCGTTCCTTTCTTTGAAAAGGACCAGAGAAAATGAATTGCATTTAAGATAAGTGATAATAAGCATCGAGTTTCTTTCTTTGATCTGTAGTTGGCTCAACTCAAACTGAAGTTTCATACAGTTGGGATGTCAGCCATACAATCAGTGTGTTTTCACCAGTGGACACTGTGCCGCAGGCTGAGCCCAGACGCATCAGCAGGTGTTGAAGAAGCACAGCTCATAGCTTTGTTTTTCCTAACAGTCATCTACGGTTTTATTGATTTAGATGCACTTGGTCTGGTTTGGTGTGGGTTTCATTTCGATTTTCTATTCTTCACAGTGGAAAAAAGTAAAGATTTTTAAGTAACTTTCAAGTTGAATTATAAAAGGTTTAAAAAAGATAAAAAGCCCTCAAAATTTCAGCAAATCTAAAGAACACATAAAAGTCAATATATAAAGGGATATTTTTGAGGTATTTCTACAGGGAATCAGATAAGCTATGGTCAGCAAATAATTTTGACATAATCAAGAAATGTTAACAGTAAGACTTTTGAACATTTTGCATAATATACCCTGCATCTAACCATCATGAATGAAATTCAAGTCAAGATGGGAAGAAAAATGTCTTGTAATTATCCCATATGTTAAATTACAGGAACCTACATTCCAGACACACACAACCACAGAAAGAAATCTGAGAAATAATGGCGACCTACAGCTGCTTAATAAAGCATGTTAAAGTGCTAAAGAGGCTGACACTATAGAGCACAGTTTTTATAATAAAAGATGTATTGGGTTAATGTGGCTACTCGCTGATGCTTACCTGACCGAGCGAGCGTCTTAGCACATTAAATCATGGGAACTAACGATCAGTCTTAAGACAAACCAGCTTTCACATTTCAGACACTGCTTCGCATACCTCAGTTTGAAGTTTTAAGGCTTTAAAATACATCTTTAAAATATATAGTAACAATAAACACTGGCAATTTGTTTAACAACTTGGATTTGCTTTGACATTATTTTTAAAGTTTATATGAAAGGACCTCGGTTAGGAGTCAATCAGATATCTTCTTACAAAAGAGACATAAATGAGAGTGACTCTCGGATTCACAGGCTTATCTAACACTGCTGACCATCTCCATGTTTCTATCCATACTAAATAAAAACATACCAGAAGCACCAAGAACAGAGTCAGGCAGCACTGACCACCACAACGTACCTATTTTGAACATCACTAATACAGACTCACTGAGACACTGATCTAAAAGTCCGACCTGTTTATATTCTGTAACACATAATTTAGGACTACATACATTTCAAAATATTTTTTCAGTAGGAATTACTATATTATAATATATTTACATTCAAAAGCAAACTATTACATTTCAGTCTATTGTCCTCTGGGAATAAATTAGTCATTCTCCCTAGTCATATTCAGTATACACTAATATTTAAAATATGTACCACATTCTTGAAGAAGTTGAACACAAAACAGTGGAAATAAACATCACTTCTATGGATTCAATAAAAAGGAATGAATTATTACACATTGAGTTTAGCTTTTTGAGCCCAACTGTGTATCTGTGAAGAGCATAATGATGTCATATTGCTTTTATTGCTGAAATGTAATCCGAGCAAAGCAAAGGAGGAAAGAACCACCCGCAACCCAAACAAACTTAGCGAATACAAAATGAAAAGCAACATCAATTTCACTGCAGACAAACCCAGTCACACAGATTAAGCAAGCACAATACTGGTGCGTCTTATCTCTGACCACAGGAGGAGGGTAGACAGATTCTACAGGATGAAGAAATTCAGACTATGTAATAGGCAGAATCAATTGTTACCTGCCTCAATCAATGCCGCTCCACTTTCACTGTTCAGCAGCTCACAAATAATTAAAGTTATCCTGGACAAAAACCTCATCTGTAATGACTAGCTAACCGCCACCATGACAAACTTCAAAGTCAGTGATATTAATCTGAATTCAATAGTGTGGAACTGGATATAGCTGATGAATAAGTATGAATCTTACCCTGATGGTCCACGCACGCACTTCATCTGGGCCTGCAGTGAAAAAGTATTCTAGTTGGAGTGCTGCAAACCCAGCCTTAATGATCTTTGGCAAAGCACTGAAATAAAATGAAACAAATTCACTCAACATTTAAGTTGACTCTGCCAGGGATCCATCTAGAACTGAAATTATTCATCTCAAGCAGATAATGGTAAAGATATTAGTAAATGACCATTTATCTTTCATAGCACACTTGAAGGGGTCAGATAGCTGGAGTTATTCTTAAAACACCCCTTCTAAAATTGGTTTTAATTGTATTATCCTGAAGCATTTTGAACTGTTTACTATTAAAAATGAAAAATTGTATCTCCCCAGCCTATAACTATTTCCATCCAATATTATTCCCAGAACTTGAGCCATGAAAGCAAAATTATTTGATTGAAACCCAATCTTCTAACAATATATTATTGTTACTCAGAAAAAAATTATGGCAAGTGATTCACCCTTTCCCCTCCCCCGTCTAACATGACGAAAGAGTTTTGGCGATCATCCCTCCTCAAAAATATACATAACTAATACCTATGTTATAATTAAAACACTGTACGGAGGTGACAGATGACAGTTAAAAACTTAATTTAAAATAAATCTTTTCACTCTGTCTCATGGTAAAGAAAGGAGAAGATTCCCTCTTTATAATGGTAATTACTCTGTCATTTATTATTCTATCAGCGCAAGCAATTAAATTACTGCAAGGAAATAGTTGATAATAAAGTGGAGGGAAAATGAATGCTAATTAACCTTTGTGTCATGTTCGCTTCCAGATACTTCTGTCTCTCCTCGGCACTCAATTCTTGCAACTTGAGTTCCAAGGCCCCACTAAAAGGAATGACCAAGGCACCTGGGTCATACTTGTCCACCCACTCTTTAATTTTTATCAACCTGTAGACAAAAAAGGGCACAACATTATCTTGTAGTGCATGCATGACTGTACCACATTCATTATTATCAAGTAGCACATACATATTCATAAGAACTGCACGGTTTTATGATGCCATCTTTTTGTGTATAGCTTTCCAAGGTCAAGGCATTAGCAGGCAGCAATTTCTTCAGGTATATTCGGGAATTTTCTATTGTAATCTAGTTTTACTTTAGCACATTATCTATAGGAACTCTATTACAAATATTGTCAACTTTGTAAAGTTAAATTGAATTTGTTCAGCATTAATACTTGTACTTCTGAATATGACTATTTTATAATGTTTAATGTCCTTTACAAAGTACATTTTAGAAAACAGAACTCAAAGTTGCTCATACAAGAATAACACTTTGAAATGCCAACTAATTTTGAAGTATCTCTGAAAAATAATTTGTCTCACCTAGGTATCTATTGACTGGGTTAGTTCCTCCCTGAACGAACAGAACCAACAGCTGCCATTGGTTTTGAGGGAAGTTTCTGCTAACATTAGCAACAACAACAATAGCAAGAAAGCAAAATACAGATTTACAAATATAGCCAACTGAGTACATACTATTCTTATAAATCCAAACTTTTGTAGGATCCTAAATAGAAATGTAGAGGAAACAAATTCCTTTAATCACAGAAGTTATGGAAAGCCAAGGCCATTAGGAAAAGGTAGTTGCTGCCTGGAAAAGCACTATTGGGTCTTTCTCCCTTCTTAAGTGAGTATTTTTTAAAAGCAGTAATTAGAATTTAAGTGAAACAAATATATAATAACTACAAGGTTATACTCATAGTTTCTTATTCTTGGGTAGGTACCTGCTTCTAAGTCTGTTTCCTCATTTGCAAAAATGGCACTAATAATAGTATACATTATATTGTAAAGAACCTAGGAATACAACACACACAAACACTAAACAGATAATATCTTCATCATTCCCAGATAATCATAGCATGTTCTCCTATGGGTCTAGGGTTTTTACCTAGGTCTGCTTACAGAATTGAATAACTAAGTAACTTGGGTTTTACATCATTCTATCAGCACCCTGTATTTTACATTTAGTTTTTATCATGCACACAGTCTTGACCTCAAATGCTATGGAAGTCAAAGGACAACTTGCAGGATTCAGTTCTCTCCTTTCACCATGTAGGCTCTGGGAACTGAACTCAGGTCATCAGGTTTAGCAATAAGCACTTTTACCTACAGAGCCATCTCATTGGCCCCAGATTCCTTATTTTGACTAAAATTTAATAGGCATTATGGCAAAATACTGTGGGAGAAATATGTTAATCAATGTACAAGCTACTTTTAAGGGCAAAGAAAAGGAATAACTAAAGGCCAAATTCATCAAAACTTAAATATCAAACAAAATGGCAGGAATTCAAATAGCTGTTAGGAAGTTAAGACTATAGCTAGGCGATTGAGTCACATGCCTTTAATCCCAGCACTTGGGATCCCAGATCTCTGAGTTCAAGACCAGTCTAGTCTACACAGTGAGTTCCAGGACAGCCAGGATGACACAGCGAAACCCTGCCTTGAAAAATTCAAAAAAAGAAAGAAAAAATTTAATATGCTATTAGTGACTTTGGATCTTTGTAATATTTGTATCCTTTTATTTACACCCTAAAAAGTATACTAACAACTAAGATCTATTTTGGAATAAAGTATATAGCCTTAAATTATGATTAACACTTGGTATTTTTTTTGTGGAAAATTATGAAGGTTATAATAATGCAAAAAAGGGGACTTAAGTAGGCATATTTGCATATAATAACATTATGGCATTCTACATTACTTTATAGACAAACTATTCAAATCTCTATATTAAAATGTTATCATTAATGGCTTAGTAACAGACTTTTATTATACAAGTTAGAATCAAATATGTCATTTTAAAAAGCACACCAAATACAGCTTCATTGAAAGGAAACAGAATAAACCCATGTGTAAGAATAATGGAAAATGTCATATATCTGTCTCTTAAGTATGGTCAACATAGCCAATAAAGCTAAAACTGTTAGGAAACAAGATAAGAAATAATTACTTTGGCTAAAACATCAATTCAGAATAACAATAGTTCTACACTGTCATTTCACAGCCTTTCCTGCAGAGCCCTCGGAGGGATTATTTGCATTCCTCAGGTGTTCTATTGTACAATTCAGATGAATAAAGACTTACAAATCATTTTTCTACCGCCAATGTAAGACTTTGATCTGGTGAATACACCATTGTACCTTAACTATAATTGGCAAAAAAACCTGACAGTGTAGAGCCTCACATGCTTAATAACAAAGGGGACGATGTCAAAGTGTTGACAGATGATCTTCATAATGCAGAAGCAGAGCGGGCACGTTTAGCAGTAAATGAGCACTGAGGTCTAAAGGTCTCCAAAGTGACTGACATCAGACCTGCTACAGCCTCGATGAAGAAAAAGGTACCGTCACACTCTCCGTAAAGTGAGTTCGGCTCTTTTCCTGCCAGCTCCACTTTTGTGACTTTCACTGTCACAGACAGCACAGGGAAGATGAAAAGTGACAGGTTCTTTGGCTGTCTGCTTTACTTTTGTGACTTTTACTATCAAACAAAAGTGAGAAACAGCCCAAAGTGATTTTTAATTGCGCATTTGTAACAAGACTTGGGTAATTAAAAAATTAAGCTCAATTCAAGATTACGGATGGAAATACATACAATATGCCTATTAGGTTTGATGGTTTTAAAAGTGTGATAATGAGGCTAAGATCACAAGTTTGAACCCCATAGGGACCTTCTGCAGAAAGAAATGTCTATTCTCTTGCTACAATCCATGGCCCAAACTATAGCCAGCCATCTAGAAAATGTGTGCTATTGGCACCTGATGGACCCAGAAAATTCAAAGTGGAGCTCAGTTGTCACTACTCAAATAGATTTCTAAGCACACTGTCAAAGTGCCTAAACAATAATGGAACAATAAAATGTCTCAAGAAAGCCATTCAATTGCTAGTGACCAAAACAGTGATAAAGATTGTCACAGAATGTCAAATGATACCATGGTTGGTTGGGGAGAGAAGAAAGCATGAGTAGGGACAGAAGGCTTGCAGAGCTCACTATAAAAGCTGTCATAGCACTTACGTTGTAAATTTACATGTGCAGATTATTGCAAGGGTATTCTACCTCCCTGATAAGGAGCCCAAATAGTTTGATGTCTTCAAAAATCTTAAGTGACAAAGGGAAGCACCGAAGTTACCTGTATTGTCCTCCCAGGCAGCAATTATGAGTAACTGAACAAAGAGGGGGCAGCTAGTTTTGAGTCTAGAAGGGGGGGGAGCCTTGAGCTATGCCAGCAGGTTGCAACCTGTCAGATTTTTAGCAAAGTAAACTCTGCAGGATTGAATTCGCATTAAGTCTCTAAAAATATCTAAAATTTACCTCCTACCTATAGTTTTAGCTTCTTATTTCCATATAAAAATTCCAGATTCCAAAATTTGATTTTCTCCCTGGGTTATTTTCTATCAGTGGTTCTCAACCTGTAGGTCGTGATCCTTTCTGGGGTTAAACAACCTTTCACAGGGGTCCCATATCATATATCCTGCAGATTAAATATTTACATTACAATTCATAACTAGCAAAATTACAGTTATGAAGCAGCAACGAAAATAATGTTGTGCTGGGCTCAGCACCCGAGGAACTGTACTAAAGGGTCACAGCATTAGGAAGGTTGAGAGCCACTGCTCTACACTGTTTGATCTTCCTTTCCTAGACATTGTTAGTCTTGTTAATTTTTAAATGGTTGGTGGTGCTGGGCCCTGAACCTAGCATTCTTGTGCAGTTAGGCAGGTATATTACCACTGAGCTACATTATTTGTTTTATTTTGGGGGGAAAGGATAATATTAATAAAGTATTTGTCCCTTTCAACATAAAAAAAATTCTTTCCAAATTGCTTTTTAGTCAAGCTCTAAGTGAATCTGGTGGTCCTGGGGTGAGATGTTGTCTTAGTCAGAGTTTTTATTGCTGCAACAAAACACCATGACCAAAAAGCAAGTTGGGGAGGAAAGGTTTTATTAGGCTTACACTTCAGCATTGCTGTTCATCACTGAAGGAAGTCTGGACAGGAACTTAATTAGGGCAGGAACCTGGAGTCAGGAGTTGAGGCAGAGGCCATGGAATGGAGCTGCTTACTGACTTGCTTCCCAAGGTTTGCTCAGCCTGCTTTCTTAGAGAACTCAGGACCTCCAGCCCAGGATGGCACCACTCACAATGGGCTGGCCCCTCCCGGACTGATCCACTAATTGAGAAATGCCTTACAGCTGGATCTCATGGAGGCATTTCCTCAACCGAGGCTCCTTCCTCTGATGACTCTAGTTTGTGTCAAGTTGACACCCAAAACTAGCCACTACAGACACATTTACAGTATAGTTTTGATTCTTTTAGAAAAAGAACCCTTGGAAGTCCCAGGCTCTGGGGTTGCTTTTTTTTATATATACTTATTTATTTCATTTTATTAGGTGAATGAGTGTTTTGCCTGATGTACATAAGTATGTATGTATGTATGTATGTATGTATGTATGTACGTATGTAAACCATGTGTGTATCTGGTACCTGTGGAGGTAAGAAGAGGGTGTCAAATCTTCTGAAAGTGAGTTATAGATGGTTGTGAGCCACCATGTGGGTGCTGGAAACTAAACCCAAGTCTGCTGCAAGAACAGCCCTCCACTTTTTCATTTTTAAGCAGTTGGTTATGGGAATGTCTCGGTGCAGGCCAAATGTCAAGCTACTGAGCTCCTGTCTGGAAGAGGTGAGGCTACCTGCCTGTGCTGGTTTGAAAGAAAATGTCCTTAAAAGAAATTGGCACTATTAGGAGGTGTGGCCTTGTTGGAATAGGTGTGGTTTTGTTGAAGGAAGTGTATCACTGAGGGGGTGGGCTTTAATGTCTCATATATGCTTAAGCCATGCCCGGTGAGACAGACCACTTCCTGTTGCCTGTGCAAGATGTAGAACTCCCAGCTACCTCTCCAGTACCATGTCTGCCTGCACACCTCCATGTTCTGTGATAATGGACTGAACCTCTCAACTGTAAGACACCCACTTAAACATTTTCCTTCTGAGAGATGCCATGGTCATAGTGCCCCTTCATAGCAACAGAAACTCCAAGACACTTCCTAGCATATGATTGTGAAAGGGCAGCTTTCTCCAAGGCTTTGTGAGTGAGCTGCATCTAGCACAGATTTCCATACTGACCTAGTGAGCACTGTGCACTGTCAGTTTCACTTTTCTCTGTCACTGAGTTTCCTTTTTGGTTTTGATTCCCAGAGAGCGCCAATTTTTGTCTTCAAGTCCTTCTGTGTGTTCTTAAGCCCCCCAGAACATCACTACTTTCCCCCTTTATTACACACAGGATCAAAGTTCAGGCTGGCTTTTAATGCGATTCTCCTCCCTCAACTTTCTGAGTGGAATTGTGAGCATGTATCACTACCAGGCTCAGTTTCTTTTTCTTTCTTGCTTTTTTTTCTTTTTCTCTTTAAGACACGGTTTCTCTGTGTAACAGCCCTGCCAACTCAGAGTACTGAGATATACTCTTTTATATCCCCAAACTGAGGAATCACAAACAATTTCCTTAAAGAAAAGAACAGGACAATCTCAATAATGCTATTTGATATTTTCCATAAAAGCCAAATTCTTGCAACTTAAAACATACCTGACCCAGTCTTGTCTAGCATATTTTAATAAGGATTTTGTTTTCTTTTCTAGACCTTTTCGTTCAAATTCAGATTGTATGTTCTTAAAATACTTAAGAGATCAGTCCAGCACTATGGCCAAATTACAATGGCAATCATGACATCTTTGCTGAACATCAGAACTTTTTTAGATTTGTTTATTATCCTTTGCAACATCAAAATTTATTTAATTAAAAAAAAAAACATGGCATATGGTACTATTAGACTCTCACTCGTGCCTTATCTGGTTTTCTGTGTGTTTGTGTGTGCACAGTGACTGAAGGTGACTGGTAGTAAGAACCATAGGCTAATATTCAGAAAAAGCCACAATTTACTAAAGGAGACTGCAGCACATCTGGCCTTTGGTGAGCTAGCTCTGGCATGTCTACAGTGTGGAAGTGCCGTAATTTAGGCATGGGAAATACCAAGGCCATGATCTGCCTCCCTGTAGCTTTACACTTCTATTACACAGCTCAGCGTCCACAGAATATGGTGCAGACAGGACAGTCCCTCCCATTTCCCTGACAGGACCCCAGCAGATTAAGGCTGTTTTACTATCGTTCTAAAACCAGAAAAAGACAAGGGCAATTAATGAAAAGTAAGATTATTTCCCTAAAGATTATTTTGTAAACAAATGACAACAACTAATACTGGGACCTATAATCAGATTTGAACCATAGGCAACATATAAAGTTGAAATATAACACAGGTAATTATGACAACATATGATCTTTTAAAGTCAAAGTGTTAGCTCTAGAAAATCAGACAACAACTTTTCCAAATCTTCTACCTTAAAGTAAAATTACTGAAGTACAACTTTATTGGTAAGCATTCTTTGAAGGGAACTACTAAGGAAGTCCATAATTGGGACTGGTGGCATAGGTCTGTAATTCCAGCTAAGTATAGGGCCAACCTGGGAAACAGAGTGAATTCCTGTCTCAAAAGGAAATATGTAGCTTAGTGATAGAATGCTTGCCTGACATGCATGATTCATTGGGTCTGACCCTCAGCACTGAAAAAAACAAACAACAAAAGGAAGTTTGTAATTTAAAAAAAGATAGGATCTGGGAGGTGATTGCACTCACCTTTAATCCCAGCACTGGGTAGGCAGAAGCAGGCAGGTCTCTGTGAGTTTGAGGCCAGCCTGGTCTACAGAGCCAGTTCCAGGACAGCCAGGGATACAGAGAAACCCTGTCTCAAAGACAAACTAAACAAAAAGATAGGGTGGAAGAAAGAAGAAATCCTAAGATCTAGTTTTGACTACTGTTTAGACGTCTGTGAGGTGACTGAAAACTCAAATCCTCTTCTGAAAGACAGCCTCAAGCCATCTTTGGAAAAGATTTCAAGTTTTGGTGTTATGGCCTGACAATCATGGGGCTGCAAGTAGAACAATTGCAATTGTGACACTTTAGCTCTACTTCCATCACTTGAGAGCCATGTTGGGAAGGCAGAATCTTCATTTTTAATGAGACCCCAGGTCATTCGTGCACATACTACATTTTTAGTAGCACTAAACCTAAGGACTGTGAAAATAAGAGCACTTAATATAATGTATGTAATGATTTTGTAGAGCAACAGACAAGGCAGTCAGTGCGTGACCCATTCCACCAATAGAACAAAAGAGTGACAGGTAAATTCCTGCAGATATGTCTCCAGGGCTCAAAACCAGAAACACAGTAGGTCACTAGAATGTCAACAAGTCTAAGAAGTTGTTCTGTCTGAATCATATTCCATGTTAATACAGCTTCAGATTCACAGAAAGATGATGACCTAATTCAGATACATAGCTATGGTTAGCAGTCTGTACTTTGCTAAGATACAATTATGAGCTTCAATACCTGGGAAAACATCTGCAGCCCATTAACTTTTGGGTCCAGATTCTATTAGGAGTGATTTCAGCAAAGGACTTGGTGAAATGAAAGAGTAGTGCTACAAACTGTTTCCTAGGAAGACCTCAAAGAATCACTGTCTTAAAGTCCAGTCCCCTGAGCTGTGTATGAAAATCAACGAATGCGAGAGACATGGGCGTGAATTTTGCAGCAAATAAAAATCCACTTTGATTCTTTTTTTTTTTTTTCCCCAGGATAAAAAGCCTTTGGACTCTACTAACAACTAGAAATCTATCACAAATCTAAATAAATGAAAGATGTTAGGACAAGTAGCCAACTATAAAAACACAGCAGAAAAACTGGAGTACACTGGTAACACATGTAAGTAATCTGTGATTGCCGATAATCAATGTCTGAAAATAGTTTCTTTGTTTAACAAAAGGACTATAAGAGAGAGAGAGAGAGAGAGAGAGAGAGAGAGAGAGAGAGAGAGAGGAGAGAGAGAGAGAGAGAGAGAGTTCTTCAGGCTGGAGAGATGGTTCAGTGGTAAGACTTGCTGCTCTTCCAGAGAACTGGAGTTTGGCTCCAGCACCCATATCACATGGCTCCCAACCATCTGTAACATCATTTCTAGGGGATCAAAGCACTGGCTTTCAAGGACACTTTGCTTGCACCTACACATGCCCATAATGAAAACTTACATACCTACACATAATTTTAAAGTTCCTTGCAGTTAGTAAGCAAACAGAAAATATCAGGGTAAATTCAATCAGCCCGAGCCAATCAGAGCTGACTTCTTTGCAGACACACTGAGAATGGCCTGGGACAGCCTACCAAGAAGCTTCAGGGCAAGGTTTCAAAGTGTTCATAAGGCTCTTAAAAAGGGAAAGGAGGATCTGAAGTGGGAAGGCTAGGAAAGACGCGCTTGATCTAGATGACAACATGGAGCTCTGACTGGACCCTCTCAGGACAGACTCCCTTTGGTCTTCCTAGGTATCAGGACTGTCCTTGTTGTAAGTGCCTGGCAGCACCTGATACTGCTGCTTCCTAAGGAATTAGCCTCATTTAAGTGACCTCTTAACTAGGGTACCATCTAAGTGTTCTTTAAGACATCCTTCTCCTCCTCAACAAGCTTCCATATGGTAAAAGCCAGCACAACATTCTACCTATATTATAAACAGCTTATTTTGCACCCCCTTTTTTGTCTCTTTCTCCTCCCAATACAGAAAAACTATTGGGGGGGGTCAGGTTTTTGCTAAGCAGTCCAGGTTGGTGTCAAACTTGTGATCCTTCCCCACTAAGTGCTGGGATAACAAGTGTAAGCCACCACACGTGGCTTTAGATGTCCCACCCCCATAGTAGGGATTGAACACAGGTCTCATTGCTCTAAATAAACACATACTTTACCAATAAGCTATAGTCATTTTTTTTTTTTTTTTTTTTTAGTTGCCCTGGCAGTCCTTGAACTTACGATTTTCCTGCCTCTGCCTCCTGGGTAGCTGAGATCACAGACTTACACCATCAGGCCAGGTCAGAAAAAAAAAAAAACCTTATGATCAGGACCATGTCTTTGTTCCTTGTCATCTCCACAGAGCATTCTTAAGCACAATACTTGGCACACAGTGTGTCTTAGCATTTCTACTGCTGTGAAGAGACACCATGACCACATCAACTCTTACAAAGGAAAACATTTAATTGGGGCTGGCTTACAAGTCCCCATAGTCTGTAAGTCTCAACCCTGTAAAAGTCCAAATTCTCTTCTGAGATTCATACAATCTCCTAACTGGTAATCCCCCGTAAAATTGAAAAGCAAATCATGTATTTCCAACATACAATGTCACAGGATATATATTACTATTCCAAAAGGGAGGAAAGGAAGCTCAGTGAGAAAACACTGGACCAAAGCAAGACCGAAAACCAGTTGGGCAAATTCCAAAGTCTGCACCTCCATATCTGATGTCCAAGTGCTCTTCAGATCTCCAATTCCATTCAGCTTTGTTGACTACAACATACTTCTTTCTCTTGGGCTGGTTCCACTCCCTGTTAGCAGTTTCCTCAGCAAGTATCCCACATTCTCCAACATCTTGGAGTCTCCAAGGCAATCCAGGCCTCACCTTCACAGCTCACATGGCCTCTCTAGGCCTCCATTCAGGGACACCTGGCCTCAGCAGCTTTCCTTAGTCATGGAGGGAGATTCCATAACCTCTTTCTTCTAACCTTGACTCTAAAGCCAGAATCACATGGCTAAAGTTGCCACGCTCTGCTGCTTGCTGGGGCTGTAACATGGCCCCCTTGTTCAATTAAATCTTCACCAGCTTTCTGTTTTCATGGTTTCCTTTACTGCCTAAGCTTGGCTGTCCTGAAATTTGATCTGTAGACCAGGCTGACCTCAACTCAGAGATCCACCTGTCTCTGTCTCTGCATGAGCCACCATACCAGGCTCTAAACATTTCTTCAATTCCTTTTCAAAAGTCGGAAGCTTAGCTGGTTAGGATCTTGCCCTGAGGTTTCCACCCCCTTTATTCTATTTACCAATAGGCCCCCACAGTTCAAATCACCCTCAGCATCACTGCCTCCCATGTTGCTCCTAGGATATCACATTAAGCCCCACTTTGTTCAACTGCTTTTCTAATCCAAAGTACACATTACTCCAAAAAGCACTGTCTAGTCTGTCACAGATTACCCCAGTTTCTGGTACCAACTTCTTTCTTAGAGGTTCTATTGCTATGAAGAGACACCATGACCATGGCAACTCTTACAAAGGAAAACAATGAGCTGGGACTGGCTTGCAGATCAGAGATTTATTCCATTATCATCATGGTGGGAGGCACGATACACAGGCAGACATGGTGGAGAGGTACCTGGGAACTCTACATCTGGATCCATAGGCAGCAGGAAGAGACTGTGAGACACTGGGCCTAGCTTGAACATCTGAAACCTCAAAGCTCACCCCCAGCGACATACTTCCCCCAACAATACCACACCTACTGCAACAAGGCCACATCTCCTAATAGTGTCATTCCCTATGATCATAGCCTACTGGGGTCATTTTCTTTCAAACCAACACTCAGCAGTCGCTCAAATACTCTTCATGGGTAATTCAGGCTCAGCATCCTTACTCTAACATGCTCTGATATCCAAACTTTTTGAGTTCCATGATGCTCAGAAAGTTTCAGAATGACAAGCACTTGAGATTTTTCAGTTTGTACAAAGTTAAAAAAAACTCTGAAATCTAAAACATTTTGAGACTTTTGGTCTCAAGCATTTTGATTGAGGGTTAGTCAACTTCTAAGTAGTTGAGTGACTCTGTTGGCTATTTAACATCTTAGTTCACTCATCTATAAAGCTGTCTCTGTTAGCAACTATAACCTATTCTGAGTTTCCTGAGGGAATTCCCATGGTGCTAGGAGGAGAAAGGGACAGCATGGAGGAGGTCTGGGTCACCCTACTCTCGCACTTAATCAGAGCTTCTTGATTTAATTTATGTTGGACTTCTGAGTAAGATTTCATTAGAAGACAGAACTCTGTTGTTTTCTGGCATTCTAAAGGTCACTGATGAGTGACTTTCTTCAGATGGAAAACTGTTGTGCCAGGCATGTGCCCAGGGTACACAGGAACCAGCACTGAAATCTTCAAGCACTTCACTGACATTTCTACTAAGGCCACTTTCCAGCCCCCTTTTAAATAGCCCCCTTCTCTGTTCTGTCACTCTCTCCTCCCACACCCTGACTTACTTCTTTCTCTTTACAGTTTTTGTTGTTGTTGTTGTGCCCTTGATGATTTATTCTTTGTTTGTTTGTTTGTTTGAGACAGGGTTTCTCTGTGTAGCTTTGGAGCCTGGCACTCGCTCTGGAGACCAGGCTGGCCTCGAACTCACCGAGATCCACCTGTCTCTGCCTCCCGGATGATTTATTCTTTTACACAACACTGATGGATCTACTTGTCCAGTTATTGGAGCCAGCGACTTTTTGAATATTTTATCAATCATCTCTAACACCACCTAGAAAAGTGTCCAGCACAAGTAGATAGATGTTCAGTAAATGTTGGGTGCAACAATGAACATAAATAAATAAAACTTGACTTTTCTTCTTAAAAAAACTTTTAAGAGCTGGGGAGATGGCTCTGATGATGAAAGTACTCTGTTCAAGCATGGGGACCTGAATTTGGATCTCTAAAATCCATGTAAAAAGCCATGTATATGCATGCACTTGTAACATCAGCCCTGGGGGTGGTGGTGTGTATAGACACAGAAGGATCACGGGGGCTTGCTGGCCAGCCAGTCAAGCCAAAACAAAATAAACAAACAAAAAACAGTGAACTGCAGGTTCAACGAGAGACCCTGTCTCAAGGTAATAGAGACAGGAGAGCGGCAGAGCAGGGCACATCTTCCTCTGACTTCCATGGTAAATGCACTGGTACACCCAACAGCATACACACACATGCACATATATGAGCAGCTAAAAAGAATATTCAGAATATTCCTACACATTGTGTTTACCAGTCTTCTACAAAACTAAGGTCTAGAAAATAATAAACTACAATAGAACTGGCCATTGGAGGTAGGCTTATTTTTCAGCTATAACTGCAAAAGTCACAACAGAATGGGAGAGGTGTAACTAACTGCTGTATTGCTCTATCACAAAAATAGAATCATAGAACCATTTTGTGAAGAGATGAAGACTAAATGGTTGTATGTGTTGCCAGCATCCTGAAGCAGCCAGTTTCTCCACACAGAGCCTTTAAGTAGATTTAGAAATGGAATCTCTTCTCTCTGTTCTTGTGAGGTTTTTTTTTTTTTTTGGGGGGGGGTCATCGTCAGCTACCTTCTTATGCTTTGTGAGGAATCTTCTCTAAGGTAACAGCAACAATGCTACCAACAAGACAGCTGCTCACTCCATGAACTGCTGTGTGTGTACTGGGAATCCCAACACCTTTATGGAAGAAATCTTCTAGAAGTACACTCAACTATAGGCTGCTCTGCTCATATTGCTTTGGCCAGTAAGTTTAGGAGAAATGCCCAGGGTGGTGAAGCAGGAAGGACACTGGAAAAACTCCTGGCTATGCTTTAGATACTAATCTAGCTACAGAGACAGATATGAACCAAACAAAAGCAGTTGTGAGAAGACCGCAGCAGAGATTTACAACTCCCTATTTGACTGAATGATGCCTTTTAGTGGTATTACTATGGCAAATGTACAGTTACCCTGCACAGGTACCTCCTCCTCCTGTTGCTTTTATTGTGGTGCCCCCTAAATGCCAGTGTATAGTATCGGGAGCCTCATGAAGGTCTAAAGTGCTTCAATTCTAAGAGTGAACAATGACGATCATCTTTCAAGCCTAGAAACTTGAATGGAAATAACCTTTAGGCCATTAAGACTGGTCCAGACAAAACAAAAAGTAGATTCTCCACTGGAAAGCCTGGGGAAAATGAAAACAAGCATACAGAACAAGTAGACCTGTCATCCTCAACTCTACTGAGATGAATAAAAAAGTTAGAAGAGAGCAAAGCAGTACCTCTGTGGGGACAAGATGAATGTGAGGAGGGGAAGGATGGTGATGATGAAGATGGGGAGGAGCAACGGGCTGGAGTTTGAAGGATGGTGAAGAAGAGATGGAGCAAGGAGAGGATGAAGAGATAGCATCAATGGTGATGTGGCTCTCAAGACTAAGACTCAGACATCTTAACTCTATTATTTCTTTACCTTGCTCCAAGCTCCTCCCAGTGATCACCGACTCGAAACTGCCCCATACTTGACTGCTTTTTACTTCCTTTAATTTCCTTAGTAGTTTTGTTAAGTCTAACCCTGATATTTTTGCCTCCTATGACTTAACAAAAGATGTTTGCCTTTTATTTTAAAAATCTAGACTGGTAGGGTCAAATTCATTCTCAGTTTTTAACCTGTGGTTTGAATCATCAAGTTATCAGCTTCATCAAGTTTTTCACTATGCATGTATGAGAAGGAACAGTTCAAACCTAGGATGCTTAGCCTCCTTCATGTTTACTCCCTAAACGCTTTGCATGCATGACCTCCAGTGATGGAGCTTGCTAGGGCACTGAATGAAGGAGGGACTGAAGAAAAGACAGACACATGTACCAGAAAGATGGGGTCAGGTAGACTGAGCTCTTAGATGGAGAAATGGCAGCAGCCCAGAGGCTTAGTGTGTTTAGTATATACTGTCATTGGTGTATGTAATAGGTAGGCAGGGTTATTGCAAACAGCTGAACAAGGAGATGGGGATTACTACACAGAGATAAATATGGAGGAAGGTTTACTTTAGAAGACTGGATAAAGGAGCTAGGCTCGTAATCTTGGTGGGAGCACTCTCTGCAAACACCCAGAGGAAGAAAGTCATGGTGGACATTTTCTGCACAAATTATCAACACTCACGCTCAGACCCCCAAGGAAAGCTTTGCCATTTCACTAAGCCTCATGGGGGATGGGTGGATGCTCTGCCATTTTCCATGGATCTGAGGCTATGGTCCTTGAAATGGCTGCGCATATGTAAACAGCACACATTCACCCAAGACTTCATTAATTTGGGGCTTTCTCCATTTCCACAGTTACTAAGATTTGTATTGATCACTATTAGCCCCAGAAAAGCACCTTTTGCCACTTAGGAGCAGTGTTTCTCAAAACGGTTTGTACACACCTGTGAAATCTAGGGTTTTAAAAATTATCTAAAGTTAGGGTCTAAAGAAGTAAGAATTTATAAAATGTTGTCCTCTGGTATGTGAGCTAAGAGTCACTACTGAATCTGTATGTTGTCTGCAATTTTATACTGTATTTTAAATATCACCTATAGAATAGTTCTACAATTACAGTTGTCATGAGTTATGAAGCCCATATTTATACACTGAGACTCTGTTAGCTACAAGAAAATTTCTAACTATGGTGTGACCTTATATAGGATAAAATTATTTTCAGCTCTGTTACCCCAGATTAATCACCTCACTTTTTTGTTTGAATAAGTACAGTGCTAGGAATATACAAAGAATGTTTATTGTTATAATTCAATAATAAGAAGACAGAACCTAAACAAATCCAGGCAAAAGACTGAATAGATAGTTCTCCAAGGAGGATATACAAACAATAAGCATATAAGAGAACTACACTAGTTATTAGAAGAACATAAATTGAAACCTTCATGAGACACTATTCCTTATCTAGGAGGAGCTTACAAATAGAAGGACAAAAAATAATAAGTGGCATATCTGTGTAAAACAGTATTAGCCAAAAAAGGGAGAAATGAATTATTTTAATGCATAGAAAAATACAGATGAATACTGACTGAAACATTAGGCTTAGTAAAAATAACCCATAGAATGCATGTTTCTGTTTCAAACAGGCAGACGGTAGACAAGTGGCTGGAGGGGTTGATGGAAAAGCGAGGGGACTGCTTGTCAACGGCATGGACTTCTTTTCAGGGTTATCAAACTGTTCTGATGGTGATACAGTGTGAGAACACCAAAACAAACAAACAAAAACCAATAAACTGTGCACCTTAAAAGGGATGATTTTGAGTATGTGAAATATATATATATATATTGTGTATATATATATATATATATATGTGTGTGTGTGTGTGTGTGTATACATATACACATATCTACAGATAGAAAACCCTAAAACCATGAAAGTAAGCTAAAACTAATCTAAAGACTAAAAAAAAAGATTAAAAAAAAAAAAAGTTAAAGCTCTATGTTGAACTTTCCATGGAAACAGACCAGTCCAAAAAGAACCCCATGGATTCAAAGTAAGGTAAATGCCAATTCAAATTATAGTTCAACTACACAGTAAGGATGTGATCCTGGGAATACCATTTGAGCTTTCTGAGCCTCAGTTTAATCATCTATAACAAAAATCACACCTACCTTTGTAGGCTGTTTTCGATAAAGTGCTCTAAACAGAAGAACCTTTCAACTGAGAGCTTTCAATCTCAGTTGTCAGTGAGGGGGCCATTCTAGTTACAGGAGAGTTAAAAACACTGTTAGACAGTCCACATGTAAAAAGAGTGGGAACTGAGGCGGGCAGTGATGCAAGCCTTTAATCCCAGCACTTGGGAGGCAGAGGCAGGAGGGTCTCTGAGTTTGAAGTCTATAGCAAGCTTTCTTGTCAAGACTTTCTTGGACTGCCAGCCCACAAATAACAACATGGAGACTTAATATTAATTATGAAAGTGTAGCCTTAGCTTACTTAGGCTTGTTTCCAACTAGCTCTTATAATTTAATTAACCCACATTTTTTTTTAAATCTTCGTTTTGCCACATTGCCCGGTTACCTCTCCCAAGTAAGGCACATCCAACTGAATCTGTGAACCTAGATTCCTCTTCCTCTCTCTCCCTGGAAATTACGCCTATTCTCTCCTGGCTAGCTACTGGCCATTTAGCTCTTTTTTTTTTAAATTTATTTATTCTTATTTTTATGTACATTGGTGTTCTGCCTACATGTATGTCTGTGTGAGGGGTCAGATCTTGGAGTTACAGACAGTTGTGAGCTGCCTTGTGGGTGCTGGGAATTGAACCCAGGTCCTCTGGAAGAGCAGTCAGTGCTCTTAACAGATGAACCATCTCTCCAGCCCCCTGCCCCCCCATTTAGCTCTTTATCAAATTAATCAAAAGGCATTTTAGGCAGAGACACATCTTTACAGTATAAACAAATATTCCACAACAGACACTAGCCTGGACTACAGAGGTAGTTAATTATTTTAAATGGAGGAACTTAATAACTAAAGGACTCCCAAGGACAGTCAGTGTGGTGGTTTGAGTAAGAATGCTCCCATAGGCTTACAGATTTGAATACTTAGTTATCAAGGAGTGGCACTACTAGGAGGTGTGTCCAAGTTGGAGTGGGTGTGTCACTGGGGGTAGGCTTTTGAATTCTCCGAAGCTCAGCAAGGTCCAGTGGCTCTCTCTACCTGCTGCCCTAGAATCTGAATGTAGAACTCTCAGCTCTCTTCCAGCACTAGGGCTGCCTATATGCCAAGTGGATATATGTGGATTATAACTTTAAGGTCATCTTCAGTAGCCTTTCTAAATATACCAATAATGAACTTTTAAAAAAAAATCCACTCAAAATAGTTTCAAAACAAACTAACCAAACAGAAAACAAAGCAAATCAAAACACCCAGGATAAATCTAACTGGGGACATGGAAGGCCTAAGAATAAACCTAACCAAGTATAAGGAAGGTCTCTACAATGAAAACTTTAAGACACTAAAGAAGGCACTAGAATTACAAAGACCTCCAGTGCTCGTAAGTTGTCAGAATACTGTGAAAACAAAATTAACAGGCTATATTAGTAAAACAGATTAAACACAATTCTCATCAAAATTCCAATTACTAGAAAAAATACATATGAAAGCACAAAGGACTCCAAACACCCAAAGCAATTTCAAGCAAAGAGAACAATGCTACAGGTGTAGCTGGTTTCAAATTATAATACAAAAGCATAGTAACAAAAATTGGCATAAAGGGATGAAGGCCAATGGAATAGAGGACCCAGAAATAAATCAATACAAACAGCCATATCATTTTGAACAAAGGTGCCAGGAACATACATTGGAAAAAAGACAGTCTCATAAACAAATGGTGCCGAGAAAACGGATGTCTACATGTAGAAGAATGAAAAGAAATCTCTATCTCACTCGGTACAAAAAAAAAAAAAAAATAGCAATTCAAAATGGAACAAAGGGGGTGGGGTGGGGGATGGCTCAGTGAGTAAAGTACCTGCGACACAAACTCAAGTACCTGCATTTGACCCCCAGTACCAGTGCAGAAGGCCAGGTGTAATGACTCCCAGACCTCAGTGCTGAGAGGCAGACAGGGACCCCAGGGCTTGTCAGCCAGTCAGCCTAGTCAACAAGTCCAGGACCCAGTGGTCAGTTCCTGTGAAATGACACCTAAGGCTGGCTTCTGGTCTGCCTCCCCCCAAGAGCCCCAGCTGGAGAGATGGCTCAGAATATTTGTTTTCTAGTGGAGGACTCAGGTTTGGTTTCCAGAACCCACAAGGCAGCTCAGTAACCATCATTACTCCAGTTCCAAGGGATTCAGTGCCCTCTACCGACCTCTGTGAGCACCAGGCATACACATGGTGCACATACATACACGCAGGCAAAACAAAATTTATTCACACATAAAGTGAATAAATTATTTAAAGAATAGATGAAAAGCCTCGATGTAAGATTTGCAACTTGGATGCTGCTAGAAAAAACAAAACAAAAGAAAACACTTCATGATCTAGGGAAGGTCTTTCTAAAAGAACTCTAACAATGGCAAGTGGGATTGCATAAAATCAAAAAGTTTCTTTCTGTATCACTAAGGAAGAGGGAAGAGGCAGCCTACAAACCAGACAAAAACCAAACCAAACCAAACCAAAACATCCCACCTTTGCCAACTATACATCTGACAGGGAATTAATACCTAGAATCTATAAAGAACTCAAACTAGGCCAAGGGTGGCGGCACACACCTTGAATCTCAGAATTTGGGAGGCAGAAGGATGCACATTTCTTTGAGTTTGAGTACAGCCTGGTCTAGACCATGAGTCCCAGGCTAGCTAGGGCTGTGCGGTGAGACCCTATCTCTGCCCCGCCCCTCATCATGCACACACAGGAACTAAAAACATTGAGAAGCAAAATTCAACTAAAAATGGTGAACGGACCAAACAGAATTCTCAAAAGAAGAACTATAAATGGCCAATAAATATTCTGAAAAGTGTTCAGTATCCATAGCATTAGGGAAGATAAACTCAAAGTGCTTTGAAATTCCACCTCGACCCAGCCAGAGTGGCCGATATCAGGGAAACACACAGCAGATGATGTGGGAAAGGAGAACCTTTATTCCCTGTTGATAGCAATATAAACCCTTGCTGCCACTATGAAAGTCACCAAGAAGAACAACTACAAATGACTGCATGAGCCAGCTATACCAGGTGCAAATCTAAAGGACTCTAAACCAGCACACTTCGGCGATACTTACATATCCATGTTTATAGTTACAATAGTCACTGACCACTGGGACCTGGACTTGAATATTGTAACTATAGCTAAGAAGTGGAACAAGCTTTGATGTTCATTACCAGATGAATAGATAAGTAAATGTGGTACATATATGCAATGGTGTTTTTTCCAGCCTAAAAAAAAAAAAAAAAAAAAAAAATTCAGCCAGGCGGTGGTGGCGCACACCTTTAATTCCAGCACTTGGGAGGCAGAGGCAGGAAGATCTCTGTCAGTTTGAGACTAGCCTGGTCTACAGAACTAGTTCCAGAACAGGCTCCAAAGCTATACAGAGGAACCCTGTCACAGGGAAAAAAAAAAAAAAAAGACAAAAAAGAAATCAAGACATTTGAAGGAAAACAAATGAAGTGGAGAGGATTACGTAAAATAAGCAAGATTTAGAAATACCATGTTTTCTTGAAGTGTGTGTGTGTGTGTGTGTGTGTGTGTGTGTGTACGAAAGATCGAGAGGTAGAAAAAGTACTATGAGAGGGTGAAGGATATCTAAAAGAGGGGGAAAATATACTGGGATTCTCAAGACATGGAAGCAGAAGGGGAAACTGGGAGGAAGGAAGCAGGAAGGATGGTGTTACTGTTACTGTTAGTCATTGCTCTATTGCTGTGAAGAGACACCATGGCAAAGGCAACTTTTTTAAAGAAAGCATTTAATTGGGCCTTGTTTAAAGTTTCAGAGGGTTAACCCATTATCATCATGGCAGGGAACAAACAAGGATGATACTGGAGCTGTAGATGAGAGTTTTACATGCTGATCCACAGGCAGCAGACAGACACTGGGCCAGGTGTGAGTTTTTGAAACCCCAAAGCCCACCCCTCACCCCCCTCAGCGCCACACACCTTGTCCAACAAGGCCACACCTCCTAATCCTTTTTAAACAGTTCATCTCCTGTTTAGAAAGCACACAAACCTGAGCCTATGGGAGCCATTTTCATTCAAACCACCAATAGAGAAAGGATGAACAAGAAAGAAGTATAATGACACATGTATGAAAAAGCCATGAAACCTTCAGTTTATATGTGAACATAAAAATAATTAAGATAAAAATATTGCTAAATAATACCTCCAAAGCTTCTAAGAGGCTTTAAGAAACAGTCTAGAGTTAAAAATACTGTAAAAGAAAGCGTTGAGAAAAAAAAGTAGGAAGAGTACTTGATTTTGTTCTATGTCCTAATATAAATCACTCGGTACCATCTGCTACTTGATTCTCTACATACAGAGTAGTTCCATAAATTCTATTCTGTTTCCTTTCCTGGTGCAAAGATTTCACTCTACCATTGTCTTGGGTTTCTACTGCTGTGATTAAAAGAGCATGACCCCAAACAACTTGCGTACAGTTAGTTCTACATCAGAGTTTCATCACTGAGAGAAGCCAGGGCATGAACTCAAGGTAGAAACCTAGAAGCAGGAGCTGGGTGTTGGTGGTACACACATTCAGTCCCAGCATTTGGGAGGCAGAGGAAGGCAGATCTCTATGAATTCAAGGCCAGCCTGGTGTACAAAGTGAGTTCTAGGACAAGCTCCAATGCCACATAGTGAAACCCTGTCTCAGAAAAAAAAAAAAAAAAAAAAAAAAAAAAGCAACTTAGAAGCAGGAACTGAAGCATAGGCCATGGAAAAGTGCTGCTTACTGGCTTGCTGTCTGTGGCTTCTTCAGATTGTTTTCATATAGCAGCCGGGGTGACACCACCCTCAGTGATCTGGTTCCTCCTACATCAAATCAAGAAAATTCACCACAGTAGGGACATTTTCTCAAGTGAGGCTTCCTCTTACCAAAAAATCTAGCTTGTGGCAACTAGCCAACATAACTACCCTGTTACACCATCTCTTACTAATTCATTTGAAAAGCAATTGCTGAAAATTGAATTATTAAGATGTATTATAATTAAATGAATGTTCTTGAGTATTTTCTCTTTATGCAACATATCTGCTCAAAATTTTAACAAAATAATAACAAATTTGAAGTGCTATGCAATTAACTTAAATCCATTTTTATTCCTAGTAGAGGCATAAAACAGGTTTCCATCTTCCAATAATCATCTTCTAGTAACTAAACCCACCATCTCTCGATTGTGATCCAACAAGCAAAAACAAAAGTAACAAATCATTGCTTGTTTATCAAATTAGGAAAGATGAAAACAGCAACAGTCTACATCAGTGCATGGGGTTAAGGACAATGCACTTTATTTCTTTTTAAAGGGGGAAAAGTAAAAAAGGAAAACACTGGAAGACTTGGATAAATGTAGTACCTTAATATGTCATCACACAGCAATCATAAGCAGTACTAGGAGACACAATACACTAAGACTATTCAGCTACACAGTCATTTATTGTTAATACTTAACAATGTGTCAGGCATGCCACTAGCCAGAGACAGGATCTTTTCTTCATGGATTTTACTCGTCTGCCCATAGGATCATACAGACATCACAGATACTTCAGTTTGCAGAAATATATTCTGTTTGCATGCAATGAAACTGCTTAGCTATACTTTCCCCAGACTGTCTCCATGCATGACTGTCTATTTACAGACCTGACAGACAGAATTAACAAAGATTTAAAATGCAAATACTGTAATCTTCAGTTTGATGAATTTTCTACACACACACACACACACACACACACACACACACACACACACATCATAAAAAAAGTTAGCAGACCATTTTATCTCTCCAGTAAGTTTCTTTGCCCCATTTGCAGTCAATCCCCTACACTCTCTATGCCGCTATGTGCATTTTATTGGTAAGGTGTATGATATCCACAAGACAAAGATCCCATAATTTGGGTCAGCAAGAGGTTCACTGAGTAAGATACTTGCCACCAAGCTTGACAGCCTGAGTTTCATTCCCAGAATCTACATGGTCAAAGGAGAAAATCATCTCCTGCAAGTTGTCCTCTGACCCCATACACATATTACCCCTCCCACACAACACAGCCAATTAACTAATGTATTAAAATCTCATAATTTATCTACCCATTTTACTACTGATAAGCACGTGTGTTATTTCCAGTTTACTACAATAAAGTTGCTATTCACACACACACACACTCTCTCTCTCTCACTTTCTCTCTCTCCCTCTCTCTCTCACTTTCTTTCTTTCTCATATATTTATTCTGTAAAATCACATTTTCATTTTGTTTGAGAACACACTAAAAGTGGAAAGTTGGAGTTAATGGATCACAGCGCAAGGTCTATGCTCAATTTGAAAGAAGTTGCCCACTTTCTAAGGTGGCTGGGCTGTTTTTTATTCCCAACAATTTGTCACTGTTCTCACTGCCCTCAAAGCCAAGCAGGACAAAATGCCATGAAGTTTCTGAGTCTGATAGAGAGACAAGTATCCGAAGTACTCCTTCATCCATTATACATCTCTCCCAACCCCCAACCTCAGATAGGAGTCCCAAATTTTAATCATGATGTACTTTCCCTACTAGCATTCATTTAAAAGTGGAAAACCTGTATAAGTAATACTAAAAACAGTGATATGATGACATTGATCTGAAAGAGAACTGATAGCCTCTAACCTCTATCATTTCATTTACTACTTAAGGATGTTTAGAGATTGATAATGGACATAAGTCCTCCCAACCATAAAGTTCTGGGTTCTTCCACTATTCCAAGACGTTTGCTCATTTGGACTGAGCTATATTTTCCAAATGATATCAATTACCCACTTATACTCAGAAGACTTCTGTATTCTTTTTTCTTTCTTTTAACTGCTCAATGACAATGGTTATAGTCATTCTTGTCTCCCATGGGGGAGTAGTTCTAGTAACTCCACAAATTCAAGGTAATGTGTCTTTTTACAAAACAGTATTATATCTGCATAACCCACCTGCTTTTTTCCATATACTTTCATTTCTAGGTTCCACAACATACTTAACATAAGTGTTATGTTATTAATTGTTATATTGTTTAGAGAATAATGTTTGGGGGAAGGTTTGTACATGTTTACAAGAGATATAATTTAAAAATAGATTAAAAATCTATTTTATCTAATTCATGGGTGTAGAACCAACAGACAGGGAAGGTCAACTTTATACACAACACTTTCACAGAGGAAGGAAAAATGGCTGTAGTGTAAAAGACAAGTGAGGTTAGAACAAGTTGTCCCCCAAAAAATGGAAAAGTAAGATTATGGTTACGTGCTTCATGAAAATATCTACTAAGGACGGAAAACTGATGATTCAGAAAGAGTTATTTCAGTAGGTGAATGGGGCTATATCATCCCATGTACAACACAAAGGTTGGTTACACCAGGTGTAACTTGGAGCTAGCAGATCACTGCACTGCTTATTTTATACATTATTAAATGACTTCTTAAAAATAACAATAACTGATGCCAGTAAGATCACATGATCCACGATCATATTTCAGGACTTATAAATGGAATTTGTTGGAACAATGGTATGACTGCTTGGCTACACATTGTCTATTACTGCTTTAACTTTCCAATGACAAAGCTGAGAAGCTGTAACAGAGAGCTTTGCTGCCAACATTTACTCTCTGACTCACTGTAGAGAATAGGTGTTGACCTAAATAGAATTTCACCTGTGTCCCAAGCCACAGATGGATCTGAGCAGAACTGCCTAACTCCAAACCATCTAGAAGCTTCATCAATGAAGATCCAAAGTGAGTGTTGAAGGGATGTCTGTATCACATCCCTCCCCTGCTTGGGGATCTATGTGCAAGAGGAGCACACTGAGCCAGAGGTGGCAGGTGACACCCAGAAAAGTGATTTCCAGACACAACAGGGCAGGTGCACATATGAACTCAGAGATTTTGACAGTACTCACAAGACCTACACAGGCTCAAGAAAGACAAAAATCCAGCATAGAGGAGGGAGAGGGGCACACAGTCTCCGCCCAAGCTGAGGCACTACTGGCATTTGACGTCGGCCAGGGAGAGGGCAAGTACACTTTTCTTCAATGGAGTAACTAACACCTGGTATATTGACCATGCTCCAGGGCAGGCTCCACATCCACGAGTATTTCACCAGCACAAACTGAACTCAATGGGTTTCTTTCTTGGGTGGGGTTGACGGAAAGGTAGAGAGAACATGATGGTCAGGACGGTGAAGGAGGATCTGAGAGGAATTGGGGAAGGGGTGAACATGATCAAAACTCACTGTATGAGATTCTTAAATAGTAAATAAATCATTACTTTAAAAAAAAGTGTCGGAATAAAGGAAGTAAAAAACAATGGGTATCTGGCCAGGTATAGTGGCCCATCCCTTTAATTCTAGCACTTAGAGGCAGAGGCAACGACAGATGCTGGTGGTGGCACACACCTTTAATCTCAGCACTTGGGAGACAGATGCAGGTGAATCTCTGAGTTAAGTCCAGCCTGGTCTACAGAGTTCCATATTGGCCAGGGCTACACAGAGAAACCCTGTCTTGAAAAACCAATGCAAAACAAAAATAAAATCAATGGATTTGCAATCATTCTTCACTCAGTCATTAGTCACTAAGCCCATGACCAACCACTAGAAATGTAAAACCAATAAGCAATCTCCCCTTATTCACAAGATAGCTAAGCAAGATCATACTGTGTAATAAAGGCTCCAAAGAAAACACACACAGTAACACGATAGGCAGGAAGAGTTTAGGGAGTTACTCTAAATACCTCTTTTGAGGAGGCACTAGGATCCTTGTGGGATGATATGGTATGGCCATAGCAGACAAATGTTCTTAAGACTTGCACAGACACAGAAGCAGGCCAGAAGAAATGACACTGTGAGCAGCACATGCTCAGCCTACTTTCCCTGAGAATCTCAGTGGTGTTTCCCACTACAAAGTACTCACAGTGTAATTATGTGATAGGTTCAAATGGTTCAGAAACAAAATAAAAATAACAAAAGAAGTACAGCATCATATCATCATTCAATTACCAAGGAACAGGACTGGTTCCAGATAGCTATTTACACACACACACACACACACACACACACACACACACACACACACACACACACACACACACACACACACACACACCACACACACACACACACACACACACACACACACACACACACACACACACACACACACACTACAGTGGGGAAAACATGTAGGATACTGGCAAATCAAATATGCCAAATGAAATTTAAATAGTAGACATTGCTTAAAGTAAAATTAGGCCTTTTCTCTTTTATTCTATAAATACAATACAACAATTAAATAATTCTAGAATATTCTTTTGTGGTATTCAATTCAGCCTAACATACCAGCTGAAGATTGAAAAATGATAAGCTATAAACATGGAACAAGAGCTGGCATCATTTGGTCATTCTCAATATATTCCAACATAACTTGAAAACAATCTGTACATTTTATAAATTGCCTCTGAGGTCTGTTCTATGCCTAAAATTCATTTTTGTTATCTTGATTTTAGAGTACAAATAACTTTCTACTTAAAATTTAATCAGGTTGAAGCGGCATGAAAATCAACTGTTCGGTACCCTTTTATACATTTATAAAATAATCAGACAATTCTAGTTGATTTCTCCTCATGAAATGTGAGAAAACATGATTTCCAACCATTTGAAAAGCCAGATACAGGTCTATCAAAATGTAAGGTACACTTCAATGTAATGATTCATAGTGTCTCCAACAGAAAGATTCAGCAGTTCTCAATCGAGACCTTTATTTCTTCTCTGAATAAATGATGCCTGAAATTTTTATTCTTGTTCTAATGGAATTTCAATGGCCTTCACTGCAAATCTACTGGAAATTTTT
This sequence comes from Cricetulus griseus, assembly GCF_003668045.3. Lineage (NCBI taxonomy): Eukaryota > Metazoa > Chordata > Mammalia > Rodentia > Cricetidae > Cricetulus > Cricetulus griseus. The sequence goes on along the minus strand of NC_048599.1, from coordinate 102,037,047 downwards.
GCATATTAAGTGGAAAAAATTAAATGATGTTAACCACATTTTAATGTGATTAAGGCTGACAGGGTCATTATTTCTGCTAATCACTCAGTTTAAAAAGCTCAAACAAAACTTTATAACAGACAAGGTTTTTAATTTTATGTATATCTTGTTGAAATTTAAAAAAAAAAAAAAACTGTAGAAGAAGAGAAAAAAATCATAGAACACACAGTCCTTGAAGAAAGGAAAACCAATGAGCAGCTCTACAGCTTGCAGATGGGTTTCATTATCCTTAATCTGGTGATGTAAAAACAAAAATGCAAAACAATCTCATGGCGCACATGCTCCTCTGGTCTCTTTCCTTTTAAACACGGAGTGGGTAAGAAATGTACTTTGTAGAATTTTGAGTTCTGTGTTTCCTATTTGCTGCTAAATGGAAACAAATATCTTTTTTTTCTTTAGATCTTACAGCAAAGTAAAAACAGAATTAATGCATAATACCGCCTCAAACAATTTTCATGTTCTATATTTTATTTTAATCTATGCCATATACCAGGAGTATTTCAGATGTATAAAGATAAACTAAAAACCACTGATACAAATCTCCTGAAGGAGTGACACTAATTGCTGTCAGCAGAGTGACAGGGATTTTAATGACCAGCAGTATGTACAGATAATTTGTCACTTCTACTTTCTGGCACGAAATTTACTTTGCTTATTGGTCATTCTATACTAGAGCCAAACATGAAATTAATCCTGAGGTTCATGGCATATAGAGTAACTTTGAGGCTCCATTTACAAAGGGCTATTTATGACAGCGCATCCTAATATTCCAAAGAAAGATGAGTAGGAGCCAAGCCTAAATAACTTAATCAGTGTCTTCTCTAAGTTGCTAAGCATTTCAGTGTTGTCTGTAAGAAGTAACCTGCAGCTAGGGATGTAACACATACACCCATTCAAGACTGCATTGAATACCCCACCACCTCCCTTTGCAAACCACTGAACCAATACTGTTTGCTGAAGATTACCTTTCAATTACTAACAGGGTAATTTTTAGAAGTGGTCTGAGGAATATCCTGACATATGAATGCAGTGTGAGCAGCCCTAATCTAGGAGTTACAGTTTTCACTGAAATAGAATTGTTTAGCTTTTAGAAGACTGTGATGAGCAAATGGTTTTTGAAAAGAAGCCCACACCTGGAGTTCAAACAGTCTAATTCATGTTGGCTCACCTCAATTTAGTAAACTCTCACCAAATTTATTAAACTAAAAACAAACATCTCATATACAAAAAGAGTAGATACATTTTGCATTGTAGTTTCTTAAGGCAATATGAAACTACAATTATTTCAAAGAACAAAGTATCAATTATAAAACTTCAGCTACAGGTGCAGTACCTTAGCCAAAACCGACCGTCCTTTTCATGGTAAATTACTCAATTGCATGCAAATAGAAAATAAGTTTACCTCACTGATCACAATCTAAGCCACAAAAGCAGAACACCTGGACAAAACAAGTCCTTTGAGTGTAATTTATGCTAAAGTCTAAAAAAAAAATGCTGTTCTACTTTCCTATTAAAAACCAGAAGCAAACAACTTTTCAGTAAGAAGTTCATGCTTCTGTGCAGAGAAAGTGATTAGAGTCTGAGCAGATTATATAAGTATCAAGAAAAGAATTCAACTCGAGTGCTGCATTGTGCTGTAATCCTTCTTGTCCACAGAAAGAATTAATATCATTGAACTTTTTTTTTAGAGTGATGCTATGCACTGGTGCATCAACTAATAACCCTCCAGAATGTCTCTGCTCATCTAAGAAGAGTCCCTGCTGGATGTTCTAATGCATCTTATTGTGAGTCTTCAGCAAATAAAACTTCATGTATGAGCTCATGATGTGCTCTGCTGCCGGAAAGTCGCAGGCTCTGTGGGAAGCTCTTTATCTTCCCAGCAGTCAGTTCTCCGAGAACATCAGTGCAGCTACTGTAGTTACCTGTAGATGACTTGTATTTTCTCACATCTGTGTCCAGCAATCTAAACCATGATGATAAAGGGTCATTAGGTTTTGAGTGAGGAAGGGGTGGACTAGACAATTTGCTCTGATAAGCTCCTTGTTGAGAGCTCCGCTTTAGAATGGGAAATGTCGGACATACACAGTGTTACACTAAAAGGGAAAAGAACTCACTCTTCTGCACAAACAATTAAAAATAAGGCAGTTTAATGCCTCTTCATAGTCTGCTGATTCTCATTTTACTTAGGTGCTTCACAATTAAAAGCATTTAAGACAAATAATTTTCTGCTTTTAAAATGGACGTCCACGCTCTATTAGCCACAAAGAATTCGGGTACAATTACTAAGATAACTGCTGTTTGGCGCACAGTAAAGCAATTTCCCACAGTGGGACTTACAGTCCAATTTACCAGTTGGGCAAATATTTTGTGCTCTGTAGTGGCCTAGAGAGTTAAAAGACATAGGTAACATAGAGAAGTGTTATACTTGGAGAAAAGTTTCTTCAATACAAATGGATGGTTTAGATTTCAAAGTATCAAGAATATCCTAAAAACACCTCCCAAATTAATATAAATTTAAAGACTAACCCAAAATACAATTGTTACATGGAGTATATCTCACTTCCTTCCTACTATCCAACACAAAGGCTGAGAACTTAAAACTCACAAATATAATGTTATTTTCCTGTTTGCAATGGGTTCTAAATCATTCTAATATCTAATCACATTTTCTCAGTAATCAGCAGATAGAATGTTATATTCTTGATTAAATTATGAAACAGCAATGCTAATTACTTCATTTTAAATCGTTTAGAATAACGCTGTCAGATTACAGGAATAGGTGTTTAAAAGTTTGTTGTTCTGGCACCCTTCAGGTAACTGCACGGAGAGGCTGGAAAGGAGATGTGCACTGCTTGAAGACCGACTCTCTTTGGAGCCGTGACTCCCCTCACCATGAGGCATGCCTATTCCAGTGTACTATTTATTATGTCCTCTTCTGAAAGGATATTTTAAGAGAAAACAGTGACTGGTATAAATCAAATACTGCCCAGCCTCAAGGAACTACATTAAAATAACAAAAGTATGTGAATAAAGGCATACAATATTTTTAAATGGAACATCAAGTGGTGATTTGAGGCTTTTGGGGGTGGGATAGATTAAAATGGTATTTATTTGGATTGTTTGAAGGCTTTCCAATGTTGCTGGAGAAAAATAAAAATACTATTTTCAAGGTCATTTGCTAGCATTAAACACAAGCAAGCAATATTTTCTAAGATTAAAAACAAACACAAACATTTAAACTCCTGCTCTGCCTTTAAATACACAAATGACCAAAAAACTCTCTCGCCAAAGCTGGAGGACAGGGCACTATCGCCAGTGTAGATATTTCCTAAAGTAAAAATGATCAGAAAATGAAACCTTCTGGGAACTAACATTAACATCCTAAGGCAGTATGAGAACACAAACCCATGATAATTATTCATGCGCCAAGCCACTGTAAACCCAAATCATTTCTCAAGACCTGGATGTGTCAGGAACTTTGACAATTATGACTGGAGCCAGGAAACTGTAGCACTGCAGAATTTCTTATGAATTTCTCCAGTTACTTTTTATAAATGCTGTCTTGGATGACAGCTTAATGTGTACCACATGCAATATTTATTCTTCTTCAGTGTCAGACTGTCTAGCCATCCCAGGGAATACAAAGAATGTCACTTATTAGGATAAAAGCACAAGGAAGGTAATCAAGGACACATGTAACATCAGCCAATCATGCCCCATTTCAACATCCTGCTCCATTCATAACAGTTCAACAATTATTTGCTTGCTGATAACTTGCTTTCAGGCTGTTTGTGTTCACCATAATGGTGGTTTGCATTTATTTTGCTCTTTAGAATTGGACACTTGCTGTGCCATACATATTTGTCAAAACTTTATATCTTCTGTCAAAAATGGGTGAGAATATAAAATAATTTCTGTTTGTCAGGAACTACTAATAAAACAGTCAGTAACCCTTGATGTCAATAGGGCACTAAAATAAACTATAAAACTGCAAACCATAACTATTAAATATTTCATAGAGAAAAAAGTCCCTAAGTGATACACTGCAAGAAAGCAGGTATTCCTAGCTAAGTCATACACACATCCCCTGCACATGGCTAAGAATGCTGACTAGTCTTCTTTTCCTTTTGTTTCACTTTCTCAAGCTCATGAAGCTTACAGAACCCTCCAATCTAATTTGGTGATCTTGAAGCTATATATTCTAAATGTCCAAGTAATAACAAATAAATACTTGGCAAGCTATACATATTTTAATTAATAACATTCAAAATAAAATATCCTAGGATTAATAATAATCATTCTTTGTATAAATTAAAAAAAAACACGTAATTCCTTAATCATACTTAGCTCAAAAGCTTTATTCACAGATATGGCTTTGCAGCTGTATTATAATATCCCTTTAAAGCTCTTGGTTCAAACAACCACATGTTATTCCTGAATATAGACAAGAAAACAAATGGTTGCTATCACTGCATCCTCTTGTTCTGTCCTCCTTTGTCTCTGTATAGCTCTGGCCTGAATTCGCTGAAAGTTCTATGACATATGAAACTGTTATACAAACTGTTCTATCTAACTCCTTAAAATATCGCTGGGGGAAAAATCCCATTTTCAAACAATAAAAGTATTCTTACAGCTTGCTTTTCTGATCTCCATTTAAAAACTGTCTTTTAATGTAACTTAGTTATTTAATATATTAAGTGATTTACTTAAAGCTATACAGTACTATAATGGAGCTACTGACTAGAAAAGAAAATATAGAGGACTGAGATACAAAACTCCTTTTAGTTAGAAAGATATAGGGACAAGTTTTAAGCAGTGAAAAAGGAGACGCAGCAAGGTTTTCTAAGGGCTGCCATTCCATATAAGTCCTGAATGTTTACATGACAGCGAAGTACAGCTAAATCTATGTAAGGAAGGACTTGGACTAAGAGAATTAACTATGCAGTGACAAATTTCAGGCAATAAGTAACTATTCTATTCATGTTCATACATTCTGATGCTTTTATCAAAGAATCAGAAGAATTACATAAAAATCACACTTAAAATGAATCTATTTCTATCATACAGTGGTGGAACTTAATATATATATATATATAATATATATTATATATATATATATAATTTATTTAATTTTCATTTCTTTAAGACAGGTAAAGAAACCAAAGAATAAGGAAGCCAATCAAATTGTGTTGAGTCATGTCGTTCTAAATTTTGCAATTACGTTTGTTCTCTGGCAGGTATGAGTTTTGTATAACTTTTACTAGGATAAAAACAGAGAAAATTCTTTGCATGCTTTTTGCTGCATTAAAATGTGCTATAATGCAAAAATGTTTTATACTTTCTCTCATGAGTTCAAACTAAAGGAAATCTACCAAATATTTAATGAAGTTTCTTATTTCACTTCTCTAAGCCTTAAGTAGTTTTCATTAAGGAGGTTGTGCTTTGTCTTCTGAGGCCCTTAGGAAGATTAAACACACCGACAGCATATACTCAAATACCCCCAAGTCAGGCACATAATAAGCATTTAACAAATGGTAGTTACTTCTCCCAAAAAGCTGTATATATATATATGCACAAATATATATATGCACATGTAACACTCTTTCCATTACACTGCTATGTATTAAAACAGCAATTACACAGAGCAGTGAACAAACCATCTACTTGTACTTTATAAAAGAGACATACAAACAGACAGACTGACATCTCTGCTTTAAAATTAGTTCTCAAGCCGGCAGTGGCTAACACCCATAATCCCAGCACTTGGGAGGCAGAGGCAGGCGGATCTCTAAGTTCGAGACCAGCCTGGTCTATTCAAGAGCTAGTTCCAGGACAGCCTCCAAAAACACAGAGAAACCCTGTCTCGAAAAATCAAAATGAAAACAAGACAAAAAACTCAAAACAAAAACAACAAACAAACAAAAAAATTAGTTCTCAAAAGCAAATCCTTATGCTGAGAACGGGAAAAACAGTGTTCCTCAGGGATGAGCACAGAAATGGTTATTAAATCACCACAGAAAACACACGTAGAAGATACATTATATAGGCTGTACTTAAATATTTAGGAATGTATATGTTTATGCATGCATTCTCGAACATGCAAACACACACACACACACACACACACACCGCATACGATCGCACCCACATATGTATGTAACAGCAATTAATGGAAAATGAGGCCATGATTTGAAGGAGAAAAAGGAAGGGTGTGTGGGAAGGTCCGAAGGGAGGAAAGGAAAGAGGTAAATGATATCATATTATAATCTCAACAATAAAATAATTAAAAAAAATATAAAAACAAATCCTTGTTATTGAAAATGTGATGAGTGCAGTAAATTAGAATGAGGTTAAAGCACACATGGGACTGGAAGTGTAGGTCAGTGGTAGAACACCTGAGGCCCAAGTTTGATCTCCAGACCAGAAGGCAAAGAAACAAACCAGTAGCTGGAGAAAGCAGTTATCTTTTGTTTTCTTAAAGATTATTTATTTTATTGTAATGTGTTATATGAATGTCTGCTTGCATGTATGTCTGTGCACCATGTTCACATCTGGTGCCCACAGAGATCAGAGAAGGATGACGGATACCCTGGGACTGGAGTTACTGATGGTTGTAAACTGCCATGTCAGTTAGATGCGGGAATAGAACCCAGGTCCTCTACAAAAGCAGCAAGTATTCTTTTTCTTATTTTTTATTTTTTTGTGGTTCAGTATGATGTATTTCTTTCTGTTCTTTTTTCTCAAGGTCACATTTTTACATGGTTAGACTTGTGGTACTTGATTAATTTCACAAGTTGCCCCCCCCACATAACCTTATTCTAATTAGCATTTTTACCTAGGAGCAGCAAACTACTGTGCCAACTTTCCAGCATGAAAGCAGATATCCTCAAAATAGAGTAAATACCTATCTTCTACACAAAATCAGATAAACTATTTTAATGATTGTCCCTACAAAGGCTGTTAAACTCAAAAGAGTTTCAGGGGTAAGTTTACAAATATAAGAGATACATTTAAATGCTATTTTCAAATCTAAAGTTTATGTGTTTGTGTAAAGTTTATGTGATTGTATACATTATGTATGTGCAGATGCCCACAGGAGGCAGAAGGCAGCATTGAAGCCCCTGGATCTGGAGTACAGATGATTGTGAGCCACCAGACATAGGAGCTGGGAACGGAACCCGGGTCCACTGGAAAACAGCAGGTGCTCAGAACTGCTGAGCCATTCCTCCAGCCCTCAAGCTATATGTATAACATGTGATATAACAATAATAAAGCTTTATTGACATAACATGTGGAGTATAGGACTGTTCCTGGCACATGACACATTCTCAGGCCCTTTCTACACTGGCAGCATCACCAATGATGTGATGCTGAGGCTGGGTGACAGAGCAGTGAAGAACATGAAAGCTCTGCAGAAACTGCTTAGGTTTCAATCTTAACACCTCTCACAGGCTATTAACTCCGGTCAACTCCCTTAATGTCCTTATACATGGTTTTCCTTCTTCAAAAGGGAAGTGGTAATAATATCTACTTTATAAGGTTGTTGGGACTCGTAAGTGGTACACAGTTAAGAGTAGACTGGCATGGTGTCCACACCCAGTCCAACATTAGGCATACCAATTATTTGCCACAACTCCAGTTTGTGGTATATTTTCCTTTCCTACAACTTGCTCAACCTGGCAGTAAACAATCTTAACAAACAATGGTTTGCTATTTTTAAAAATGGGTCAAATATTTGCTTTGTAAAGTGATTTAGGTAGCATTTCCTTATCAAAAATATTAGACTGTAAGACTCATCATAGAAGCTTATTTAACTTGAAATAAGCTTAATTTCAAGCTTCAACTTGAAATGTTGAAATAATGCAGTTAGCAAAGACACTTAGGTAGCTGTGCCCATTATCATCACCAGTTTTTACTACTGTTGGAAAAGATGCTCATCTCAATATATAAAAGTTAGCCTGCTATATTTGGATTTAGCACTTCTATACAATTTATAGTTTTCAGTAGCGTCCACAGAATTTTCTCTGCCTGAACTTAATAGTACATGCTTAAGAATCGATGCTAAATAGACCGCTTTTGCCTCGTAACAGTGAGATATTAAATTACAAGGCAAGGCAAAACCAGCAGTATCAGAAGCAAACCCTAAGAACAGCACATAGTTGTCAGGTTTGTGGAAATTCATACTATATCCTGTACTTGCCACTTGGCTTCTAGTCATCACACATGGGACAGGCATAAATATTCAAATCAGCTGGATCTAGTATTTTACACACACACTCACTTACTCAAGTATTTGGGCATATTCTGTAATCTCTCCACTGTTCTTTCTGTAAAGTGTGCCTGATATTAATTATTAATGTCTTAGCAATTTCTAAGTTTCAAGTGCCTGTCACACAGCAGAAACCTAAATAAATGGTGATCTATGGTATGCCCTTTAGTTTGGCATAGGAAAAGCTAACCAATGACATTAAATGTAGAAAAAAATAAAGCATCAAATTTTAAAGTACATATAGGACATGCTTAAAAATTTATTGAATTACATGATTTTTAAGTAAGAATCCTAAGTTCTTTTTAGGTAGTTTCTTGACACTGTAACAATCAAATCCAGTCTCACCATGGTTGCACTGACCACTGTCTCCCGCTCAACCTCCCTGTTTTAACCTGTTCCTGTGCTGACTCTACCTACGCTCTTTCCCTGGTCAGATTTTCGGTGTGCCTGCCCCTTACTTCTTGAGATCTTCCCTATCTCCACCAGGAAAGATGGCAGCCCTTAACTGTCTTGCTTTTATTCATTTTTCTAATAATTTCTAGACATTATGTTTAATGTCTTGTGGAATGTCTGCTACCATGAGACAATAGCCTTATGGCAGCAAGGGCCTTTCTGTTTATATCTGAGATATGTATGTGACACACAGAAGGGATCAATAATTACTTACTTAGAAAAGGAAAAGCAAAATAAAACAATACATATCCCCTCAGTGAGCTCAAGAGCATTATAAAGAACATATACTTGAAATGTATACTCTTAAAAATATTTGTTTTTTATTTTAAGTGTGTATGCAGGGTTCCTTGGAGCCAGTGATAGGCCACTGAAAACAATCACCCAATGTCTGTGCTTTAAACCAAATTAACTGCTAAACTATCTCTCCAGCTAACACACACACACACACACACACACACACACACACACACACACACACACACACACGGGTGTGCTCTTGCGTGCACGCACACACACAAACATATACAAAACATATATATATATATATATTATTTATTTATGTGTGTACATGTATGAGCATGTATGAGGAGGCCAGAAAAGGGCACTAGATTCCCTGGAGGGGTAGTTACAGATAGTTATGCGCCTCTCCAGGTGGGGGCAGAACTCTGGTCCTCTGGAAAAGGACCAAGCACTCTTAAGCACAGAGACACCTCTCCAGTCACCTGAATACTGTAATGACACTTCTTATGAAATTCATTTCTCTTCTTGCTATAATAAAGCATTGTTAAAAAGACAGAATGGATAGCTATATGAAGTCCCAACTTTATAAATAAGGGTGTACTCAAAAGTTTATATGTTAATTATCTCAGAACATATTTTTTGAGCAGAAAAACTGAAAAATGGTCACAGATTCCAAAGTATGTCTTACCTAAATTGAACTGTTTGCCTCAATGTGTGTTAAATAAGCTTTTACGGTGCATATCACAAGATTAATATTTCTGATGGGAAGATGCTTTCTTGAAAACTTAAAAATAAGAGAACATAATAGTTTAGGCAGTATTACTAGTCTCAAATGTAGACATGTCAATTCTGCATGTGCGTTTTATTTTCACGTGCACACATCCCCCCAGCTCTAGCCAAATCAGCTGCTGCTTACTATGAAGGAAGATACGAAGACACATGGTAAGACTCAGGAAAAAACAACAACCTTATTTTCAAAAACTGAGACGAGGAGAAAGGATGAGACTAGGCGAACAGCCAGGTCTTAGCTCCAGCCTGGAGAACACCCCATGAAGTCCCAGTTGGGGAAATGTCTAAAACCCAGAATGTGAAGACTGAGAAGTTACGGAATATCCACACGGACATCTTTTTCCTTACCAATCTGCAGTATTTCAGATTGAAATCACAAAATTCAGAGGCTATATGAGAATAGTTCAGTGATAGAGCACAAGCCTTGCATATGCTAAGCAAAAGTTAAAAGAAACAAAATTCTAGCACGTGGAGACATGGCACTTCAGGGACAATTCCCTTCACTCATCACTCTAGGGATGCTAGCCTTCTTATTTACTTTCACTGAAAATAACACACCACACACATACACAGAGGCACTGAAGGAGGTGTTTCAAAGAGCTTTTAAAAGAACAAGTTCTTAATTTATTTTTGAAACGATGCAATGACAATTTCAAAAAATTATACTAGAGGAAGCCAAGCTTCGACAATCAAATCTTCTAAGCTACAAATGGTGAAACTGCAGCACCATACTAAAGATCACTCTGATGCCACAGGAGTCTCACTGAGCTACTGAGCTACGATGACATGTAATGTATTTTCTTTACCATGCAACAGGAGAAAAAGTAAGGGGCATATCCAGTATCAAGCAGATAATGCAGGACAATCAAATCCTTTCTTCTGTTACTAGAGCAATTTTGAGCTATGATAATTAAGTTTGGAGAAATTTGTTTATATAGAATATATTTTGTATGAGCAATAGAACAAAGTGCTCTCTACAGGAAAGCCTATGTAATTTGCCTAAGGTCAAAAACACTGAGTAGCAAAGACCACAACATTATCTCAAATTGTAATTAATTTTCTATTCTGTTTTCCTTCCTCTTGTAACAGTCTCCCTAGGTTGTCCTGGATGGCCTTTAACTCAGAGATCCACTTGGCCCTGTCTCCCTAGTCCTGTACCACACCTGGCAAAGCAATATTTTCCCCAATAAATCAAACTTCTTGATCACATCATTTACCACTAAAGTATAAGAGCTTCTGAAAGTTCATTTTTCTTATTAAACAACATTATTAATGCTATCCAGCATTTTGGGATAGCCTTCAAATTCTGGTAAACTACAACTCTAAATGTAAGCCTTGTACCTAGAGAATATATAGTACAAGGATAAAGGTCAGAGAAAGTAATATGTTCTTCGATCCTGCACAGGTAGGGCATAATGAACAAAATATTGAAATAGTACAAATGAGCTTTCTCCTTTGCCTTGTCCCAGGCAAACATGTATACCACCTAAGACTCTATTTGATCCCTGTAAGGCTCTGTCTCAATTCCCAACAGTCTCACAGTTTCTGAACTTCAAATTCTCCTCCACTTCTACCAACAGCTAGTCAGGTTCCCATTCTTTATTTTAATTACTCTATTTAATGTGTATGGATGCTTTGTCTGCATGCATTTCTGACGTCAATGGAGACCAGAAGAAAAGTGTTGGATCCCCTGGGACTGGAGTTACAGATGGTTATGAGTCACTACATGGGTACTAGGAACAGAATCCAGGGCCTCTTAACCACAGTGTTTTTAACCACCAAGCCATCTCTCCTGCCCCCAAATTCCCATTCTTGATTATGGCTCATCTCAACTCATTGTTTTGGAAACAAAATCAGATCTGAGGTTCTTAATCTTTGGTACATAGGTTTTCAAGGAGTTTGTCTTGAATTATCTTCTAGTGAGCAGGGACAGGGCATCAGAGAAATTCTTCATGAACACAAGTGAGCCATCGGTAATCTGTAGAACACTGCAGAATCAAACATAATTCTTTTGTTTTCTAGATCACAGGTGTCTATATCCATGTATAACAAGTTCTCAACCTGTGGGTTGAGACCCCTCTTGGGAGTAACCCTTTCACTGGGGTCTCAAAACACAGATACTTGCTTTATGATTCATAACAGTAGCAAAATCACAGTTATGAAATAGCAATGAAAATACTTTATGGTTGGGGGTCACCACAACATGAGGAACTGTTAAAGGATTGCAACACTGGAAAGGTTGAGAACCACTGGTGTGTGAGGAAATGTACACTTGAACCATTGAGAGAATTCTATGAAATACTTGTTGTCTTTTAAAAAGGGCTTAAACCTTTTAATCTCTTAAAGCTAGAAAAAATTATGAAATATTTCCTGCTTATATAGAGAAACTAATCCTATACATTTCATGAATTACATCACTCAGAAATCATTGTTAGTAGATGATGCTTATGAAAATTAAAACTTATGTTCCTAATGTATTATTTTTTAAAAAAATTAATGACCTACCCTGCAAATAGAAGGAATTTGCCATAAATCATATTAAACAAAATGTAAACAGACTCCAACAACTTGATCGTTGTGATCTGCCAGATTGAGTATGACAGTGAAGACATGAAGATGAGGGCCAAGCAGCTCCTTGTTGCCTGGCAAGATCAAGAAGGAGCTCAGGCAACAACAGATAACCTGATCAGCGCACTAAACAAGTCTGGATTAAGTGACCTTGCTGAAAGCCTAACTAATGACTCTGAGACAAATAGTTAGCTTGCTTTCTTTTCTTTCTTTTTTATTAAACTGTGATAAGATTTTGTTACCAAGCGGCATTTGATAAGAGGTCCAATGGTTTTGGTAACCAATAAACAGTTTTATAACAAAAAAATATGTAAACAGACCTCCACATATGCATTTATTGTGGGGACAGTAGTCTTTTCTTTATACAGAATGACACACTTCTATAATTACCATTCTCATAATGTGTACTAATATACTAGTCCCTTGATAAGAATCTGAAATTGCTGAAAGAGTAGCCAAACTGTTTAACGAAAACCAAACTTCTGTTTGGCTCACCCATTGTCCCTGTGTTTGAGAGGCTGAGGCAAGAGGATTGCTTCAAATTTAAGGCCAATCTGGGCTTTATAAAAGAACAACAAAACAAAACAGAAATTCACAAATATTATTACATGAAAACTGTATTAAAATGCAAAAATACACCTAAAACATAATTCAGAGGCTGGTGAGATGGCTCAGTGGGTAAAGGTACTTGCCACCAAGCTTGATATCCTGAATTCCATCCCAGGGCCCAACCATACAGGGGTAGGAGAGTCCCAACTCCCTAAGCTGTCCTCTGATGGCTACAAGCATGCCCAGGCACCCGCCACGTACATATATATGCAAATACATAAACTGAATTTACACTAATACGCAATTTGGTGTCAGGCATGGTTACACACACAGTTCCAGGACAACTGGGACTGTTATACAGAGAAACCCTGTCTCAAAAACAAACAAATAAAAAGAAAGTAAAGTAGGAAAAGATTAAATCTATTCCATGATTTTCCTCTCTAGTAGTTACACAATATATATCATCCTAAAGTTATTTTTGGTTTTGTAAACAAATATGGAAAACTAACAAAAGCAGAAAGTTGGGTAGGAAAAAAACCTGAATCAAAGCCAGGTGTGGTGGCACAGGCCTTTAATGCTAGCACTGTGGAGGCAGAGGCAGGTGGATCTCTGAGTTCTAGGCCAGCCTGGACTACAGAGCAAGTTCCAGGACAGCCAGGACTACACAGAGAAACCCTGTCTCGAAAAACCAAAAACCAAACCAAAATCCAAAACTTGAATCATATATATATATATATATATATATATATTATATATATATATATAGTAGTATAAGGGTTAGTAATAAAACTTTTGTGAGTTTAAAATTCATTGGATTAAACTTGACATATTGCCTATGATTGCTCTAAAGCTTGAAAAAAGTTCCAAATATTTATCTATGAATCTTGAAACAATTTCATCACTTAAAATGACTCACTTATTAACCAAGATGTATATAAGAATTGTGTATGTTTTCAGTTTTAAATTTACTAGTATTTCTAGATGAACATCTATGTGGTACAAAACAACAAAACTCAACCGTCCTCATCAATAGTTTACAGAAAGGTAAAGAAAGGATAGGATAACACAAAATAAAACATAATTGGTAGCTATTAGGTGTAAAAATATCTAAAATTAGTTTGTTCTACTGATTCCATAATTGGACAGCATATATTACTAACAGAGCAGCAAAGGTGCAAAGATTGAAATTTAAACCTCCAATTAAGCAGTGGTTTGACAGTTTTAATGTCCGCTACCTGCTCAACACCATGACTCACTATGCAATCTAAAATGAAAATTAATACTGTGTATGATCTTGCTTGTAACAACTGCTCATGTTTAGAAAATAAATTGTTAAAAAATCATTAGCACCTACCAAATCAACAAAAATTTCTAGATAGTTTTATTTATTCATTTGTAATACTATTAATGGTCTCTGTGGATTCTTTTCACAGCATCTTGATTACTGTCATCTGATCAAAACACAGCTACAGTCAAACTGGCTGCCACATCAGCCTCTCTTCAGGACTGAGGTCTTAATCATCCATCAATGAAATAATGAATTCAGCACTGCTAACACAGTAGAAACCTGGACTCACTCTAGTTTTTACCTTTCAAAAGGTCAGTATGCCTCTAGTTAGTATAAATAGCCTTATCTATCAAAATGCTTCTTTAAAAAAAAAAAACTGACATTAAAAAAAATGCTACCATTTCAATTTAAAGGGAATTGTAGCCAGTAACCAAAATGTTTATCAGTCTAGATATGTTGCCTGCTAAAATGAAGATAGTCTTCCTCTTGGGGTCAAAGCCACAGACCTTTTCTGATCTTTTCTAACCACTGAAAATAACTTCTCACAATTAAAATACAGGTGTGTGTGTGTGTGTGTGTGTGTGTGTGTGTGTGTGTGTGTGTGTACACATGTGTATTTTAAACTTTTTTCCTTTTGGTAATGGAGACTACACCCAGGGCCTGCACATGCTAGGCAAGTACTATATCACCTAGCAGTTCCCAGCCCTTGTGAGCACATTCATCAACGCTTCCTTTATCAGTTCTAATTTGCAACAGGAGTATTAACATGTTAACCCTGAAACAAAAATCTTTTTTGTTTGAAGGAGCAACTGATGCAAAATGAGGCTTAGCTACAAAACAAACAAAACAAAACAATAATAATAATAATAATAATAATAATAATAATTATAAAACGAGATGCTAACAGAAGCAAATGGATTTAGGAGTTAAAATGAATTTTAACTATTTACATCTGCTTGCAGTATTATAAATGGTAAAAACCTAGAGTTCACATCCTTCATAATAAAAATTCATTCTACGCTTTAATATGAAGGCTATGTTACATAAACAGAGGATTTAAAGCTGCAGCAGAGTGGCTGAATGGAAGGAAAGTGGCAATCTTTCTGGCTCCAGTAGATGCCATTCCCTATCACACAGTGTTTCCCACTCATAAATACATGACAAATACTTCCTCAATCATGTTTTACGAGCAGGGATGCACAGGGGGTAGTCAATGGCTAGCTTGAGGGAAAATAGGAACAGCAGGCGGCAGAAACTGTACAGAAAATGGCTATGTGGTAAATTCTCTTCTGGAACATCACTCAGTTAGCCAGTCTTTGATCTTGCAGCTACAATTACACTAACTTCCACAAGATCTGGACACCTCCCCCCAACACACATATCCCAACCTCAGACTGGATCATTAGCTATACATAAAACCATGAAAATTTGGTTTTATAAAATAGAACCATTCATACATCTATGTTGTTACAAATTAAAATTTGTTATTTAGACAAGAGTAGTTTCAATGGGCTATAACCATATCATCATCACAACTGGTCTCACAAAAAACATGGGGTGTCTGGCGACAGCTAAATCACAGGCTGGCGTCTCCTAAGCAGTCTGTCTACCATTAGGGTCTGGGAAACGGTATTTACTATACAATTAGAGCCAGGGAGTTCTACCTGTAATCACTGAATACAGGTGTGAGAAGCCCCTTTGGGCAAGGAAACTGACTCATCCCTTTTCATGGAAACTTTGATGTCTGTATTGTTTTACCCAGCCTCAGGAAAACTCACCATTCATACTTCCATGAGAAGATTTATTAGCTGAAGTCAAATAATAAATTTTAAAATTCCTTCTTAAAGGAAACAATTTTTGACACATTAATCATCAAATTTATTAGAGTTTGAAACAAGATGGGACTGATTATATTTTAAAGTTAATTACTTTCTGGAAGACAATGACCAGTCTGAACGTCATTTTTAGGTTAAATTTATGTTATCCAGAACACTGCCAAAAAAGAGGTTAAACTCAGCTTCCTATCAGGGACACAAAATGTCTTACAGTAATATCAACAGGGCATTTTTAGTTGCAGTAATTTCACAGAATTTATTCTAATGATTTATTGGAGTTAACCATCTGACATTAATTATTGTTTTGGCTTCCAGTCTATGAATGTTTATTTTTCAGTTTAAAGCCTTCTCACTCTTTGATATCATATGGAAATGAGAATTTTTAATGGAAAATTGAAACCATGTGCATCTAAGTACTTAATGAAGTACAGGGAGAAACCGACAATATATTTTAGGAGAATTCAGGCCTTTTTCTTTGTATAGTTTTGATTTGTTTCTATGACTCAATAGTATAAAATGCTGAGGGTCTAGTGAGGGAAGTCATAGTGAGTACTATGCCAAATGTCTCCATGCCCACATGAACACAAGAGTTCTCTTTGAATTTTTAAGGAAGGGGAACAGACCTTGCGGGCATTTTAGTTACATATTAGGATGGTAACATACAGATGCAGTTTTTACTTTGATACATTTTGCAAGTTTCAAGCCTGTATCTGGACTTTTTTGCATTCAGGTTTATCTTTTTTTTTTTTAAACTATTCAACCTGGATTTTAAAATTTATGCCCGGCTGCAACCTCTGCAGAGTCAATATGGCTAGAAATTCTTGCCTTAAAACACTCTATTATTCCAAATATATTTTACTCTCATCTCGTAGCAAAACTAAACAACGTTTA
Source organism: Cricetulus griseus (assembly GCF_003668045.3). Classification (NCBI taxonomy): domain Eukaryota; kingdom Metazoa; phylum Chordata; class Mammalia; order Rodentia; family Cricetidae; genus Cricetulus; species Cricetulus griseus. The sequence goes on along the minus strand of NC_048599.1, from coordinate 102,020,126 downwards.
AAGAACTCAAATTGGAAAAGCAAATATGTATGATTCAGAATTTCCTAATTTAATTCAGTTTTGTAATGTTCTCATAGTGCAAATCATTTATATCTCTAAGCGTAACATAAGGCAAAACTTTCTTACCATTTTCAACATTTTATAAGGAAAAGATATTAAAATCAAACACATTATACACATACCTATATGCTTTGTGTTAGAGATATGTATATGGCTATATCCAGAGAAGAAAAACTTACCATTTGTTTTTCTTTCTTATATAGTCTTTTTCAGAAAGATTAACCAAGTAGACCATTGGTTTTGAAGTCAAAAATAAGTGTTTGTTCAACACTTCAATCTAGAGTAGGAGACAGAGAAAAACCCTTTGAAAAGCTGAGGAAATACGGAGTAAATCATTGAATAATTTGAACATAAACACTGAGTAAACGTTTTCATTTTTATAATCTTTGTTTATAAAAGATTAGATGCTATGAAATATTTAAAGTGAAAAATGAGGAAAAGGAAAATACAAGCTTGGGAACATGCAATGGCTGACAGAAATCAAATTTAATTATGTATAATAACTAGATATAAAATAATGAGCAGCCCCATGTCTTCTCTAAGAAATCAAAGCAAAGGCAGTAATAAGACACCAGAATTTATAACTCACCTCTTTGTCATTCCAATCATGATAGAAGCGTACAGGTTTCTTCTGATCTATAACCCAGGATTTGACTTTGCACATTATATCCTGTACACAATCAAGGAAAAAAATTCAAGATGAACACTTAAGCACTTGATACTAAGTACTAAAAGTTTCAAGTCTTCAAAATAAAGATAACTTTTGTAATGAAGAGATCTAAGTCATACAAATGATATTTGGTATCTCAAAATAAAACTGATGAAATATATAGATGAAGCATTATTTTAGTGTACAAAGTTAGCAAAATTAGTTAACATAACAATATGAACAACTGCAAGACAACTGATCACATCAGAGACAGAATTTAAGAGTCAACATTATCTCGTGACGTCACAAGCTATTATGAAATGCGGGCTGTGTACTGAAGAGAGACTAAAGTATATTTTTTTCCTTAAAAAGAAAAACAAAGTAACTAATTTAAACCTATTATTGATTATTTACTCTACAAAATAGTAAATGACCCGACCAAAACCTTTTTTTCTTCTGAATTAATTTTTTGACAACACCTTCTCCCCGCCACTTCTCCCCTGCTCCCCCACCCCAACCTGCCAAAGCCTCCATTACACAATGGCAAGAGCCCTGCACTGTGACCTCCAACCAGCTGCATTCACTTTCAGAACATCTCTCTCTGCTGGAAATCTAAAGGCCTTTTAGTTAGCAAGCCAGTGTGCATTCAGAAGGAGTAACTGCGGGAAGAGCCCAATGTGCTTTGTTTCTCTGGCCTTTCTTCACAGAAAGATTAATCATCTGTGAAATGGAAACGGCAAACAGCAAGTGACACAAACTGAACCCTTCAAGCCTTTCCTCATCAGCCCTGTGGGTCTGAATCTAAAAGCTGCGTGTGGCACGGCTCTCCTTACAGGCAGGTGCTAATAAAAGGCTCTCAGGTCCGAAAGGTCAGACTCAGCTCTTCCAGAAGAGGCACGGTTGAGAGTCATCTGGGCTTTTTGTTTTGGGGAATTTTTTTGTTTTGTTTTGTTTTTGTAAAGATAGTTTATGGACTTGTTTTAAATATTAATTTCTTAAAATCTGTGGCAACACAATCATTAGTAATAGATTTCCTGGGAGCATTTTATATTACCATGGCCAGTTATTCTCTTATAAATGTCCACTTTTATAAATTATCTCAATATTTAGTATACCTTCCTTGCAAATCTTACTTTTACCAACAAGAAAAATAAGGAAAAGGCCCTGTATCCTTAGATCCTGATTTGAAGCCCTCCAGGGAAAGGACTTCCCATGGATTTTAACAAGGAAGGGGCAAGCCGAAAACTTTTAATGAAATCTAACATGTTCTGCTTAAGAATAATCACTTTTACTCTTCTATAACTGAATTTCACTCATAAATGTTTAAAAGTGGCTAATGTAACACCATTTCCTACAAGGAGAAGATCAAAGTGCTATATTACAAATGCATTATGATTAAAAAAGCCCTGTGCAGCCTTGCTATTAACTGTTCTTTAAACCCTAAAAGGCTTCCCATAGATCTCACTTGGCACTGCATATACAACCTTTGACAAGTAATGTAGACCATTTTTATTCATTGCCTAAAATTGTAGGCAATTATGTGCGTCACACTGGCCACCTGCAAATTCTGAATGCCTGCTGCAGTTGTCAGTGCAAAAAACTAATGTCGGAGGGGATTAATCTAGGGGGAGAGAGTCCTCTTTAATGGCTCCAGCAGGTGAAATGGCCCAGCTGGTTACTATGATGAGTGGCCAGAACAGCTTATGTAGAGACACGCAACAAGATTATACAAAAGAAGAAAACAGAGTTACCATCGTATACGTCGTTCCATTAATCTTTTCCAATTAAAAAAGAAAGTAGAGAAAAGAAAGCCAATTCAAAAATAAGGAAGGAAATTAATTTTAATCATATAAAAAGTATAAAATACTTTTGTGACAAACAATTTTACAAAGCCAAAGGGTCTCAATGAGTGCTGAACATCAGTGAAGGAATTTCAGGCCTGCTCTTCATTTAAAAGTAACTAGATTCTTGCTTCAGACACAGAAGCCATATCACAGAAGCACTGTGGCATTAGTTTTCAGTTTTCCCTTTTATACTATAGACTAGGAGCACTACAGGTTTACATAAAGAGAATTAAGTCATAAATGAAGTTCACCAACAGTATTTTCCTTAGAAGCCACATTTATGTGTTAGATTACTAAAAGATGCCGGTTTCATCTAAGACAAAACAGAAGTAGATTGCAATCAGGTAACATTATTTCACATAAATAACCAGTAGATGCTGTATTTTCAGTGTGTTCTCTTATATAAGAGAAAAATTAATTTTAATAAGAAATTTAAATGTTATAGCCTATCTGAAAAATTTCTAATTAGACCAAAAGGGCTTGAGATAAAATACATTAGGCTAAGTAAATGTTTCCCTTGTGCTTGCATATAAGCATATATATTAACAGATACAATATATTAATAGTACATACAAAAGTGAATAATAAAAATTTCCAGCTAAATAAATTTAGTTAGCTGAAGTATATATACTTTACCCACGCACAGCAAATGAGCACATAGCAAAAACATTACTAATTCCTTTGTATTAAATCTCCAATGCATTTAAGTAATTTTGGGATTTCATATTTCTTTTTAAGATGCTTATTCATGCAGGTCAGTTTGTGTCTGCCACAATGTGTGAAGGAGCCCATGGAAGTCAGAAGAGGGCTGGATTCCCTGGAGCTAGAGGTACAGGAAGTTGTGAGTCTCCTGATATTTGGGCTGGGATTGAATTCAAATACTCTGGGAGAACAGCAAATGCTCTTAAACTCTGAATCATCTCTCTAGCCCAAGATTTCATATTATTTTTATGAATATGACTGTTTTGCTTGAAGGCGTGCGTGCGTGCGTCTGCCTGGTGCCCATGGAGGTCAGAAGAGGGCACCAGATCCCTTTGAACCAGAGTCACAGATGGTTGTGAGCCACCAAAGTAGTTGTCAAGAACTGAACTCAGGTCCTCTCTAAAAGTAGCCAGTGCTCTTAACCGATGAGCCATCTCTCCCATCCAAGATCTCATACATCTTTCCTATCATTATGTAGTAATACAGATTTTGGAATATGACACTGGACTGCTTTTGTAACCATCTAACATTTCATTAAAAATATATTCTGTGTATCATAAAGGATAAACTTGCCGGGTGGTGGTGGTGCATGCCTTTAAATCCAGCACTCTGGAGGCAGAGGCAGGTGGTTCACTGTGAGTTTGAGACCAATCTAGTCTACAGATTGAGTTCCAGGACAGTCAAGGCTACAAAGAGAAACCCTGTCTTAAAACCAAAACCAAACCAAACAAACAAACAAACAAAAAAACTCAAAAAGACAAAAGAATAAATTTGTCATCTGAATTTTGTATTAGCTTGTAGTTTTGAGTATACTAATCTTAGAGCTAACAATATATGCTTAAGAATGGAAACCAAAAGGGTCAACAATTACCAGGGGAACTGTAGATGTAGCTCAGCGAGAATGATTGATTATACAACGTCCCTGGGTTTGATGCTAGCACATTTCACTAAGAAACAATGTTAGGCTTGAGGCAGTGCTCTTGCACTTGGTTTTATATGCACTATCTAGGTATGTTTGAAAAATCAAAGGGAAATCAAGTCAGGAATTAAATACACTCATTTGGAGTTCAGAGGACAAATCAAGGCTAGAGATATACATTTAGAATTTACCTGTATTTAGACAATGAGTTGTAACCACAGATAGGGATGTGACCACATAGGGAAAGACTTTATAGTAAGAGGAGAGCTGTTATGATTTAAATGTGAAATGTCTCCCACAGGTTCATGCCTTTAAACACCTGGTTCCCACCCAGTTGTTGAGGTTGTAGAACTATCAGAAGGTGGGGCCTAGCTGGGGGAGTAAGTCATCGGAGGCCTTCTGGTTTTATAGCCCAGATGTGCTTCCTGTCCTGTCTGTCTGTTTCTTGGTGCACGGAGCACTGAGCAAGCAGCCTCCTACTGCAGTCAGTGTAGCCTGGAGCTGCTCCTGCTGTCCCATTACAATAGACTAAGACTACCTCTCCAGCTAGAATTAAAACAAATTCTTTAAGTTGTTTCTTGTCAGGTTGTTGGCTACAGCAGCACACAAAATTGTCTCACTATGTGGTTCCCAAGTCTTTGGAACCAGTTTACAGAAGAAATGAGAAAGAGTTCAGAGTTGCAGGCTAAAGCAGGTTCCTAAAACTTTTTCCATTAATAATCCCTTTACACCTGAGCAATTTTTAATGGCCCTGTGTATACAGGTATATGAAATATGCAAATGAACCAAACATTTACTGATAAGGCATAAAGAATTTTATTTTAAAACCATTTTTGCATGCATATAATATTGCTATTTATTAGAAACTAGAGCAAATTGTGTTTACATCAAGAATTAAATGCTGGCTGAATATTTGATACCACAGAATGTACAGCACCTGCAGTGTTTTTCAAGTTGACTGTCAATGCTAAGAAGGCCCTTTATACAAATACAAGATGGCAGAAGTATGTTCAGGGTCATTTCAGAAATTGTTGGAAATGTGGTCTTAATTCTAGATCCAAACTTTCATTTAATAATCAAAAAATAAAATAAAAATTCAGTCAGCAAGTCAAATAACAATTTTAAAATCAAACAGGCAAATGCTGTCGGGAACACTACTCCACGTTTAATCATGAACTAATTTTTGGTTGCCACACGTTCAGAAACCTTTTAATGTTGCCACATTTTTCACAATTCTCTTATGTTTGGTTATGAGGGTTGTGACCTACAGATTAAGAATTTGTGGACTAGCCAAGCATGGTGACGGATGCTTTACTCTCTGTACTTGGGAGACAAAGGCTGGTGGATCTTTGTGAGCCTGAGGACTGCTTAGGCTACAGAATGAGTTATAAAACAGCGAGGGCTATATAGACACCCTGTCTCAAACAAAAATCATCATCATCTATGAGCTAAATAAACCCTAGGATACTGTAAATTGATCTTAATGGACCATTCTGGTGGAGTAAAGACTGCAATGCTGATGGAAACGTGAACAATGAAGATTGTGTTCATGAGATTTAACAAAGAAACAAAGATTCTACTGGAAACTAACTTTATTGTCTGAAAGTCAGGTCATCCATGTTACTATTCGATAGAGAATCTCACTGTCTTCTGTCTAGCTCTTAAAAACTGTGCCAGGCTGAATTCAAGACATGGGGAGTAACCATGGCTGTGGCATAGTTACTGCTCACTGCTTTTACCCAAGTTTACAAGGAAAAAAAGCAACAAATAGAACAGAAATATATAAAAATATCTCCAGTTTCATGGGGGCTGAGGGAAGGAACATGAACTATAAAGTTGATGACAAGCAGGGTGCAAACAAAACATTTGTTAATTATTAAAGAGATTAGCATCATTAAAGACTGTAAATACAAATAACTTTCTCAGAAGTTTTTACAGGAAGATGGTTCTGCAAGTCTAGGGACCTGAATTCCATCCCCAGTACCACTTATCGGTGGATGGAGAGAATCCACAAATGTGTCTTCTGACCTTGCATGCATGCACACCCTATGGCATGAACACCCACACAAACACAATAACAATAAATAAAAATTTAAATATAAATGTAACTAAAGGGAGTATTTTTGAAAGTTGTGGTCCAAGACTTTTTCTTTCTTTCTTTCTTCCTTTTTTTTTTTTTTTTTTGGCTTGTTTTTTTGAGACAGGGTTTCTCTGTGTAACAGCTCTAGCTGTCCCAGAATTTGCTTTGCAGACCAGGCTGACCTTTAACTCATAGAGATCCGCCTACCTCTGCTTTCTTAGTGCTGGGATTAAAGGTGTACACCACCACAGCCCTGCCTGCCCAAAACTTTTTATTTGATGATGAAAAATCTTGAAACTGTTGAAAAGAATCTAGTCTGTACAACAAATCATATCTACATAAAACTGAGAACTCCATGTCAAGCATGGTGGCACATGCCTTTAATCCCAGGCAGAGACAAGCAATTCCAGGCTAGCCTGGTCAGCAGGGGCTGTACAGAGAAACCCTGTCTCGGGGGAAAACAAAACAAAAAACCCTGAGAATCCCTAATTCAAAAAACCTGAGAACCTCCAAATTCCACAGCTTTCTGAACAATGACATGACTCCACAGGTGAGAAATTCCACATTTGACTTCATGGGATTAGTGGCAGTAAATGAAGGAATACTTAAAAACCCTATATGAAACTGTCTTCAGGCAATATGCATAAGCAACATATATGAAACATGAATGGATTATGTTTAGAATTTGGATTCTGTCCTCAGGACATAACAGAAGATATATGCAAATAATGAAAAATATGAAAAAAATCCGTATCAGGAACATGTCTGCTCCCAAACTTTTAGATAACATTTAAGCAATGTGTGGAGGAAAAAAAGAAGGGAGGATTGCTCAGGACAAACACAGCTTTATGAATGTACTAAATGCCCATTGAAATATACACTTTAAAAGGGCAAATATCTTGTTATATGAATTCTATCTAAAAGCCATTTAAAAGCAACAAAAGAAAAAACAAGAAGCAAGGTGTCCTGTGGATAAGAGCTTCAGGCTTGGTTGGTGGAAAAAGGAATTCCTATGTCTACAGACTTTTATCTTGATCTTTGGAGTGGGGGGCAAAGTCATCTAGTGGAGTAAGGAATGGATGGAATCACAGAGCACAAGTAAGAGGTTTGGGAAGCACAGGGAAACAGCTGCAGCAGAGCAGGAGAATAAACAGAGCTGCTAGATACTACTAAGGGCCCATGGGAAATCGTATTCATGGGGACATTAGTTTGTCTTCTTAAAAATCTTTTCTGTGTTTGGCAGGTTACTGGGAAAGAAAAGGTGAATAGGTAGAAATATTTGGGTAAATGTTTCTCCAGCATATGTATCATAGCATTGGTATATATTTCTTTTCCTCTTTTTATGTATAATATTGTGTGACCATGTACGTGTGGAGTCCGAGGTCAATGGTGGGTACCTTCCTTGATTGCTCTCCACCACCAAACATAGCTTTTATATTGGAGCTGAAGATGCAAAGTCAGGTCTTCAAGTTTGCCTAGCAGGCATTTTACAAGCCAAGTTAGCTCCCCAGCCACGATCTAGCTCTCTGCTATCATTTATTTGTTTATGACAACTTTTCCATCTGTACACAGGCTAGCCTCAACTTGTGATTCTCCTAAGCCTCACTTTTTAGTTTTAATTTTTCTTGCTGTTTTTGAGACAGGGTCCTAGATGGCTTTGAACTACGGGGTTTGCAGGCATGTATTACCAAGTCCTGCTTTTGATCCACTGTTTTTGATGCTTGAGATCAGACCTGAGCATCCTAAGAAAACATTCTACCACTGGTATATATCTCTCCTTATATATACCAATGACATTAATATCAATTCTTACATGAATTTACTTCTGTCTTATGTGCTATATAAACTGATGGTTCTAAAATATTTAACATTTGGGACACTTGCTCCAAATTCAATGCTCACTTCTGCATTATCTTGGTTGGTCTCAAACACCTTTGTGCTTCCTAACTTCTGTCCTCAAATGGAGAACAAGGTGTGAATTTACACAGCCTACTGAACACATTGCCCACCATGGTACCTGACTCCTAAGTCTTTTTCCAATGTGGCTCAATCTACAACTACTGTTATGAGGCTAGTTTCTCAGCCACAACTAGTAGAGATGTCCTGCAAGAGCTTTGCCAAAATGGGAGCAAAGGCATGTGATGCTCAGGCTCATGAATCTGGATCAGAAAATACAAAGAGTGAACATGGAAAGCAAGTGAAGAAACACTAAAGAACACAGATAAACTTCGTGAAACCAAGTAAGATAATTTTAAAGAAGCAGAAGTCAGAAATAAAAATAATATCTAAGGCAAGATATAAACCCTAGTGGCAATGGAAGGAAAAGTAGGTTCCTCTGTGGGGCAGAGAAATAGCATCTCTGACTATGATGGCAGAGTATTAGAGACGCACAGATACTGAGTTTCTAGGAGCTGTCCTGGCAGGACTTACAATTCAACACCACAAGGCCTGTGACTATACAACAAATGGTTCTTGAGTATTTTCTTAATCTCACTGCACTTATTGCTTTGTATTTAAGACTAAAATCCCATTTCTTAAAATAACCTTAAGCAGAACCTGGTCCTTTCAAGTAAAAGTTTCAATTTAAAAATAAAATTTCTGAGAGTAAATGACATAGAAGTTTTTTCATCTCTAGCAATTTTTACCTATATGTTCACATGCTATAAACTATGAAGTCAATTTGTTCCCTGAAATCTTACAATAGTTCTTTACCAAAATAATGACTATAAATTAAGCAAAATATAGTAGTAAGATTATTTGGTTAATTATAGTCAATTATGTAGAAGTTCTCATGTAAAAAGCAAAAGGGAAACACTAACTCAACCTTTCTAGTTATTGCTTAAAAGCACCATTGTTCAAACCCCTCATCAGTGTTTAGAATAATTACTTTTGTACCCATGAAGTATTCCAATCTACCACAGTGTGATGGTCTGAATGAGAATGGCCACCATAGGTTCATGTATTTGAATGCTTGGTCCCCAGTTGGTAGAACTGTCTTGGTAAGGACTAGGAGGTGGCCTTATTGAAGGAGGTGTGTCACTGGAGGGTGGCTTTCAAAAACCCACACCATTTCCAGTTGTTCTCTCTGCCTTGAAGTTGTGGATCAGATGTGAGCTATCCTCTACAGTTGCAGCACCATGCCTGCTTACCACCAAATTCCCTGCCATGGTCATCATGAATTAACTCTCTGAAGCAAGCCCCCAGTAAATGTTTTCTTTTATAAGCTGCCTTGGTCATGGTGTCACTTCATGGCAATAGAAAAATAAGACAAAGTTTGAGTTCCACATTGACATTGTCACATCAAATTAAGAATATTATCACTCTCACTTTGAAAAAACTTATCTTTTAAACTTTTTGAATTTATAGAATATACATGAAAAACTTTACTTTTTAATCTTTCTGAATGTATAGAATATGAAGACTCAAATAAACTCTAATAATCTAGCTACACTCCTGATTAATACACATTAAAAAAATAGATGTGTGTGTATGTCTATACATGCGTGCAAGTGCCCACAGAGGCAAGAAGAAGGCACTGGATCCCCAGGAGGCGGCATAAGTAGTTGTGAGCTGCCGGATCTGGTGTTTGGAACTGAGCTTCAGTCCTCAGTAGGAGCAGCAAGCATTCTTAATTAATCAATGAGCCACCTCTCCAGTCGTCATGTCTTTCCTCTGTGTGTGGCTGCATTCATGTGTATGCAGATGTATACGTTATGTGCTTATGTATGTGTTCATACGGTGGCCAGTGGACAAAGTCAGTGTCACTCCTCAGGAGTCTCTCATTGGCCTGGACTTTACCAAGTAGGCTGGGCTGGGTGGCCAGTAAGTCCGAGGGATCCTGTTGTCTTTGTCTCTGTAGCACTGGAAGTGTAAGTGTGCCAGAGCACCTGGATTTTACGTGGCTTCTGGGGCTCAAACTCAGGTCATCTTACAAACATTTTACCAACCAAGCTATCATCCCCAGCCTACGGTCATGAACTTTTAAAGTGATTGATGTACTTAAGCATTTTTTAACTTTAGGGTTTTGTTTTCTATAAATTCATTTTATAATAGCAATAAAGAGGCTGGAGAGACCACTCAGAGGTTAACAGAACTTGCTATTCTTGCAAAGGACCTGAGTTCAGTTCCCAAAACCCATATGCTGGCTCAGATCCAGTTACAGGCAGTTTTGAGGCCTTCTCTAGGCATTTTTGGGTATCAGGCACACATGGGATATACATACATGCAAGCAATCACTCACACATGCACATAAGTAAATAAAAATGATATAAAAATACAGGTATTTTTAAGCATTTGATATTCTTGAATGTATTATGTTTAATGGAATAAACCAAATAGAAAAGAATGAAAATCATATTATAAGACATCTAGAATAAGCAAATCTTTGGAAACAGAAAGGAAAACAAGTTACCAGGAACAGGGATAAGAAAATGTAAAGTCACTGTTTTAAGACCACTGAATTTCACTCACTCTGAGTTTATGGAAGATTCTGGTGATGACTCCTCAACCTCACTGAACTGGTTAATGGAGAATGTTGTGTTATGCAGTTTGCATGAAAGTACCATTTTTAGAGCAGGAACCTTCTGTCTCAGCCCTTAACAGGTAACTAAGACACTGAGGGTAGACTATGCCTGCAATCCCAGCATTCAGGAGACTAAGGCAGGAAGTTACTGAGTTCAAGGGCAACCTGGTCATCATGGGGGTTGAAAGAAAAAAGAAAAGAGGAGAGGAGAAAAGAAGAAGGGATATGGTAACCGAAGTCTGTAATTCCAGCACCTAGAAGGCTGAGGCAGAAGAATTACCTTGAGTTTGAAGCCAGCCTGAGATACACAGTGAGTTCCAGGCCAGCCTAGGCTACAGAAACTGATATAGGTTTTCGTTTTAAACTCACTTTCATTAACAAGAGACTACATACATAGGAAGATGGAAGGTGATGTTCGGTTTCAATAAATTTGACTCTCAATATCTTTTTCTTCAGAAATGATGTTTTTAGGGGCTGAAGATTTAAGTCAGATGGTACCATAATGGCCTAGCATGAACAAAACTCTAGTTTCTATGCCAGGCAGAACATAAAGCCAGGTGCAGCGCTGCACCTTTGTGAGCCCCAAACTTGGAAGATGGAAACAGGAGAATCAGGAATTCAAGTGCATCCTTGGCTACTCAGAATCTGAGGCCAGCCTGGGCTATGTGACACTCTGTCTCAATAACAATAACAACAAGAAGATATATTTAAGTCATTTAAGAAAATTCCTAGTGTAAGGCAGGTAGGTATGTTTTTACACACCCAGAATCTCAGCACTTGGAAGCCCAAGGGCAGGAGGGTCCCAAGTTCAAAGCCAGACTGGGCTACACATTTCAGAAATGAATTTTATTCATCCTTCCAAGAATTTCTTTTCCCCCCGAGAATTAAAGAGTGAGCCTTTAGTATGACTGGTGTCATTTTAGCAAGAGGATGTTAGGACAGAGGGGACAGAGGAAACACAACCATGTGAAGGATAAGATAACGGGGACCTCCACTGCTCTTGGACACCATGCTATCATCTGCCAATCTGAGGATTTAGCAAAGAGCTAAAATGGCACAGAGCTCTTTGAGTTATGACCGAGTTAACATTCACTGGAGTAGGAAGAGAATTACTTTAGGTTTTAGTAAAGGGTGCTAGAACAACAACAGGCTTTCCCAACAGAGGACAGAATCAAACCTGATGATTACCTTAACACTGCTAACAACAAGATTAATCCCAAGTAGATTACAGATGTAAATGTGAAAGGTTAACAGTAAAGCTTTTATAAGATAGGAGATGATTTTTAAAACACACATTTATGTATATATGCATGTATGCATGCATGTAATGGGGGGTCCTGTTCCATAGGGTTCATGTGGTAGTCAGAAGACAACTGTGGGAGTCAGCTTTTTTCTTCCCACAAAGTGGATTCTGAGGATCAAACTCAGATTGCCAGGCTTGGGTGGCAAGTGGCTTTACCCACTGGGCCATCTCACCACCCCTTTTTTATTTATGAGGCAGTGTTTCTTGTAACGAGTAAGGCTGATCTGTAACTCCTTATTCCCCTGCCCTGACCTCTCAAGTATTTGGCAGGTATTGACATCATGCCTGGCATCTGTGTGTGTTGGGGGTGCACTTGTATTCATGTATGTGTGTGCACATGCTAAGCAAGCACTCTACTGCTAAGCGACATCTCCATCCCCAGAAATACTATTTTTGTCCTTAGTATTAATCTTTAAAATGTTTTTTATATTTTATTAATTCTTTGGTAATTTCATACAATGTACTTGGATTATATTTACCTCAACTCGTCCCAGATCCACCACCCCAATTTTGTGTCTTTTTAAAATATAACCCACCAAGTCCAATTTGTATTGCTCATATACTCATCAGTATGGGGCCACCCACTGGTACACAGTCAATTCAACAGGGCCAGACCCTTAAATAAAACTGACTCCTCCTTTCCCCAGAAGCCATTAACTGTCACCAGCACTTCAGTTAGGAATGGGAGCTTGTGAGCCCCTCAACGCTCCATGCTAGATATTGACTAGCTTGTACTTGTGCAGGTCTCATGCTGGCAAACACAGTTGCTGGAAGCTCATGGGTGCAGCAGTCCTGTCATGTTCAAAAGACAGTTTCATCGCAGTGCGCCCCCCGCCCCTGCCCAGGAATACTTCTTATACTCACTTTCCATTTTCTTCTCTATCCTAACCTCATGCAACGTCATTAGACACTTCTCCATTCTCTATTGCACATGAACAGGAAATGACCGTAAGGAACACGAAGGAAACTGATAATACACATTTCTTCCTGCCCCAAGTCAAACTTCTCTTAACTATTATTTATTGAAGGTCTGCCTAAATTCATTAGACAAGTTTAGACCCCTTCCTTCCTTCCTTGAACACAGAAGAGAAACAAAGCAGACATGCCTTTAGTTAAGCCAGCACAGAGGCAGAAAGAGAAGCACTTTTGAGAAAGTCAGAAAGCCCAGAGTAAAGAAAAGGCCTGCTCAGAGTAGAAATGCGAAGACTCAGAAGAGTAGGCAGGCTTGGGAAGTGGTGCAGCTATAGCTCTGAGCCGCCACGGTGGTTTCTTCCTAAGGAGTGCACCAGTTTCATAAACACCGGAAAAAAATGGGGTGGGGGGGGATGACATAATCAGTTTCCAAAAACTAAAACAAACTAACACATAAAAATACATAGATGTTTCTACAACAAAGCTACACATAAAGCAAGAACAATTACTAGAAGATGTTAATAAATAAAAAAGTACAATTATGGCATTACTTATTTTTAATGAAAAGTACAATTCCACTATGTAAAACTTGAAAACTGACTTTGAAACTTCTATCACAATATTATACTACTAATAATTCACTAGTGTGATTAAAAATATAACCAAGTAGTAGAGATAATGGTATCTATTTCCATTCCATAAAAATATAATTTATATCTGCTTTTAAAGTATACTCATTCAAAGCTGGCATGGTAGCTTATCTCTATAATCCCAGTACTCAGGAGGCTGAGGCAGGAGGATCACAGCTAGTTTTGAGACAAGCTTGGGTTACTTGGTGACTCTGAGGCCATACTGGCTTGCAGAGTAAGACCTTACCTCAAAAAGACAAAACCAGGAATAGGAGATGGCTCACTAGGTAAAGTGCTTGCCATAGAAACATGAAGACCCAAGTTCAAATCCCATGTAGAGCCACACACGGTAGTGAACACCTGAGAATCTGATGCTCCTCAGGCAGAGAGGGAATCCCCTGTAGTCTATGGGCCAGCTGGCACACATAGTGGTAAACAGCTAAAGACCCAGGTTCAAAGAAAACAGAAAGAGGACCAACCCTTGAAGTTATCCTCTGACCTAACATGTAACACTGTACCATATGTGCACCTATATCCCACACACAAATGTGCATATGTGTACACACACACACACACACACACACACACACACACACACACACACACGTGTATTCATTCTATCCACCCCAAAGAAAGACCAATCTTTTGTGTAAATCACTAATTCAAATCCATGATGTTCATGTATTCATCACATTTTAAAACCCAGTTAGTGTTTCATTGCAAAGCTATGTTTCATTAAGTATTAAAATTCAAAAATCTAACCCAAAACCTTGTAAATTCTCAATACTACTATACTATGGCTTGCTAATCACCATGACCCTTCGTTGTGCCAGCAAATGAAACTTCTCAAAAAAAAAAAAAAAAAAAAAAAACCCAGAAGAAAAAAAAATTAGTTTATTTTAAAATTCAATAGTAATAGTAAATATTTTATGTGCTTTATTTTTAAACCAAGAGAAATAGACTTAGGCATTTCTTTAAAAGTTGTAAATGTTTACTTACATATTCAGGTTTTAGTTTCTTATCTCCTCCTCTCACAGCCACCTTCTCTAGTTTATCTATAATGGGCCCAATCATTTCCTCATCCTTTAGCTGAAGCTCTTCATGAATTATTTCTATATCTCGAATGGGATCTACACTTCCTTCAACATGCGTAATGTCATCATCTTCAAAAGCACCTAAAGTGAATTAAAGAGAACATTTTAGTAAGCAGATGTAAAGAAGGTAGTCACAGTGAACAGAGTGAAGACTTTTAGACGGTGAACAAACAGCTACAGCAAATCAATTACTCTTAACTCTTTTCAAGCAGACCATAGCATCCCCCAGCATTTGGTAACACTTAACATACTAACCACAGAAATGGCAATTCAAGAGCATCAACATTTAAAAAACTGATACATACACTTAAAATTATTATCTTTATAGGAAAAAAATTTTACTCTAGAACTACTGTTTGTTTTCAAGTTTGATATATAAAAGATACTAAATGCCAGGCATGAAAGCCTTAAGTTCTAAACTGCACTATTAGGGTTTCCAAGGGAAACCACATTGGGGAGGGGGGGGGTTCAAATCATCTGGCAGACCTCTTCTCTGCTTCAATCTACTTTATCACTGGTTCTGACGGTGATTAGATAATGAACCACTCAGACACACAATTTACACAGCAGCTAATTTCATCGGCCTGATTTGAGGGTATGGTTTTTAGGGGGCTATCAAAGAAGCAGATGAAGGTGCATTTGTCATATATGAGTGACAACCATTCACACTATCTGAACAAAATGGTGCTGGCCCTTATTAGAAACACATGCTATTATCACATATTTAAAGTGCAGTTGAAGCCATAATTTCAAATTGCCAACTAGAAACATAAGGGTAAAACAACCAGATATTACTGAAGCATGTGTACTGACTTTATGCCCTTCTGAAGACATAAATGTGGCAACATAATTCAGCTGGGATTTACTCAAATTACCAGATAAAGAACAGTATCACAAAAAATGAATAAATGCTATGAAATATTATAAACAGAAAGCAGTAATATAGGTACAACAGTAAACTCATAAATTAATTTTATGAAAATCCTTCATTTGATTATACTACCTAAGAGATGTTTTCTAACAGAGTATCAATTATTTTTGACAGAGGTATTATAGAAATCATGAGTCAGATTGACTTTGATAAAGAAACAGCAAATATAGCTCATTTTTATGCAGCATAGACTAGGATATTCTTGTTACAGGTTATCAAGAGTTCTAAAATGCAACTGACTAGGATTTTTAAAAGTCGCTTTTAATCTTAATGTGGATTGTTTAGTATTAAGTCATATGTATATATTGCTATTAAAATATAGGTATTTACATATTTAAGTGCTTTGTGCATGAAACTGATATATCAGATGATGTCAGAATTTGTATCAACAAAATAAGCAAAAAACCAAAATCAAAACCCAAAACCCAAACTGGGTGTATTTCCTACTAAACTCAACAAACACATAATCCCCAGCTGACAGGCACAATAGTATTTCTTGCTTTGATTTAACTTACAAAAAGACAAGTAGATTGACACAAGAAACACAGCCAATTATATCTAAGTCAGACTGGGGTGTGATTGAGTTGGTAATGTTTTTCTGGCATGCAGGAAGCTCTGGTTAGATCTCCAAGAGTGCTTAAACTGGATGTAGTGGGACACACCTATGAACCCAATACTCACGGGTTAGAAACAAGAACATCAGAGGTTCAAGATCATGCCTGGCTGCACAGTGAATTCAAGGTTAACTTTGACTATGTGAAACCATGTCAAATAGGAAGGGAAAAAAGAAGAAATAACTACATTTTCTGACACTCAGTAAAAAATATCCTGTACAATTATCTTTATAGAGAGTCGGTTTTATATATACAGCGATTCAAAAACACCCCCCATCCCCCAAATACTAAGACCCAGAGTAGACAGTAGAGAGGTGCGCTAGGCACAGCAGACAGAGGCTTCCATTTCACCCAGGAAGAAGGAATGGCCGGATGAAAACTAAAGAGGTGGAGTTGGATTTTACAAACACCATGCGTGTTTCCTGCGGGATCTAAGCCTACGTTATTTACCAGAGTGGGGGTGGGCAGAGGGGAGCAAGCAAGTAGGGAAAGACAGGACTGAAATGAAAATGTTATTAAAGGAAACATGATAGGATTGCTGGGTAATCTTTGTGGTGGAATTCAATTTACACCTGGTTTACAGCTAATTTTTTAAAAAATAAGTTTGAAAAAGTTTTGAAAAACAAAGGTTTGTTGTATTTAATATTTTCCTCTTTCTCATTACATACACACACACACACACACACACACACTATTGGACACAACATTAAGCAATAATATTTTTCTCTTTCTGGCTAACTACTGTAAAACCAAATTGTAACTAAAATTTAGTTTCAAAACCGATAAAAACGCTTTAAATTAATGTTCCTATGCTTCTAACAGAATTTCAAATACCAGGTTCCTCTCCATTATTGCTTGGATAAAATTGAGGGTTGTAATTAATAAACTGCCATTTAAATTTTCCTAATGCATGTACTGTAGGGATGTTGTTAAATACAACAACAGATTCATTAGCCTCTATGTAAATATAGACAATTGTATAAGATACTTTTCACTCTGAGTGACACAGAAGTTATTGCTTCTTTCCTTCCTTCTTCCTGTCCTCCCCATAAATGTTTGCTACCAAAGATTATTCCTTTGATTTATAGAGACCTTAGGCTATTAATACTTCCTCCATTTCATGAATTCTTTCCCTCAAACATTTCAGTAAATTTAAGATTCTATATTAACTCAAATATGTTAATTACTCCAGGACATTAATTTCTCTCTAGTTGCTGCTTTCCTTCCTCCAGTTCAGAGCCAAATATTCTGAAAGCACTGCCCATGTCTGCTAAATCCCCATGTCTTAACCTCTTTATAACTCAAACCATATGCTTCTGCAACACTATCAGAAATCATTTACAGCAAAGATCATAGCACTGGCCAGGTATCACGGACACCCACGGATTCCTGTTATTTGAGAGATGGAGACTGAAGGTCTGAGCTTAGCCTGAGCTATACAGCAAGACCCCATGGAAAGAATGGAGGGCAGGAGTGGGGAGGTGGACTGACCACAATGACTTGCCTTCATGATACTAATTCAAATCACTATTCTTCACTTCGGAGCACTGAAGTTTTCCATTGCTTCGGTCTAGGCACAGCCCCCTTGTTCTCTGCTACTGTCTTTATTAGTTGCCTCTCAAGCCCTTTTCTTTTATATGGTGTTGGTGGCTTTTTCATGTTATTTTTGTTTTGCTGGTGCTTGAGAATGATCCTCTCATGTGACAGATACATGTTCCACCACTGAAATAAATACACCATCATCCTATACTTTGCTATCCTACTTCTTACATCTGAGTTGTATTCAGTTTTCAGAATATTCTTGGATGCTAGATGTTAGGAGAAAATTCCAAGTTACATACCATATTGAAGAGTATAAGCTTCACAGCGATATTTTACAAACCACAGGCCACGGGAATAATATTCTGAGCAGCACATCCAGAGCTTTCTTGTGAATAAAAGGATACATGGTCTGGATGGACCTCTCTGCAGCACAAATAATAAAAACCCAGAGGCAGACCTTGGGGTTCAAGATGATGAAAAGCAAAGGAGTCAAGCCACTAGAGAGTTCTTGCCTCTACCAAGGCTGGGGTGACACTGTGCTCAGTGTGACTACAGACTGAATACACTGCACTCCTGTCTCCACCTGCCTTATATTCCTCTGGGATTTAAAGGTGTGTACGACCACCACCCAACTTCTACGGCTGACTAGTGAGGCTAGCTTTTGCACTCTGATCTTCAGGTAAGCTTTATTTGTTAGATCATAAACAAAATATCACCACACCTATCTTTCTATCCTATACCACTATATAATGCAATAATAAAAAATTATTTGATATGCAAATTGTCACTCTCAATACATATGCAAACTACAATATGACTTGCTAATTATAACGTTCTCAGTTGACAGAAACTCCCTTATAAATCCACCAATGTGCTAAGTCTATGAGAATTAAAAAAAAAAAAAAAAAAACCAAGATTTTGGTCTTGTAAACTGTACAAACTGGTTGGCAAAACAAGCTAGTCCATTAAAAAAAAATACATGGACCAAAAACAAACAAAAAAAAAACAACAGTAGGATCTTAGATATAATTAAGCACTTTTAAAATAAAAAGTTTATATAGGTAAAGAAGTCATGCTGAGAAACAGGGCAAACCATATTTAAAAATTGAAGGTTGAAAAGAACAACGCTTAGTGTAGAGAATTAACCAAAAAAAGTACAAGACATAGGAAGTTACAGGCGGCAGCGTTAATTAAGAGTGGTTCTCATTTGTTAGCAGCAGGAAGCCAGCAATGGCTCTTATGCCATGAGTGATAAGTGTAAAGAGCATTTTCAGAGACTAAGCAGAAGTAGGAAACAACTAAAAGTGAACTGCAGCATACCACTGCACTGCAAAGACCCTGAGAAGAATCTCAGCGGGAGATATAAAGATAGGATGAACATTGACAACAGCAGAAAACCACTCCGACTAGATAAAAACAGTAAAGGAGCCAGGTTGTGGTGGCAAAACTCTAATCCCATCACTCAGGAGGCAGACGTAGGAGGATCTCTGAGTTTAAGTCCAGCCTGGTCTACAGAATGAGTTCCAGGACAGCCAAGGCTATGCAGAGTAGATGTAAGGCAAAAAGAGAAGCTGAGAAATCACTATATGGTTTCAAGCCAAAGGATTACAGTAAAGCCAATGCACATAAATTTAAAAGCACAAACCAAGGATGAAGCAAAAGGTATTATATAATCAAAATGCATACTGGCTAGGACAGTGGTTCTCAACCTAAGGGTCGTGACCCCTCAGGCAAACTTCTATCTCCGAAAATATTTTACATTACAATTCATAACAGTAGTGAAATTGCAGTTAGGAAGTAGCAACAAAAATAATTTTATGGTTGGGGGTAACCACAACATGAAAATCTGAATTTAAAGGTTGCAGTTAGGTTGAGAACTACTGCTCTAGGAAAAGAGATAAGAAACATCGTACAAACATATAGTCATATCTAATCAGCATCAAGACATCTGTATATTATTGCATTCTAGTTTGTCTTTCAAGGTAAATAGCGAATGTTCTAAAAAACCTACTTCTGATTCATTTCTACTAAAACCACCAAAAAGTTAGGAAGCCACATTGTTAAATCAGAAGATATATGTGTGTGTGTGTGTGTATGTATGTATGTATGTATGTATGTATGTATGTATGTACATACACAATGATGAGCTCACTATGTATGCCATCTGACCTGATTCATTCTGATTCATCTCCCTACCCCATACTTTCCTCCCTTTTGGTGGTCCCCTATCTTGCTTCAAATGGTCCCCCTTCTGCTTACACATTTTTAAATGCTTTTATTGATTATTATTTCATATGTGAGTGAGGGCACACAGATGTCACAGCACACATGTGAAGTCAGGGACAACTGTAAAGCAGGTTCTCTCCTTCCACCTTCACATGAGTTAACTTCCCATTGCTGTGATAAAATACCATGACCAAGCCAACTTACAGAAGTTACAACTTTTTCTTTCTTTCTTTTTTTTTTTGGGGGGGGGGGTTGAGACAGGGTTTCTCTGTGGCTTTGGAGGCTGTCCTGGAACTAGGTCTTGTATGTAGGGAGCCGTCCCTGCATTCTCCATTACAATGATGGCGCCTGCAGGCACTGAATGTAAACAAGATTATTGCGCAGGCGCTGGGTAATTTTCCATTCCTTGATCTCTGCCTATTCCGTGGCGTCATATGGCCTTATGAGCTGCAGCCAATCATAGGGTGACACGTCCCAGGCGGCGGCTGCCAGCCTTTATTAGGGGACGGGATTCTTGGCTCGGGGTCTCCGCTCTGGTAAGCTTATGCTCTCCTCTCAAGATGCATTAAAGCTTTACTGCAGAAGGATCCGAATGTCCTGTGTGGTTCTTGCCGGCAAGACTATCGCGCGGGACACTTGTAGACCAGGCTGGTCTCGAATTCACAGAGATCCGCCTGCCTCTACCTCCCAAGTGCTGGGAATAAAGGTGTGCGCCACCACCACCCGGCCAGAAATTACAAGTTATTTGGTTTATGGCTCCAGAAGAAAGATGAGAGTCCATTACCATCACAGCAGGGAGGCATGTCAATAGGCAGGCCTGATGACTGGAGCAGCAAGCTCAGAGCTTCCATCTTAAACCACAAGCACAAAGCAGAGAGCGAACTTGGAGTGGCATCTAGCTTTTAATTCTCAAAGCCTGCCTCCAGTGACACACTTCCTCCAACAAGGCCCACCTCCTAATCTTCCCCAAACAGCACTGCCAATGTGGAACAAGTATTCAAATGACAGAGACTACTGGGGACATTTCTCATTTAAATTACCACACATGGTTTCTGGAGACAAAGCTCATGTCACCATGCTTCCCAACAAGTACATTTACCCATTGAGCCACCTCACTGACCACAGCTTTGTTGCTGTTTGGATCAGTTCTGGAAATCAAACCCAGGGCCTTTGCATGCTGGACAAGAGCTCTACCACTGTCTTTCATTTTTAACTTACATCTTAGGGCCTTGGGTACACAAGGCAAGCACTCTACCACTGAGCTGCAGCCCCAGCCTTTTAAAGCAGATTCTTCATTAAATATAACGTTGGAAATCAAGACAAATGTATCATTTTTAAAACTTGTATCTTTTCAAACTTCTAATCAAGTCTTCATAATTCCATGTACATCAAACCTCTGTTGTAATGTTTTTAAAAATATTGGGAAGAGAAGTCAGGCCATGCAACAAGGTTCACATAGGAGGTTTATTTGAAGAGGAGAGAGAAGGGGCAGAGAGTGGCAGCAGCAAAGACCAGTCACTGGGGACAAGAGCAGTGGAAGAGAGGGAAAGAGAGAAAGAAACAGGGGCAAGGCCCACTTTTTAAAAGGTAACAAAGCAAATAAATATACACAGATGGTGCTCTTAGTGGCTGCAGCTGAGGATGTATCTTGTCAGGACCCCAAGGGCAGACCAGTTCAGATGCCTAACAATCTCCTAATAATAATACTAACAATCTCCATTTACAACTTTTATTTTTTCTATTCTGGAACTCACTGTGCTGAGTTCCCAGGTTGGGCTCAAATGCTTGAATTCCAGAAACCCTCCCTTCCTAGCCTTCTGAGTAGCATAGCTAGAACTACAAAGTCACTATCAGAAGGTATTGTTTGGGCTCTTTGTTATTGTTTGATGGTGCTAGGATTGAACCCAGAGACTCATGCAGTCCAAGAGGGCAAGTGCTCTAAGAGAGGTGAGCTTGCATGGGCAACACCCTCACCTCTGGAACACTGGAAAATGCAAGTTACCATTTATTTTTTCTAAAAACACAACCAAAAATGTTTCATTGTATAGAAGAGGAGAGGCACTGGGGTAGAGGTGGGGAGCTATTTACTGTAATGCTCTGATTTAGAAGTGCAGTTTAAACCCCAGCTTAGAGGTACACTAAAATTCTAGTCCTGATCTATAAAAAGGGCCCACTTGACAAGAAAACAATCTAATTCTCAGCTGGTCCTCAAATGTGTAATTCATGCCTTTGGATTAAAATAATTAACTACTGTACGTTACAAAAGGAAAAAAGATCATTTTAATGTATCTTGTTTACTTTTAAAAGTCCATTTATGGAGCTGGAAAGAGCACAGTAGGTAAAATGCTGGCTGCTTTGAGCTGAGATTCCTGGTACTAAGGTGAAAGCTGGACATGGTTGCACCTGCTTGTGACTCAACACAAGACAGATAGGGAAGGGAGAGGAGTAAGATGGAGTCTTGCTGGCCAGATAATCTAACCAACACCACGAGCTCCAAGTTCAGTGAGAGATCCTACTTCAAAAAATAAGATGGAGATTGATCAAGAAGACATTAATCTCTAGCCTCTACACTGGCAAACACATGCATATACCACACACACACACACGCACGCACGCACGCACGCACGCACGCACGCGCGCACGCGTGCACACACACACACAGTCCATTTGCCTTATTCAAGAGTATAAGGCAACAAAGCAAATTTTAGAAAAAAATCAAGGAATATACATTTTTTAACAATTCTCTTTAAAACATAATTTTAAGTCTTAAGCCTTCAAAGTCTAAAGTAAATGAAGTTGTATCACTCAAATTTTAATTACTTTAGTTGGCTAATTTATAATATTTGAAAAAGGAAATGTTTTATAATCAGAAATAGGCCGGTAACAATGAAGTGCTATTCACTTAACACAAAATTATGAATGGAGCAGTGTAACTGGGTTTGATGAGTTGTACTTAGGTAAAACAACCAACAAAGGACTGAAGATATGATAGTACAAGGCAGGCCTGCAACATACAACCCTCTGGGTTCCATCCCCAGCATCTTCTAAATCTTCATTTTCTAGGAGAAAATCTATTGTTTGAGATACTGCAAAAGTATTTGGACACAACACACACATGTACTTACATGCAAGCACAGTCTATGCTTCAGGCCAATCATTCTATGCTGAAGCAAGAAATAGAATTCTGGGTAGCCAGAGTTAAGCTGCATTTGCCTTGGTTCTTCTTTCCCTTCTCCCATCACAGTGAAAGCATCGAAAACCAAATGTAGGCAAAGAAGGAGAAAATTATCACTCTCCTTACATATTCAAGAATTTATTTGAGTTCTCAAAAATCTTAATAATAGGGCTGGAGAGATGGCTCATGGTTAAGAGCACTGGCTACTCTTGCAGAGGACTCAGGTTTAGTCCCTAGCACCTACATAGAGACTCACAGGTCTGTAACTCTAGTTCCAGGGCATCTGTTGCCCTCTTCTGATCTCTGAAGGCACCAAGCACTTACAGGGTGCACATATACATATGCAGACAAAATACTCAAATACATAAAATACAATAAAAAATTTTAAAACTTAGGAAAACAAAATGTAATGTAGCTGACTTTGAGAGGCCAATCTAAAATTAAATGAATTATAAATGATTCACACAGGGCTTTTGCACCAAACAGTAACTAACTTCTATGGAAGCAATCAAGAATGCTGATTAAGGGCTGGAAAGATGGCTAAGAGGTTAAGAGCACTGGCTGCTCTTCCAGAGGTCCTGAGTTCAATTCCCAGCAACTACATGGTGGCTCACAGCCATCTGTAATGTGACCTGGTGCCCTCTTCTGGCCTGGGCAGAGCACTGTATACTAAATAAATACATAAATTTGAAAAAAAAAAAACACTGATTAAAAATAATCCTGATCTTAAGACAAGTAAGTATTTAATATGACAGAATAACAAAGTGGGCCATTTGAGTTCTGAGAAACCTAAAAAAATCTTGTTCATTATTTTCCCCTTATTTTAAGATCATTAAAATTAAAAATACTTTAAAGTAATGAATCAAAACCAAAATATTGGGTAAGAAAGATGAGATGAAAAGAAACAGATATAATAACATGAACTCTGTTTAAAATGGAAGCTACTATTGGAATAGTCTTAAGTTAAAAAAAAAAAAAGCTTTGATTTGAGTGACATCACTTAACTGACATGAAGTAAAACATTACATCACACAATTATTTCAGATGTACAAAACACTAGAAAATTTTGCCCAACAGTTACTACTACTATTCTTACTCTGTAGATAATTATACAATCATACCATTTAAGAAATCCTTAAAGTCACTTAAAAGTTGCGACTATAATTCAGAGTCAACACCTGTAGTTAATTATATCCAAGTGCTCAAGGGTATTACATTTTTAGTTGCTCTAACGCATCAACTCTTTCCAAAGAGGTAGACAGAGAAGTTCCTTAGTGAGAAGAGGTCTCACCTCTCAACAAAGAGTCTACTGCTTGTTCTATTCAGTAATAGACACTTTAAAGAAAGACACAAAAGACAAACTTGATATTTTTATTAAGACTGGGATTCATCTTACTTCCAGTGTTGAGCTACTTCTGCTCTACTTATCTCCTGAATAACCATCTCACTAGCTTCCTAACTTCCTAACTTCCAAACACCATTTGTCTTCTGCCTGCAGAAAAAAAAAAAAAAAAAAAAAAAAAGGCTCTCTATGACTTTATCTTCTCTAGGTGCAAACTTCAGCTCAAGCCAAACTCTTTGATCAGAGTCATCAAGCCCTGGAAGTTCCTCAGATCTGTCCCTGTATCTCCATCCACCCCATTTTGAGTTTCAATTATATACATATGTCTTCTTTCTAAGTTGCACCCTTCTGAGCACCAGATAACTTATAACTGTTACACACATTTCCAATTGGATGATTGGCCACATTTGATTTCTTTTCAATTTGATACCATCCTTCTTAGCCACTAACTAAACAGTCTTTGTAATTCTACTTTATTTTCAGATTTGATTACTCTTATGTCATCTATATAATGAGTGCCTAACTGCTCTATTGTGATCATTAGTCTCCCAAGATACAAGTCAGGGTTGATAGATCTCCCAGACCACATTCCTTCAAGTATGCCATGCAGATGGAGGAACATGGAGCTACTTATTTTAAGAATAGATGTACTTGGTTTTGATGTAAGCTGGCAGGATCATTTAGACAAGAGTGTAAGTGAGCAAGTGGGAAAGACCATAAGACCACTTCTTCTCTGGAAGTCTATGAAGGTGCTTTATAATCTAAAGGATTATAAGCCAGCACTAACAGATATGAAGAGAAATTATAAGGACTTTTCTGTATCTGCTAACTTAGGTGTTTGACATGCTTAGCACTGGCTTCCTAACAATATTTGCTGAATACTTTAATGTGTGCTGTGAAATGTATCTTTTGCTATTTTAGCTTCTAAAATTTATAGTTCTTCTCTGGGGCTATCTCCCCCCCTCCCGCCTCCCTCCCCACCTCTCTATTCTCAGTATGAGTAAATGCATAAGGCATCCATTGATTCTCTTATGTATTATTTTACCTTGTACCAAACTGTGTGTGTCTATCAGCTCTGACCAAGGCACAGGTGGGAATGAAAAGGCAATTAACATACAATGCTCAAGACCAGGAAGCCAGGAGCAGGATCATATGCTTTACTATTTAATGTTCATGTTAGAAGCCATATGAAGAGAACTGGCAGATCACTGTGGCAGAGTCAAAGGAAAGGCTGTCATGGAGATCTCATTTCAGGGAGACGAAAGCTAGGAAACACTTGCTTTGGAAGGTGGAGGAGGAAGAGTATTCTCAGCAGAAGCATCAATGAGAGTACAAGATGAAGGATGGGAAGGCTGAGTTTCAAAGTATGCTACTATGGCACCAGCATTAGACAATTTAACACCAAGGTCTGCTGCTCAGTCTATTTACTGAATGGCAGGTAGTTCATGTGACACCCTTTATTCACTACACACAGAAATGGTAGTGAAAACCCATTCTATTTCCTCTGCATTTTCCCCTCCTTATATTACTCCTCAGAAGTATATAAAATTATTTTCTCAGAAATTACATTTAGAATAATTATTTGTCCAGGGAATCATACTCAGATCAGTATATTCAGTAATCACTTTTACCGTAATTTATAGCAAAGAAATCTCCAAAACTCTTTTATGAGTCAGAGGTGGCAGAGAACCCTTAGATCGGAATTCTTCCAGGGTTGCCTTGCAGGTGAGAAGCTATGCATTTTAAGGATGAATCTGAGCCTGGCAATGGTGATGAACACTTTTAGTCCCAGCACTTGGGAGGCAGAGGCAGTTGGATCTCTATGATTGTGAGGCCACCCTGGTCTACAGAGTGAGTTCCAGGACAACCAGGGCTACACTGAGAAACACAGTCTCCAAAAACAAAGAAAATAAGACAAAGGGATGAATGCGACTTTTTTTGTTTTGTTCTGATTCTCTTTGTGTCAACTGCCTGAGTGCTGGGATAATATGTGTGCACCACCATAAAAATACACAACTTAGAAGACATTTTTCAACAAATGTCTATTAGATATTGGGTAAAAAGATACTTCTTCAATATAAGAAAATTGGAACAGCCACTGTCAAGCAGGTTTCATGACTCTGAGCTCCTGCATTATTGTGAACCTCAGAAAAGTATACTTGGTGATCAAGAGCATGAGCTCCTGAATAGGTGTCTGACCAGTCATGACAACCTTCCATGAAAAAAAACGATCCAATCAGCAGCATTCCAAACGTGAAACTACACAAGCTTTTAAGAAGCAAGAGACCCTCAAGTTCACTGAAACAAAGGGAGGGTCACACAATGTCAAGCACATGGAAAAGAAGCTAAGCAATGTCTGAGCCGCCACGAGGAAACCAGCTGCCAAGAAGAGCTCAGGCCTTTCTTCTCCTATAAAACCTTTACAGAGGGGAAAAAAAGCCAAACAAAACTAGTCTCTGCTCTCCACGATATTTACAATCAAATAGGAAAGACAGGTCAGTACATGATACATGTAAAAAAACATTAATCCAAGTATCCACTACAAGCTGATGGGAAAAAACAATCCAAGTTTTCAAACTGGAAGGCAGGCATTACAGAGAACCAATTTAAACTTAGATTCAGATTCACATACAGGTTTTGATGGAAGTATAAATTATTTTTAGTAGAATACTTAAATGTATTGATGCTGTGGGAAGAGAGAAAATACTGCTTGCACTGGAGTTTGAAGCTGGTATTTAAATGCTTGAACTACGTAAGCACATAGCATCCATGAAT
The DNA here is from genome assembly GCF_003668045.3 of Cricetulus griseus. Taxonomy (NCBI): domain Eukaryota; kingdom Metazoa; phylum Chordata; class Mammalia; order Rodentia; family Cricetidae; genus Cricetulus; species Cricetulus griseus. Next base: position 101,992,807 of record NC_048599.1, on the reverse strand, counting down.
AAAAAAAGCTTAATTAATAAAAATACCTACTAATTTTAAAAACAGCTACTTTATACAAACTTTCTTTAAAATATCAATAGATTTTTACTTTAAACTCTGTTTTCTAATATATAGAAAGGAGAAGAAACTAACAGAAAAGGAACACTCATCTTTATTTGGTATTGGAAATTGGAAAAGGGAGATGATGAGTATATCCACATAACAGGGGATCACAAAAAGTACTATGAAAATAGTGGGTACCTCCAAACCAGGCAACCTATGTCAAAAAGATGATTATACTCTTGGATACATGGCTCACAGTTCTAAACTGGTAAATGAAGCATGGAAGGCAGGCTAGGACAAGAGGACAATAAACAAGTATGTCCTTTAGAAGCAGCCTGTGTTAAGTAGGCTCTTACTTTCCCACTAGTCTTCCAATACAACCCACTCCAACTGGCCCAACAAAATACGTACCAACTACTTGAGAGATTTCTAGAAGCCTACTTCATGAGATCTTGTCTGCCAACAACCATCACCACTGATGGCTAAGCCAAAGCTGCTACTCACCACCAGGTGGTGCCAAATCAAAGCCAGTGCCAGAGCAACTTGGATGGGCCTATACCTTGTGACATTCATCACCTCCTCTAGGTCTATCTCTCCTATTGCCTTCACACAGAAAAAAAAAAAAAAAAAAAAAGACTCCATAGTTTATGCAACTGACATTTGTGAACCCACACACTTTTATAGCACAGAAGGAAAATTCGTGTATTATACTTTGGGTGGGTAAAGAGGATAATAGTACAACTGGGCTTACTGAAGACTAGTTATAAATGAGTAATTTTTTTTAAATTATACTCTATTATATTTCATATGCAGTCTTCAAAATAATCAGGGAGCTATAAATAAAAATGCAGCACACAAACATTCTGGCAAAACCCAGACTTCAAGCAGTTAAATATGAATACAATGAAGACTTTAAGCTTTACCCAATGGTTGCACTAACAACCATGGTCTTCATTTACTCCAGATCTTCAACAAAAAAGGAAAGGATGCAACATTGCCGATCCCTTTGAAAAATGTTAAATGACCATGTTAGACCTTTTCTCTTTAGAGCACAAAACAGGGAACTACAATAATAACATAAAGGATTTCCACACTCACCCCCAAAGTGGGGGAATACAAATGTTTTTCTGAACTCCTTCAAAATATTAGCTCAAGAATTCCAGCAAAAGACATTATGGCAAACTTGCTGACCTCCATTTCTATCCTATCAACCCCCAGCACTAGATTTTTAGCACTGCCTATAAGTTATACCTGTCAAGATCTGATGACGGTATGTTATGTATTCATCTGAACAGAACCACTACACTTAGTTACAGGCTATCATCAACCAATTCATTCTCTTGCTAAAATCAAGTCATCCAATTACTCCTTGACTAATCAAGGCTGTTTTGGCTTTTTCTTTTTTCAAAAGGTACTCAACAGCATAAACAGTTCACTTACAAGAAATGGAAAGGGGCTAATCAGCAGAATTATTGTTTTGCTGCTACAATTTGCAGTATTTAAATTTAGTTGCTGATTGGACTGAAAGTTTTATGATATAGCATATGAAACTAGTTTAACACAACTGATGCTGTGAGGCTGTATTGTCTTGCCATGACCATCCTGGCCTACACTGTAGGGAAGAGAGTCAACCAGTATCTTTAAAAAATAAGAATATTTAAGGTTAGGTTTCAGTGCTCCTTCCCCCACACACTGGATTTTAAAACTAAAGGTGCCTGAAGGACTAATTCCTGAGCATTATTTTAAAGTTGACAACTATGCCAACTCTTATAGACATGTCTGTCACAGTGAATAAAAAGCATAATCACATCCATTATGTAATTACTTTTATTTAGCTTTAAACAAACTAAGATGGCGTTATTTGGTTATTACTTAAGAAAATAAAGTATCTAAATAAGTATGCATTTTAAATAAGTATGCTGCCTCATATAACAGTGAATGATACATTTATAGAATGAAGAGTATTTCAATTAAATTCTACATGCACATAAATCATAAAAAGATATTACACATCAATATTGCTACACTTATCAATACAGGATTTCTGAGAGACTATCTAACAGGATGACTGAAGCTGACCTCTAACACAAAACCTTGAACTGTTTTTATAGTATGCTTATATTCATTATAAGTCATTTTCAGAAAGGTATTTTTAAACTTTGATTTAAATACTAGAAAAATTTTGTAATGAGAGATACGATACATTAACCAAGATAAATTTTACTTTGTCATTTTGCTATTGTATTATTTTAATTATAAAATAATTATTATAACTATTTTCTAAAATGATGTTATATAAAATGACTAGTTTATCTTTTTTTAAAAATGTCAATGGTAAACAAATTCTCTATACATTAAGACAACATTATGTACTAAGCATCAACTACAACATGGACTGTAGAAAGGGAAGGGAGAGCATACTGACAGAATTAAAGCAAGTTCTGAGTCTTTTCTGTGTGTGCACATGTAGAGAACATTTCATAGGAAGTCCTATCTAGAGAAGAATTCCATATAGAATTATAAAAACTATACTCCCAGCACATGCACTATAGGGTCATCTGACATACACATAAATATTTCAGAAAAGGCTTCATTTCACAAATGTGCTGACAAGGCATATTAAGTACCAGCATATTTCAAATGAATTATTCATATACATTTTTAAATGCTACCATTTTAATATATTTTTAATTAAACCTGATTATTATGTTGAAATTCAAGGAAGCAAATAAATTTAAAAGCAAAGTAAATTAATAACCGAGCACTAGTATTCTTTAACTATGAACAGTTCTCAGGATGGGCACACCTGCCAATACATGAAGGAAAGTAAAATCAACTACCATGTGTAAATCAAGTGCACGCCAGCCCTGACTTCTCAGGCCGCATTTCCAGCTCCTTTGTGCTTTGTTTGGCGCCACAGCCCTTTAAGTTTTGTCTTCATAAAGCCCTAACTAGTTGTAATCATTTGCAGCCTAATTGTGGACATTTATCTGCTTTTCTTATGCATAGAACATAGCTATTAAAGCTGAATGGTGATGGTGTGAAGTATAGGTTAAATTGGGTGAAATTAAAGCAAATTACTCCGGGATGTGGAAATCTGAAAATAGAAACCACCAATGATTTGCAACCCTCTTGATGATCAGCTTCACAGAACCCTAAACGACAAGAAAACTTACATATTTTAAAGTTAACTAGGTTTTTAAAAATAATATGTATAAATGTATTTTTAACTACATGTACTACTTATAATGGAGGAAAGATTATTTGTTTAACTCAGCTGCAATGTCAAAAAGATCTCAGATTTCTATTTTAAATAGTGCAGTTCATCTTTAAAATAAGATTTCCTTTCCTTTATATAAATTTGTGCCCAAAAATGTGCTTAAATGTATCAAATATAATGCCATGTTACTGTTAGTGAAGTTTTAACCCTAAATAAGAGTATTAACATTAGAGACAATATAAAACTGAAGTCATTATAACAAATGCAAATTAACAAAGTAAACACAAATGTATACATCCTGTTTGTACATATGCCAAATATAAATATGCATGTGACTAGCATAAAGCCCTGTATGTGGAAGCCCAAGAATACATGTAAAGGGTTAAAATATAAATTACATTTTCACTTATCTAAAGGTGATTTGCAATGTCCTTAGGCAACAAAGTGAAGCAGTATAAAAATCCTACCATGTCACAATTTATATTAGCTTACTTTAAAGCAGAAACAAATATAAGCAGTGAAATCCATAATCATCTGATTATGAAGCTCAATAAAAAGCAAATTTTAGGCATCTGGGGAGAGACAAAAAAGTAAATGGCATGAGGCATACTTTCAAGGGGCTGACAGTCTAGTTGGTGAAATAAGAATAGGTACACACGGAACCAAGGCACGGTTGCACAAAACAGAACCTGCTTACACAGGGATTATGAACTCCAGGATAGGAAGGAAAGAGCAAGAGGGGGGCAGAGAAAAGTAGTTCACAGAGCATACGGCCCTTGTAGGAGAAAATTGTGCTACAGCTAAGCAAAGACAAAGATGGAATGCATAAGGTACATTAAAGACACAAAGGGTCTGTATGAAGGGACTCCAGAACAGAAAGAGTATGCTAGAAAACACAGTCATTCTTAACAATAAAGAGCCTTAAAAATCAGGGAGAAAGTGGAACCCCAGAAAAGGATGAGGCAGCAGCATAACCAAGTGCAATAACTCTCAAATGGTGACACCTCTAATTTCTCAACGGTTCTATAACAATTAGAGGTGATTAACACCAAAAATCCGGTTCCTGGAATATTAGCTATATTCCCAGATGAGGTCTTTCCTTTTCTGTGTCTCATACCAAGTCTGAAATTACTGCTCTGTATTTAACAAATGTATGCTCATGTATTCATTATCTTTGTCTTACAGTCAGCACAGATAAAACTCAATAGTCATTATGATAATAGTCAGCTAATGCTAGATTTTCATTTGTGTATATTTTAAAGCATACAATAATACATCCTTCTAAAGATTATTAGAAACTTAACCAAATGCACATAATTTTCTACTTTCTGAAAAGCAGGCTTATTCCCCAACACCACCCAGGGTATGGGACCAAAATTCCTGGACAGAATTAATTACGATGTGATGTAAGAATTGTTGAGAACTGGGGCTGGAGAGATGCATTGGTGGTTAAGAGCACTGGCAGCTCTTTCAGAGGTCCCAGGTTCAATTCCCACCACCCTCAAGATGGCTCACAACCATCTGTAACTCCAGGCCCAAAAGATCCAATGCCCTTTTCTGCAAGGGCACTGCACACACATGGTGCACAGACATGTGTGCTTATAAAACACTTATACACACAAAATAACAATTAAAATGTAAAGTTTAAAAATAATAGTTGAGAACTCTTGCTCTTGGAGGATGAAACTAGAAGAAGAAACAAGAACAGTGGTTCTCAAAGTCCTCCAGCTCCATCCAGCTGATTGCCAGCCCTCTCCCTGCTTAGAACTGCTAGGCTGTTACTTGAGATTCTGCATCTTACAGAAAATGTGTCTATGAGACTGATGGCTCCAGGGTCACACTGATCAATAACATTTCATTACAAAAATCAGTTAAGTGGTGATAAAAATACAATAAAAAAAAAACTTTCAGAAAAGACCAACAGATTAAAGAAATCATACTCATCAGTATCACATATGAAAACATGGAGTGCCGGTATAAAAGGATATCACAAGGTTTTGTCTTCCTCTCTTGGAGTACAGAAGTACCTCACTGAATCAAAGAATTAAATTCATACTATGTCATCCTCTACTAGTATAGCCAGCTCAGAAACAGTACAAAGTGGTCCTGAGAACAGGGAAGCTTGAAAACCACTCTGTTTTACGTTTGGCCATCCCACAAAAGAATGTCTCACTGCCATTTTCATGAACAATGAACTTTACTACATAGTTAATGAAGAGGAAATACTTTTATTACAATTGTAACAATGAAATTTCATCAGAATTTCATGGCTTCAACTCTCATAATAACATCTTTTAAACCAGAATTATGAGGTATTACCATGACAAGAAAGATATTTTCAGTCAGGAATCATAGTAAATTCACTCCCCATTTATTTATTTGTTTCTTATGGGTTTTGTTTTGTTTTTTGTTTTTTTGAGGCAGGGTCTCTCTACATAGTCCTGGTTGTCCTGGAACTCACTAGGACCAGGGTTGTCTTGAACTCACAGAGATCCAACTCCCTGAGCACAGGGATTAAGAGTGTCTGGTAACAGTTTCCCTAAGTTAACACAACATTTAAGTTTGACAAAGATATGTACTGACTTGCTGTTAATTGTCCAGTGAATCCTCTTCTAATCACTCAACTGCTTCTTAGATTATTCTATCTTCCTGTAGTGACTATTCAAGGATCAGGCATGTGACTTGAGCTATCCACAGTGAAGTAAATTCACTAGGAAGGCTGAGACAAAGTCATCCTTTTATTCTAGAGAAATGTGAACTAAAAATGATGTTGAGTGCTCATGCTCAGAAAGAGGACCATTTCCCTTTCCATGACTTTGAGCAGGGAGCCAATGTTGGCAGCAGAGTTCAACAAGTAGGAAAACACAGTATTCCTGACTCGGGAAGCAACAAAACAAAGGCCAGAAATGATGTCAGTGGAAAAGTTTAAAGGGAAAGGAAAGAACCAGAAAAAGGGAATCCCTACAGCTAGTGTGTCTTCAACTCCTATCACAACCATGGATAGGCAAGGCAGACTCAAAATAGATCAGAGGTGATGGGGAATGTACTTCTGTGTATGTTCATCTTATTGACTGCTGAATAAAGTACTGTTTGGCCAATGAGGCAGCAAGTTAGGCGGGACTAGGAGTCAAGGAGGATTCTGGAAAAAGTAGTAAAGAAGTAGTGATCCAGGCAGGAAGTGACATAGCAAGGAGACTCATATATAATCAAGGGCAGGAAGGAAGTGGGCCCCTTCTCTCTTCCTCCAGAGTCACCATGTGAGCCCGGGAAGACAGTATGCTTGCCACTGGCATCCGATAAGATAAGTCTTATAAAATACATACATTTATGATAATTAAGACTGAGCTAGCAGATGAGAAATCCTAGTCATTGGCCAAGTAGCATTTGCACCTAATAAAAGCCTCTGTGTATTATTTTGGCCATCCACATGGCGGGCAGAACTCAAGCGGGTGGTGGAAAGATTTATCGTAACACAGGGGCAACGTGTCTGAAGTGAGGCTGAAGCCACTTCCTAAGATGTGGAACTAACAATCTAAAACCAATTTCTAACTGATACGAGAAAGCACCACATATCGGAGAAAAACTATGGGAATCATAATATTCATAACAAAATAGCCTATGGGAAGCCAAGCCTGCTATTAAGAGACAAGAAGACAAATGAGACTGAATTTTGAGATGCTGGATGCTGGAAGTACCTTAAAAAAGTGTTTAAGTGTCCCTCAAAACTACTGCCAATGAATTATGCACATAATGAACAAAGTGAGATGACTAGAGAGTATGTTCCCTCAAAGAAATCAACAGAAAAAATATAGTTTGGATACAGATAAATAAAACTGAACAAACATGAACAGTGCCCAATTAATTGCAAGAAAGAAATTTATAGAACAAAGTTCAATGACTATAAGAAGAATAAACTCAAAAACTTCAAGGCTGACAGAGTAGTAATGAATGTCACAAATACCAAGAGTAGAGGCAGAAAAAGATCTTAATCCATGGCTAACATCTCATCAGAAACTAAGGTGACCATGAGACAGTAAGGTTAAGTGCAGAAAGGAGAAAGGAACCCATTAACCAAAAATATTTTATTCATTAAAGTATCTTTATGAATCATCTGAAATGAATTTATTTCTAGATGAAAGAAAACTGAGAACTCACTGCCAACAGCCTTAATGCTAAAGGTCTTCAGGATTAAGAAAATGGTGGTAGGACAGGCATCAGATTTTTAATACAAACACAGAAATATAATAATTTTGAAAAGTTGTTTATGGGATATATTAAATATCACTAAAAATGTGCCATTTTTAAATGGTCTTACATAATGCAAATTTTATTTCAGTGCTTTAAATGGTAAGGTTTAGAATATATATACTTAGCACAATACAAAATAAGGAACAGACAGGGAAACTGGGCTTAAGGAAACATCCAAGTTTTCTATATTTTATATGAACTATAAAAAGTTAAGGACACTTGCTCACAACTTAAAAGTTAAGGCTATAGACTGTAATCATTAGTGGAACTTCTAAAAATGGATGTATAAGACCAGTAGATGAACAAATTAATATTAAGATCATAAGATATTTAAATAACCAATGGGTACCAGAAAGAAAGAAAGAAAGAAGGAAGGAAGGAAGGAAGGAAGGAAGGAAGGAAGGAAGGAAGGAAGGAAGGAAGGAAGGAGAAAATCCATAAGGATAAAGTATGGTAGCAAAGCAAAACACCCACATATCAAATCAAACCTAAGTGTAAATCTGTTGAACAATGGGCCAAGGCTGAGGTTATGAGCATTTAACTAGCATACATGAGGCCCTGGACTTAATCTGGAGAATTAGGGGAGAGAGGGAAGGCAAAGATATCTAGTGTCAGAACTGATACTAGATATAGCCATATACAGTGTATAAGATACAACTAAAACATAAAAGATATACATAGACTAGAGGTAAACAGAAAACAGTAAGCATGAGGCTACTATAATAGCTCTGTTATTTGGATAAAAATGATTTCAAAATAAAAATATTGCCTGAAATAGAGAAATATTTTATAATTAGGAAAAAGTTCATTAATCCTCCCTTACTTACAGTTTTGCTTTCTGTGGGTTTAATTCCATTAAGTATTAATTACATGAAGTATTACATGGAGAATTCCAGAAGTTAACAATTTATAGATTTTTCAACTGTAGATTCTCCTTCTACATAATATGATGAATTGTGCTGCCCCACTCATGCCAGGAATCATCCCTCTGTCCAGCACATCCATGTGGTGCATGCTACCTACTCATTAGTCACTTGGTAGCCAGGTAGTCACCTAGATTATCATATCAACTGTCATGTTACCACAGTGTTTAAGTTCAAGTTAACCATGCTTAAATAAACAGTAACTCCAAGAAGCAAGTGCTTGAAGTGGAAAGGTAAATATTCTTGACTGAAGAATAAGAAGGGTTCAATACTGTTCACACTTTTAACCTCTCATGACAAGTCTGGAAAACATCCCCAGTAGATAAGGAAGGAATGCTATAGGACATCAGCAAGAGTGGTTGTTGCCATTGCTCTTTTAGCTTTGTCAGGTCAATTGCTCAAGAACAGCAAGAGGAAATGCTAGAAAACAGATCGAGAGAGACAAAGACCAAGAAAACAAGTTCGGGACACAGCCAGAGAGAAGTGCATGGCCCAAAGGCAACATCCAAGACACACTCAACAACCCAGCCCTATTTCGCAAAGCACACATGGCACACTCCTTGTTCTCCACTTCCTATCCACGCTACATCAGCAGTGGTCTCTGGGCCTGACGATGTGCAGCTCCTGGGCCAGGCTAGCCCGTCAGGAGCTCTGCAGTAAAGGACTCAACAAACTGCTTTCTAAGCATGGAGCTCAAATAATTTACTCCAAAAATATAAGCCGGGAGGTGCCTCAGCTGCTAGACAAGATACACAAACAGGTACAATGGACAGCAGTTTACCTGGAAAAATAAAACTTCATTAAATAAAAGGGGATTATGGAAACTGACTGAGAGAGCATAACATATACACGAAGACATAACATATGTACAGATGCCTAAAAGTAGTTTCAAAATATAGGACACTGGCATAGTTAAAGATAAAATGGACACTCTACTGTCTATTAGGCACACATATATAAATACTAACTAAATTGACAGAACTAGACAAAAAAAATCAGTAAAGGTATCATTTGTTACCATCATTCAATATTCACAGTTACAAAGAAAACTCTCCTGTCTCAGCCTCCAGGGTAATGGGATTACAGGAATATACCAACATGCTTCCCTTAAGAAAACACATTCTTTTCTACAACATAGTACATTTGACTCACACTGAACCAAAAACTAATTCTCAATGAATTGAGACCAAAATCAGATAGATGATGATAACTGACTACAAAAGAATTAAGTTAGAAAGCATTAAGAACACTAAGAGATGCTCAAATATTTAGAAATACGGATAACTTTTTTTGCTGTTGTTGTTGTTTTTGCAATACTGAGACTGACCCCAAGGCCACACACAGGCTGTACCAGTGCACTACCACTGAGCCACACTCTCCACCATGCACGTCTCCTTAGAATCTTTGGTAAGGGCTGAACACGGAAGCTAGAAAAGCATTTGCCTAGCTTAGCAAGACCTTGGTCCTCCTAGCACAATAAAACAAAACAAAGTAAGAGTTCAGGGGGCTAGAGAGTTGGCTCAGCAGTTAAAGCAGTTAAGAGCACTGGCTGTGCTTCCATAGGACCTGGTTTCAATTCCAGCACCCACATAGCAGCTCACAACTGTCTGTAACTCCAGTACAAAAGGATCTAACACCCTCACACATACATACATACAGGCAAAACACCAATGTACATAAAATTTTTAAAACTTATTAAAAAAAAAAGCACCCCCCCCTAAAAAAAAAAGCCCAGCAATGGTGGCACGTGCCTTTAATCCCACCACTCAAAGGCAGAGACAGGCAGATCTCTGTGACTTTAAGGCAAACCTAATCTACAAAGCAAATTCCAGGACATCTAGGGCCACCCAGTGAAACCCTGTCTCGAAAAAATTTAAAACAAGGGCCAGGCGTTGGTGGTGCACGCCTTTAATCCCAGCACTTGGGAGGCAGAGGCAGGTGGATCTCTGTGAGTTCAAGGCCAGCCTGATCTACAAAGCTACACAGAGAAACCATGTCTCAAAAAACCAAAACAAAAAAATAAGGAATATAGTTGAAAAAGTACTTAGAAGGAAGCTTTTGACTTTAAATAATTACGAGAAAAGTTCAAAACTCAATGGCTTGAGAAACCCCCCCCCTTTCCATAAGAAATTGAAAAGAAAAAATTAAAGCCATACACAGTGAGTGCAAAGACACAACCTGAAATCTCAGCTGTACAGGAGGCTGAGGCAGGAGAGTCACTTATACCTAGGAGATTAAGAGTGGTCTGGGCAACAGTTGAGACCTATCTCAAAAGGAAATTACACACACACACACACACACACACACACACACACACACACACACACACACACACACACACACACACACACGCATGCACGCACACAGATAAAATTGAAAATTAGACTGCTGAAATAAAATGAACACATAAATAATGATCAATCAAAAGATCTTTAAGATCTTTAAAGATCAATAAAATTGACAAGGTCCTAGGTAGATTAATCAAGAAAGGACAAAAGATAAAAATTATGTCTTACTCCAATATCGGAAAAGAAAAAGGGTTTACTATAAGTCATAATACATATGATAGATTAATAACTTTATGTTAATGAATTATATTATGTTAGAATTCAATAAAAATTCTAGAAATAAATGACCAATCTGAACAAAAAAATAGTCTTGTACCAACTCAATAAGCTGAATTTGATATAGAAACTTTACCACAATAAACAAATAAGCCAATAATCTAGGCCTAGAATGGCCCCAATGGTAAATTCTGTCCATCATTTTGGAGAGAATGAACAAAAATCTCCAACAAATCCATCAGAAAAACACCCATTAATTCACAAGGCTAATATATCCTAGTGTGAAATCAGACACAGATCACAAGAAAACCAAACAACTGATAGGGCTTCAAGAACACACATGAAAAGACCTTTAACATTTTAGCAAACCCAAGTACAATGATCTACAGGTATGCTGGTATCATAATGAAACATTATTTGATATGCTAAAAATTAATAAGAAACATATATACAGCAAAATGAAAATATAAATTTAACCACTCTATATAATAACCCCAAAATATAGTGACCATTAGTTAGCCATTACAAAATGACTACCAGAAATTCTAATGGTATATGCCTAACTTCCATGGCATAAAGGTCAATGAGGACAGAAGTTTAAAAAAAAAAAAAAAATAACATGGGCCCACAAATTTGTAACTTGTATATAAGCAAACAAAGAATTTGGCAAGTCTAAAACCATGTAAAGATCATTATGACAGTGAGTTTATATTAGAAACCTCTCTATATAGTTTACTAGCAACTGTTAGAATATGAAAGGACAGAACTCATGTGCACTGGTTAACAGACACTTTGACAACCAGTGTGGTAGTGTCTTAGAGCTACACACACATCTTCTATATGTTTACAGTAACCTCATTTCTAAGTATTTATGCCCCACCAAAAAACAAAAATGTATTTTCACATAAACACAAACACACAGATGTTTATAATATAGTAAAGCTGGGAACAAATTAAAATAGTCACCAACTCACAAATGGTTAGGTAAATCATGACAGCCAATAGTATTAAAGGCTACCTGCAATAAAATAGCAACATTCAAACTCTGGACAAACTCAAAAGTGTGGTAATGAAGTCAAACACTATATGCAATGTGATATTACATGAAATTCAAAAATGCTAAAACTGTAATGAGGGACAGTGGGAGGGATCAATAGCAGCAGAACATGAAAAACACTACAGAAGGTGAAAACACATGGCAGTGGATACATAAGAAATGTATGGTTTTGTGTGTTTGCGTATGTGTGTCTATTCTAGCTTAATGGTTGGGAGAAAACACCACTTAGAGAAACTTGGTATACAAATATCTTTCAGGAGTTTTCATACATGCTTACTTAAGCTTGATATCACTGGCACTTATCAAGCAAAAAATCAATTTTATTTGTTTTGAAATTTTTATAAGGGAGCACAGCAATTTACTGGGTGATCATATGAATTTCAAGAATTATTCTGTTCTGCTCTTAAGGTTCTAAAAGTAAAAGTTGATTCTGAATATTTCAGTTACTAAAACCAGAAAAATCTATTTGAAGTACTGCTACAAATGTGTTTAAGAAACAATCTGGTACAGAAAAAACAGTTAGGATCCTAATCCTATCCATTTGGAAAGTGTCCTACAGTTGTTCTCAATGGTGTGAAGTCTTTTCTAGCCTCCTCGGGTGCTCCTCCAATTCTGTGAGAAGGCTCTTGACACAGTGTGCAGGATGGTAAGAGGCGAACCTCACCATGGTAGACCCTTGGACCTTAAGAGATAAGGAGCATACTATCACCAACATGCACAGGGGATCAAAACAAAAACAAGGAATCATATTTCTATAAAAAGTCTATTTCCAAAAGGAACCATCTTCTTGTGACAGTAAACTCACAGGTGCAAAATCTTATTTTCAAAAGATTTCCTCAATAAAGCAGTTTGTTCTGAGCTGTGTAGCTCACTGTATTACAAGCACCAAGCTGAACAAACCAGGACTGAGAGGCGTCCTATGCACGTTGCTGTTGTCCCACACCATTCAGAACAAACCTTTTTAGATCGTTAACTACCACAGGAGTGCTGATTACACAGGCACCAGCAATTTCCTAACCAATGACCACCTGAACAATGATGTGTTCAGCTTCTCAGACCCTGCAGCCTTTCAAAGGTGAATCATTTCACAGTTTGGAACAAGATCTCCATAGCAACTTCCCTTTGAGGGTTTTAGAATCACCATCCAGTAATTCTATGATCATCAAGCTCAACCATTCCCAATGGTTCTTTTCACAGCAGATGGAAAAGGATGCCTTGAAATTTTACAGTCTATTTCAAGCAATTCATCTGGCAGCCTATTAGAATTCAAAATATTTCGACCTTCAATCACAAAGCATGTTATCTGAAGCTGTGGTGATCTCAAGTCAAGACAAGCAGACGTTTTAGTCTAATCATCCATGATGAGAAGAGACTGACAAAAACTCTTAATTCAACCACCATCAAAATGCTTATTTTAACTGCATGAAAGTCTTTCAACAGGCAATGAAAACACACCATGTACCATTTTATCACAACCTTCTGTTCAAGGAAAATAGGAATTCTGAATATTGACATGGGTCTCAGCACTTCTTGGACTACTTAGAACAAATACAATCTTTAAAAGTTAGCCTAAATCCAACTGAAGAGCTATTCTCTGCTATCAAAGTCAGAAACCATATACAAATGACAGTGCACCTCATATAGGGCCAGTCAGTCTAATAATTCAAGAATATTTGGATTACTTACGTTTTTTTTTTTCAGGCACACTTCATCACAAAAAAATAAAAAATTAATGTAAACTCAAGAAATTAATTTTGATTTATAAAAGTCATACCCCCAAATAACCATAATTTACAAAATGCTGTAACCTGTTGTTACAAAACTTTGTAACCTTTCCCCAATTACACTAATTCCCAAATGATTAAAAAATATGCTAATTTTCCTGTTTTTAAAATACTCGATTTAACCACTCGATACTAAACTGTAGTTATTTATCTAAACCTTTTCGAACTTGAAAGTTCAACTACAATGTAGTGAGTTCACTAATTGTCAGCATTTACAAGTACCAATTATAGGTATTTATTTTCATGTTTTTCTTTTTGTTTTGTTTTGAGACACGGTCTCACTGGGGGCCCCAAAGCAGTCTCTCAAGTGCTGGGATATTAGACACACACCATCACACCTTGCATATTTCAGTATTTATTACAGATGTTCAATGAGTATTAGAAGGCTATCTATGCAGAAACAACTTATTCTCTAATTACTAGTTAAGTCAGATCACAATTCCTCCTGAAGAAATAAGCCAACTTTAAGAATGTTCTAGTGAGCCGGGTGTTGGTGGCACACGACTTTAGTCCCAGCACTCAGGAGGCAGAGGCAGGTGGATCTCTGTGAGTTCAAGGCCAGCCTAGTGTACAAAGCTACACAGAGAAACCCTGTCTCGAAACAACCAATCAATCAATCAATCAATAAAATTAAAATTAAAAAAATTTCCAGTGAATATAAGCACTCATAAACAAGACAATCTAAAATTATTAATCCATATAGGTACTCTTCATATAGGTACACAATAATAACCTGGCACCACTCTCAAGCTTTAGGGATTTAGAAACATGAGATCTAAATTTCAAACATCATGAACAAAAATGAAATATTCTCCCTCCTTAACACACACAATTCACATGAGCAAATCATGAAATTTATTTTCCAAGCAAATTATGCCAATTTCTTCAACTTGCAATTGTGCCCAAGTCTCCAGTGTAAATATATTTGCCATTCTCTGGTCACAATCTTTCACTTGAGCTTTGAGCTTGGTTTAAATGATCACAAAATACGATGCAAAAATATGTAATGTTACAAAACTGGAACAAAAATATACAAAAATCTAGAAACTCACAGATTCTGAAAACTAAGTTTCGATTGAGAACAAAATTGGCAGTTCAACATTAAATTTTGCTTGTTAGTACTTATCTTTGTTTTTAAAAGTTAACTCCCATCAGAAGAATGAATCCAGCAACAAAGGTAAGCTGGGAGAGGTGAGGCCAGCCTATACTACATACATATTACCATGGGGCTGATGCAGGAGGACTGTGGGAGTTCAAGGCCAACCAGGGTTACAAAGGAAGAGACACTAATAAAACAAAGGGAGAAGTGGGGGAAGCAGAAGAGAGAAGGACAAACATCACACTTTGAACTGGCTTATAATCTGAACTTCATGATTTACATTAACTTAGATATAAAAAGAAAAGTAATATAGGTAGAAATTTAAATCAAGAATAATGCTTACATTAAAAGGAGGAACAAAAAAATACATGCATGCATGCGTATTTTTATTTTTAACAGCATTTTACTTTACTTATATTTAAGGACATAATACAACTAAGGAAACAAAAATTAAAAATGAATAAAAATAGCTTACTTGTGAAATTCTAATTCCCAAGTTTTGGGTTTTTTTTTGGTTTTTTTTTTTTTTGAGCAGGGTTTCTTTTGTTGTTATTGTTGTTTTGTTTTTGAAACAAATTTCTCTGTGTAACAATACTGGCTGTCATGGAACTCACTTTGTAGAGCAGGCTGGTCACCTGCCTCTGCCTCCTGAGTGCTAGGATTAAAAGCATATGCCACAATCACCTGGCCTTTTTTTGAACTTTTTAAGGGGAGATATTATTAATTTTCCTAACATGGACCTTAAGCTTCCATATGACATGTTATTCAGTAAGTGCTGCTATCAATTATTAGCCAATAATAATGGCTAGCTCCTGTTTCTGAAACATTCTAGACAGGCAATTAAATGAATTTACAATTCATTTTTAGTTATACAATAAGAATGAGAAATACAGATTAACTTAATGAGAAGAGATAATAGGTAATGTTTTAGCATTATCTTCATTTTCTACCTATTCCTTCCCCTCACTCAAAAAAAAATATGTACAAAATCTACCCCTAACAGTTTGTTAAACTACAAAGTACTTTATCTAACTGCCTAGGGTAACCTTAAATTTACTTTGTAACATATAATCAAGCAACATACTATAATTGAAGCATACTGAAAACAGCAGTTACTAGCTAATTAACATTAGTGGAAACATTTTCCTCAATTCAGGTTTTAAAAATACATAATAAAATACAGTTTATTATGAATATATTTGATATACAAAAACCAACTTTGCATTTATGCAACACTAGCACACTTTTTAAAACTGCATTCATTTTCATTAACAGTATCTACATTTGAACACCAAATGCTGGAAACATCAGACTTCTCATATTTAAGTATACATCAAAAATCCAGCTACAGAGCCAGAGTACAATTGGTTGTATGTATATGTGCTTATGCTGTATTTCTTCAATCGATATGGCCAAATTAGGACAGTACTTGGCCAGATTAGGACAAAAATCCAAAGCAAAGCTATTCCTCAGATAAAGGGCTGGTGAGGTGGGGCATGGGAGTGGAAAGGGATAACTAACACTAAAAACATTTGACAAAGTCATGTGGAAACCTACTGTTGGAGAAGATTCCTAAAATCGATTGCAGAAGACACCACATACATAATAAGTCTTGGAAAATAGAGAAATAAGGCTGGTACTGACCTGAAGTTTCACTCCTACTGGCCAGTTTTCACAGTGCTAGAAGGTGCTATACACAGTAGCAGAAAAAAAGTCAATTACAATTTTTTTTTTTTTTTGGTCAATCATAAATCTTATGCAGCTGTGAATCCTGCAAGCTGCAGTAATGCCTGGCTTGGTGGGATATACCACCATGTAATAGTGGTACAAATCTTATGGGAGTAATCAAACATCTTTCTGACAAGATTTAAAGCCCATTGCACAAAACAAACTCATTCCTGGTACCATAATCAAGAGTACAAACCTCTAGCTAGAGAGGTCATAGGTCTTGCGGAGAACCTACTACTGTTATTCTGCTAAATGGAGAGAGTACTAGCCAATGCTTGTTGACTTATCATTACACACAAAGATTAGTGACCTTCGGGCTGGAGAGATGGCTCAGAGGTTAAGAGCACTGGCTGCTCCTCCAGAGGTCCTGAGTTCAATTCCCAGCAACCACATGGTGGCTCACAACCATCCGTTATGAGATCTGGTTCCCTCTTCTGGTGTGCTGATATACATGGAAGCAGAACGTTGTACACATAATAAATAAATTAAGAAAAGATTAGTGACCCTCATTAGAGAAGCTTCTTTTAATAGCAATTAACACAGTGACCCACAGCTCGTAACATAAGGAGACTAAGAGACTGCAGGAGTGCTCAGCCCTAAATAACATCATACCTGCTCTGTTCAAGGCTAGGAAGCATCATGGAAAGAATCAAATCAAAGAACCAAAGCGGGTAGATGACTACAACGAATTAGTATTTCAGGACCCAACAGGGTATTTCAGGACCCAATGATGACAGCTAGGAGAGAGAGACTTTTTTTCAAGGATGCAGCCCCTGAGTTGATACCATGTAGCCCAATACCCATACACATACTGGCAACATGGAGTGGATGTAGAGAATTGCATTCTTTAAAAAAAGAAAGTAGCCAGGTGGTGGTGGTGGCAGGCACTTGGGGACAGAGGCAGGCAGTTTTCAGTGAGTTCCAAGACACCCAGAACTGCACAGAGAAACCATGTCTCAAAAACAAAACAAAAAAGAATGAAAGAATGAACACACAAAGTTGGGATGGAACTGTGGGGAAGAGTCAAGTAGGAAATGAAATAAATACGGGTTGAACTTAAATCAAAAACTGCCAATACAGGTGGTACAGTTTCAAATTTCCTGCTTTGCTGAGATGTCTGCCAGACACACTATGGCCAATGGGCTGAAGATGGATGCTCCAACATTACAGAAGAACTTTGGGTGACTGACTTCCCAGGCAGCAAAATGTCTCTGTCAATTCTAGAGTTTATATATTATCCTTTTGTGGTCTTTGATGGAGTTGAAGACAGATAACTATGGTTATGGTTTCCCTTAGTTATGATAAAAGACAAGTTCATATAAAACTTTAGACTCACAAAGATAGGATAGATGATAAAAATTTTTCTTTAAATTTTGCCAAATGTTAATGAACTAAACATTGTTAACTATAATTCTGACTTGATAACTGTTTTGTTATATATAATTTTAATATGTTAAAGTTAAAACCTTTCTTTTTATTTAGACAGAAAAGAGGAGATGATAGGGGATGTACTTCTGTATATATGTTTGTCTTCTTGGTTGATGAATAAAACACTGATTGGCCAATAGCCAGGCAGGAAGTATAGGTGGGGCTACCAGATGAGGAGGATTCTGGGGAAACAACACAGAGGTGGCCAGAGGGAGCAAGATTCTCCAGTAAGATAAGACCATATGGAAATACTTAGATTAATAGAAATGGGTTACTAATTAAGAAAGAACTAGCCAATAAGAAGCCTGAGCCATTGGCCAAACAGTTTATAATTTAAAAAACAAAAAGAAACAAACAACCCCCCCTTTTTTTAAAAAAATTGGACAGGCCGAATAGCACACACCCTTAATCCCCATACCCAGAAGGCAAAGGAAAGTACAATCTCTGTGAGTTTGAGGTCAACTGGGTCTACATGGCAGTTCCAGGCCAGTCAAAGCTACATAGTAAGACTGTCTCAAATAACAAACAAACAAAAAATATTGCAGGATGTGGTGGCACATGCCTTTAATCCCAGCACTCAGAAGGCAGAGGCAGATGGATCTCTCTGAGTTCAAGGCCAGCCTAGTCTACAGAGTGAGTTCCAGAACAGTCAGGGCTGCACAGGGAAACTGTCAAAAAAAAAATATATATATATATATATGTGTATGGTGTCTGTGAACCATGTGTGTGCAGTGCCTGTGGAATCCAGTAAAGGGCATCAGATTCTCTGGAACTGGAGTTACTAACAGTTGTGAGCTGCCATTTGGGTGGTAAGAACTGAACCTGGGTCCTCTGAAAGAGCAACCAGGGCACTTAACCACTGAGCCATCTCTCCAGGCCTAGATCAAAACACATCTTATTATAACACAAAATTCTCAATAAGAAAACAAATGTCACTCCATTGTCACCCAGCTTTCATAGTTTCTGACAAAAAGTCAGTTCTCAGGTCCTTGATTTCCTGGATTCAAGTGATCCTCTGCCCCTCACCTCCCAAGGACCTGGGACTATAGATGCCACACCTGCAAAATTTCTACTTTTATTGTCTGTAAGCAATGTTTCTATAGGTGCCTTTGAGACTTGCCTTCTATTTCTTGTTTGTTTGGTTTTTTTTTTTTTTTTTTTACCAGTGTTTCTTGGACCTGTGTCTCATTGATGCTAGAAAATCTTTAGTCATTATTTAACATATAGTAGTGATGAGCACTGGAGATGTTAATTCTCCAGCAGACACTAGCCTGGTATGTACAAAGCCCTTGGTTTGATCCACAGCACTTGGGAAAACTCCATACACAGACAGCTATTGGGGGGGGGGGATCTGAATTACACAATAATGTTTTGGTCAACAATAGACTATATACAATAAAAGTCTCAGAAGATTATATTTTACCTGAAAATTTCCAAACTATAAAGGGTTCACCTGCTTGATTTTGAGAAACAGTCTGTGTAGCCTAGGCTGGCTTAAACTGATAATCCTCCTGCCTCTACAACCCAAGCACTAGGTTTATAGGTGTGTACTGACCAATCTTACTTTTACTATAATTGTACTGTGTTTTAGATACACAAAACTTAACAATGTGTTCCAATTCCCTATATTATTCAGTCTAAAATCAGCAGCCCATTTCCTGCAGTCTAGGTATGTAGTAGGCTACCCCTAGTTTTCTGTACACATGCTATAATGTTTACACAATGATGAAATCACCTCAAGTGTTTCTCCTAACACGTCCCCATGATAAAGTGATACATGTAAGACTTCTCTGACATGTGAGTTATTTGTTATAGCTTCAGAGTCTCTTGATACACTCTCCAGTTTTTCTCTAAGTTTTCTTCTCTTTATGTTTATTAGCTTCAGTCAATGCTTCTTACTATGTAGACTTTATTATGGGTCTAAAGCATCTGTTATCTGTCACTGTCCTAGTTAGGGTCACTATTGCTTTGATGAAACACCACAATCAAAAGCAAATTGGGGAGGAAAGGGTTTATTTGGCTTATACTTTCACAGCCCTGTTCATCACTGAAGGAAGCCAAACAGGGCAGGAACCTGGAGGCAGGGGCAGATTCAAAGGCCATGGAGGGTGCTGTTTACTTGCTTGCTCAGCCTGCTTTCTTACAGAACCCAGGACCACCACCTCAGGGATGGAACCGCCCACAATGGGCTGGGCCCTCCTCCATCAATTACTAATTAAAAATGCCCCACAAGCTTGCCTCAAGCCTGATCTTATGGAGGCATTTTCTCAGTTGAGACTCCCTCCTCTCTGACAACTTTAGCTATAACAAGTTGACATAAAACTAGCCAGGACTGTTACTGTAATTTCTATCTCCAGTGTTCCTTTGGTTCATCTGTTCTTTCATCTCTACTGAAATCACCCAACTGATCATGCACATTGTGACTTCTCTAGAACTTTTACATATTAACTGGTTACTTAAAATACCTTGTGGAAATAGTAACATCTATAACACACTTAAGACTAGTTTCAATTATTGATTTTTCATTTATTGTGGTTTTTTTTGGTCTTTTATGCCCTATAATTTTCTGTTGAAAAAAAAAAAAAAACACCTTGTAGGAAACAGCAGAAATTGAAATACTTTTTATGTGTGCCATGGCACACATGTGGAGTCAGAGGACAGGTGAGAGGAATTGGTTCACTCCTTCCACCTTTAGCTGGGTTCTGGAGATTGAACTCAGGTAGTATTGCTTTAGTGGCAAGTGCCTTTACCCACTGAGCCATCTTAAAATGCCCAATCTTTTATTTTCCTGGGATTTTAGTAGGGTTGAATTCATTGAGCTAGATTTTGGACTGGAGGTTGTGTGTGACTTGGTGGCACAACACTTAGCTAGCACTCAGAAGAGCCTCTGTGCTGTAAAGGGGTGAGGCGTCAAAGGCTTAGATTTGAAAACACAACTTCAAACTCCTACAAAGATGGTCTTGTTTAGAATGCACTTTGGCTTATTGCTAATGTCATTCAATCGTGCATTGACATCTTTCCTTTGCTCTATGACTATCTACTAGTTCCCTCTACCTAACTCAACCATGTTCTAATGTCACTCATTAGAAACATGTTACTTGGATGGTAAACAACAGTTGGAAGTGGAAACCACCCTGTTGTTGTAACTAAAGTGTAGCCTTAGTCATGTGACTCTGGGTCTTGAGAGTGCAGCCTTTTCAACTTTCTTCATATACTAGACACAGTAGTGGACCTGACAAATTCCTGAGAAAGTAAGTATATTCCACCTACCCCAACTTTCTTTCTGGCAGCTGCAATGAATTTTAATCAATGCCCTAAAGCCTTAGGTATTTGTTTTATAACAAAGAGGCAGAAGGATCCCCACCCTACTACTCTCTCTTGGTGTGAACAACACATTCTTCATACTTGAGTGATGCTTGCCATCTTTCACCGAAGCCAGCCTACACTCGGCTTCACTAATTTGTCACAAGTATAGCTGAAGTCCTCTTATCTTGTCCAGCTATGCCTATCCCCAGAGAGTGCAGCCTCTTTCTTCATAGGTGCTCATGCCCTTACATTCTAAGGTCAGTTAGGCCCTTTCACTATAAGGAATGATACTCCTTCCAGCTGTCTACATCCCAGGACAGGAACTTACAACGTTTTAAAGAGCATCTTGTTTTGTTTACAGCAAAGTTACATTTGTTAGGCAACAATGATCCATTTTAGAATTATAATATATAGTGGTTTGAAAAAAATAGCATTTTCAAACCCTTAGCATATTAACTTTTGAGACTCAAGAACAAGAAATCAGTATTCCCAGAAATTTAAAAATTGAGATTATTTTAAACATACTTATAACAATCTTCAATTTTTAAAGAAAAAATATACTAAATTTGGTAATATTTACAAGGCACTGCAGCCTAGAACATTGAAATAATGAAAACTAGAATTTGAAATTCAGATCTCAGCCAGGTAGTAGTGGCAGTGGCGACAGCAGCAGTCCTAGCACTCAGGAGGCAGAGGCAGAGGCAGAGGTATCTCTGAGTTCAAGTCCAGCCTGCTCTACAGAGTGAGTTCCAGGACAGCCAGATCTACACAGAGAAACCCTGTCTTGGAAAACCAAAAAAAAAAACAAGATTCAGCTCTCCCAGTAAGGCAGCATCTCCTCATAGAACTCCATGTGAATACTGCCCATTTAACGGGTTGTTGGGCATTGAAAACTAAGGGTGATTTTTAAGACAAAATGCATACTAATGAGTTCATATACATACATGTAACACAACTTTGTCTCCCTCACCCACTCCACCTCTGTGCAGAAGGCACCTAGCTATGGTCTACGTTTCCTTGTTACAATGGCTGTATTTTGTAAGACATTAATACCTATGTGTCTGTAACATAAAACTCCAACCACAAACAACCAGAAGACATGAAACAGTTAAAGTTGACATATGTATTGCCATTTCCTGTATCTCTATTCCCAAAATTATCATTGCTATAACTCTACTGTTTAGATCACCAGCACAAAGTTTCCAGTTCCATGCATAAAAGAGTTTAATATGCTGTCTTCATACAGTGAGTACTCTAAAATAGAAAACTATCCTTGTAGCAACTGAAGTCTCGGGGACAGATGCACTGATTAGAGATTTCACAGCATAACTCAGGCTGTCTCCAGAGCCTTCTGAGCAGATGCTGCATCTTATGACTCATTTAGCCATTCACTCTGCACTAATGTCCACTATATTAGACCACTCACTTAAAAGCAACCAAGGAGCCAAAAAGACTCTTACATTTTATTTTGCTCATGTAAATAATAAGGCTTCCATTTGAATTTAGATTGTTTTTAAAAAGAACAAAAAGTCGTACTTGCAAGCACCTTTTTGCTCTTTAATCATTTAAGGCATACAGTTTCTATGCGGGATCAGTGCTGCAGCTAAGCAAGTCTGTTTATTACACCATAGGAACACAACACTAGATATACTAGCAAATGTCCTTATTCTGAATTAACCTTTCACATCTTATTACAATAAAAGCTAAATACTGACATTCTTAAAGCTTTTTACAAAGTACAAGATAAACTTACCTTAATTAAGCAATTTTCTTCAATTATTTCTAAAACTTGTTCATTGAAATAATTATCTGAAGAAAATGCTTGTAAATTTAAATAATGTTAATATACTAAGGTTGTTAACAATTTAAATAAATTATAACCAGAATTATTTAACGACAGATCAAGGGGGAAACTCAGGGGAAAAAAAGACATTGGTAAAGTCTCTACCCATCTAGACTGCAATGTGGAGTTAATGCTCATGCAAGTACAAAAGAAGTTAGCTAACAGTCTAAATATTTATTCCAGTATCAATCTTAAACCTTAATCGAATAGTTATACTTTGTTCTTCCCAACAGGGGAACATGAATAAAAATAACTGCAGCACATTTTAGTAAGAGTTTGAAAATTAGAACAATACCATTAAAGTGATAGTGAATGTTTAAAGCAGTAAACTCATCAGAAATCAAATTGTGCAACTGAAGGATATTTCACATATGTGGAGCTTATAATCGTTACTAGTATATACTGAAAGTCACTTTTAATATTAGGAAAATATAAATATAATAAATATAAGTATATTATATATAAATACAATCATGTTTTTACTTGCTACTAAAATCGGAATTTTTTTAATGAAACTGTCATGTTAAATTACAGTCAATAGCTGCATACATTTAGTCAACAAATTGGGTTTAAGGCAAAAAGAAAAAAGAAAACAACAACAACAACAACAAAACCACTCTACATCTCCATTTAGCGGTTGCAATTTAGATTATTCTAGCGTGTAATACTTTAATTGTATAAAATAAAGCTGATGTCACAAATACAAAAGAACTTTTTGCAAAACAAGCACAAGTCATTTCTGTTTCCACTGATGGTTGACAAGTGATGAGCACTATGTTCAAATGTATATGCTATACACACAAAACAACAGGTGGTTATAAAGATAAAATAGAAAGAAAAGGAAAGCACCCCGCACCCCACCCCTTGCTCTACCAGAGGCCATGCCAGTGCCCACATCCCCAGCCCACTCCTCAGGCAGAAGCTCCCTGCTCCATCAAAGACCAGGCCAGGACCCAGATCCCCAGACAGTAGTCTAGCATAATCATCATCAGAGAGGCTTGCAGACACACAACCAAACATTGTGCAGAGCTCAGGGAATCCTGCTGAAGAGAGGAAGGAAAGACTGTAGGAGGCAGAGGGATCAAGGACACCACAAAACAACAGCCCACAGAGCCCACAGAGACTGAACTGACAATCAGGGAGCCAGTATGGGTTTGACCTAGGCTCTCTACATATATTATGATTGTGTAGCTTGGTGTTCCGATGGGACTTATAATAGTGGGAGTGGGGACTGTGTCTGACTCTTTTGCCTGATTTTGGGGCCCTTCCCTCATATTGGGTTGTCTTGTTCAGCCTTATAATGAGGAGACGTGCCTAGTTTTATTGTAACTTGACATGCCATGTTTGGTTGCTATCCCTGGGAGGCCTGCCCTTTTCTGAAAGGAAAGGAGAAGTGGATCTCTGGGAGAGGGGACATGGGGGAGGGACTGAGAGGAGGGAGGGAAAACTGCAGTTGGGATACAATATATGAGAGAAGAATAAACCTAAAAAAAGTTTTCACATTAAAGTTTGAAAAAATGAGATTTTACACACACACACACACACACACACACACACACACACACACACCCTCTTGCGCTCGAGCTTTTATCACTTTATAATCAACACTCTTTTTTTGTTTTCTTTTTCCAGACAGGGTTTCTCTGTGTAGCCCTGGTTGTCCTAGAACTTTCTCTGTAGACTGGGCTGGCCTCAAACTCACATAGATCCACCTGCCTCTGCCTCCCAAGTGCTGAGATTAAAGGTGTGAGCCACCACCATCCAGTTGTAGTCAACACTTTTATAATATGATTTGTTAAAATATATGATGCAATCTTTATACAATGAAACAGTTCATGAACAGACAAATACAGTATTCTCAACCTAAAAAAGGGAAAGCTTAATCAAACAAACTAGAGTTAATATTGGGATGAAATTGTTTTTATTCCACAATGTGTTCACATACTGCTAGTACATTAATATGATACCAGATATTTTATAATAATTAAAGCTACATATTTAAACTTTTAAAAAATAAGACAGGAGTAGTGGCCATGTAGAATTACAGACTAATTCAAGCACTCAGAGGTAAAAGGATCAGTTCAAAACCAGTTTCAACAATGTAGAAAATTCACGCCCTTCGACGGTGACGCACGCCTTTAATCCCAGCACTAGAGAGGCAGGTGGCACTCTGTGAGTTCCAGACCAGCCTGGTCTACAGAGTGAGACCCAAGACAGGCTCCAAAGCAACAGAGAAACCCTGTCTGGAAAAACAAAAACAAAACAACAACCACAACAAAAATGAAAACAAAAAAACAAAGAAAATTCAAGGCCAACCTGAGCTATATAAGACACTGTCTCAAAAAATCAAAACTCTATCCTCTATCTGTGCACTGTCACTGGTGCTGGTCAACACCCTCCCAGTTAAGCAAACAAAGGGACTGGGAAGGTGGCTCGGTAATTAAAGTGCCTGCTGTACAATCATGAGGACCTGAGTTCAGATCCTCAGCAACCAAATTAATTCTAAGTGAGTGTGGTGACCCAGCTATATCCCAGCATTCTGCAGGCAGAAACGGGATTCCCAGAGCAAGACGTCCAGCTTAGACTGCCTGTATATGTAAGCTGTGGGTTCAAGTAAGAGACCCTGCCTCAACATGTAAGATAAAGAATGATCAAAGAAGACATCCTAGTCAACCTCCATCCCCAACACACACGAGGGGCTTTAAATATGGCCACCATGGGCTCAAATACATAGGAACACAGATGTGCATGTGTGTACAACACACACACACATACACACACACACACACACACACACACACACACACACACTAAAACAAACAAACAAACAAACAAAAAAGCAGGACAATTGGCAAGCCCTGACTAGCTGGAAGATCCATCTTATGAAACTGCCCAAGGTTAAACAGAAGAAACAAGGGAAAGTAGTACTGTTCATCACACACATGGAGCAGGGGGACCAGACTAGGGCACAGTGGAGGATGGGGGTACCGTGACAGGGAACTATCAAGAAAGGATTTAAAGCCTCCCCTCCCCCATAGGTCAGAACTGCAAGAACACTAAGGCTTCAAACAGTCTCCCTCTCACAGCACCTGCAGCCATCGAGAGCAGAGGAATCTAAGAACTTTATCTTTCAACTCAGCGCAGGTATGCCAGCAATTCACTCAGTAACTATTTCATTCCTCATTTTCGATGATTTAATGTTTACTCTTACATATATCTCATGACGGTTTTGCTCCTGCATGTATACTGCTCAGTTAGATTTTAGGACTGTTGTTTATGTTTCCACACCTAGTTTACCATAAGGCATTCTTCAGCTACCTCTCATTCCTGTCTTCTTTTTTCTCTCATCTTTATTCACTTTCTGTATTTACTTCTTAATTATAACATCACATACCTTTAGCAACCTCCAAAATCATGTTCCCTAACCGTATCCCAACTTTCTCCTCCCGACTACTTTACCCAACCCAAATATTTTTTTTTTCTTTTCAGAGCCAATCTAATACTTAATCCTTATTTTTACCCACCATATTTCCCTCCCACTCTTAGTCTTACTAACTAAAATCTCAATATATTCCATAGTACCCTTGGTTATTAATCCTCTAACAGTTACTGGTGTCAAAGGGGTCACTATAATTACTAGACACATTTGCAGATTACAGACATCTGTGGAATGGCTGTTCTTGCAGTTAGTATCATCATTGCTGTAGGAGAGCTACACTTGGCACAGAAAGGAGAGCTGAAGGTATTCATGAAAAGTTCACAAAAGGACAGGTTGTAAGGAATTTGGTACCATTCATTCAAGTAAGCATAACAAAGACTGCACTGATTTTCAAAACCAAGCCTGTCTCGATACTAACATTTTTAACTTAACAAAAGACAGAGTTCTGACAACTAAGAAGAATGTGGTTCAAAATTTGATGCTTGAAGATCAAGAGATTCTCCTGGACCTTAGAAGTTGCTCTCACATCCCTGATTAATTTCAACTCATTAATGATACAAGAGCTAGAAAAGAACCCCTTCAGTTGGCTATTTTTGGCAGAGGACAGGAAATGAGGCCTCAAAGTTATGTCAGAAAAAATATTCAAGAAAAAGTAAGAATGCTCCAATCACCTAAAATAGATATGAGACCACCAAGGATCTAAGGATACAGCCAAACAATTAAGCTGTAAATAGCAAGTAGGCTACATAGTTTCATATAGCATTGCAATACAAACTAGAAGGAACTGTCTCTGCTGTAGTATTTTCCACAGTAAACAGAGGTTGGGTATTAGAATGCTTTGTATATGTAGATGAGAACTACCACATAATTATTTATCCCACTGAATTTGTACTAAAGAAAAGAAAACATACAGGCTTTGGTCAAATTATTTGCTGAAGTCCAACACTAGATTAATTTAATATATACTGCTGAAAAAGATAATTACAGAACCCAAGGGAGGGGGCTCCATTATTTTAGAATACAATCAAAGACAACTTTATATTGGCAATTTGTGTCTAGGCAAAAATGTGTGACTCATTTAAAACTTCTAAATGACGAGCTTATAGAGGGGGGAGGTGGGCTCTTGAAAACAGAAGTTTATGTTCATGGTAATTAAAGGTGATTTACTAACATATAAACACCTAACTTAACCTAAGGGGGAGGGGCAGTTGAATGAAGGCATTTTTACCTTCTCATTTAGCAGTTCAATAAAGCAGTAGTGCCTGGAGGCTGTAACTCCAAATAAACTAAAAAGGCAACTAAAAACTGGAGTCCCACCTTCAGCTCTTTTAGCCAAGTGGCCACAACAAAACTAAAGGAGCTCTCTGGAGCCGTGTGTTAAAGTTCTAACTAAACAATTGTGACACATGAAATTCAAACAGATATAGGGGCCTAGTAATATAAAACAGAAAGAAGACACATCTGCCATTAATAATACAGGAGAAAGGATAAAGGCCTTTATTTTTCCTTGCCAAAAATTCTAACCATCTGCACAGAAATAGTCTTTCATTGAACTGATCTTAGCTGTGTCCATAAGAACTGGGCTGACCAGCCAAAGAGGGAAACAAGCAAGAGAGAAGTACACTTAGCAAATGCTCACATTCCTATTTGGAAAGGAAAGAAAAAAGTGTTTTCTAAGGATTAAGACTGCATATTCAGAAACAAAAAGGAATGGCATCCAACTACCAAGGCACAGGCAGCTCTTGGAAGGCAGAGGCAGGTGGATCTCTGTGAGTTCAATGCCAGCCTGGTCTACACAGCAAGTTCCAGGACAGCCAGAATTACATAATAGAAAGATCCCAGCTAAGATAAATAAATTAATAAAATAAAATCACACGGTAAGCAGTTATTCTAAAACCTGAAATGCTATATTTACTACGATAGCCTCTTACTTAATGAAATAAGCACTGAAATTAAAAAGAGAGTAAATGACATCTAATAAGAGGTCTGGGGCTTAGTATTACATTATGAGAGAGCAAAAGTAATGCATTTCTGTGTTCCAAAACTGGCCTCCTCTCCATTTGCAAAGGACATCTAGCACCACACTGTGAACTCCAGACCTCTGTGATACGTGTAAAACTGAGGGAAGAGGAGACAGCTCACTGCTGAGAGGATGTGCAAAAGTAATCAAACCGTCAGCTATGAGCTAACTGGCCTCGCTAGCTAACTATACAGAGAAGTCAACAGAGTTATACGCTCACATCCAATCAAAACAATTAAGTTAGGAAGAATCTACCGGATATAATATCTACATTTCTATCTGCACCCCCACCATCTTCCTTCTCCCTCAGAGGAATATGAATTTTCTTTGCTGGCATTCAAACCTGTGTAATGCATACCTCTTAAGCCAGCTACAACACATCACACAGCAAAAGTCTTTACTATTCATGGCTTTCACTCTCCCATCTCCAGTCTTTTCTAGAGCTTTGGAAAATGTTTCAGAATCCTAAAAAATGAGCAGTACTCAAAATCTGCGGCAAAATCCGGGACCTTCTTATCAGCTTTTCATTTGCGTCTGAGTTATAGGGCCAACTTCCTCCCTTTTTCCCTCCCTCCCTCCCTCCCTCCTCTCTCCCTCCCTCCCTCCCTCCTCCTCCCTCCTCCAAGCTGGTTTGCTAAAATATTAACTGTTTGCTCATCCTGCTTCCAGTCTTCTTCCATCAAGTATCTTTACATCCCGTCACATGCCCATGAGGCTATGTACTTTCCTGAATAAAAATAATAATCTATTACTTTAAAATATAAATGTTTTCTTTAATGTTGATATCCATACATCCTGATCTAGTTTATTTCTGTAACTTCTCATTCTGATCTCCTATATCATTAATTTTATGTGTAATTGACTGATTTGATACTTATTACGGGCTGTTTTCTTTGTTTTTTTTTTCTTTTCTCTTTTTCCTTTTTTTGGTGTGTGTGTGGGTGGGTGTGTGTGTGTGGGTGGGTGTGTGTGTGTGTGTGTGTGTGTGTGCACGCACACATGAATATGTGAATAGACTCACCTGTTGCATACGCACATGGAGATGAGAAGGCAGTGTCCTGTGCTTCTTTTCACACCCTCTACTTTGTGTGTATGGGGGGTGCTTGTTGGTGTAGGTGTGTGCATGTATGTATGCTGGCTCACATGTCTGCACATGTGTAGGACAGAGTAACACTGGTGTTTTCCTCACTCTCCACTTTTTACTTTCTGAGAAAGAGCTTCTCAAGGAACCCAAAACTCATTGACTCCTCCAGATTAGCCAGAAGGCCCATGAGCTTCAGAAATGTGTTACACGACATTGAAAGGAAAAAAAAAAAAATTGAAGATGAAAAAATATCCATGTTCCTGGATTGACAGAATTACAATTGCAAAAAGTGGCTATCCTACCAAAACTAAACTACCTATCAAAACTTGATGTCATATTTCACAGATTTAGAAAAATAATTCAGGAATTTATACGGAACCATAGAAGTCTGTGAATAGCCAATGCTAAAAACACCATTAACGAAATTACTATACCTGGCCTCTAATTATACTACAGACAGACCTACAGTAATAAAGACAGCCTGGTACTGACATAAAAATAGATGGGTAGGCCAATAGAACAGAACGGAGGACCCAGAAATAAAACAACAAATAAGTTATGCCTGCTTAATTTTGACA
Source organism: Cricetulus griseus (assembly GCF_003668045.3). NCBI lineage: Eukaryota > Metazoa > Chordata > Mammalia > Rodentia > Cricetidae > Cricetulus > Cricetulus griseus. The sequence goes on along the minus strand of NC_048599.1, from coordinate 101,962,444 downwards.
AAGACAAAACACACACTGGATAAAAACAGCCTTTTCACCAGTGCTGGCAAAGCCTGATTTCTACCTGAGGAAGAAGGGAGATTAGGTTCACATCTTTCACTTTTATAACAATCAATTCAAAATGAATCCAAGACCTTAATTTAAAACCTGAAATGTTGAAACTTCTGGGAAAAATCCATAGGGAATTCTCTTCAAGCTGCTAGGCAAGAACTTCCTGAACAGAACATGTAACACAGGAGCCAGCCCCAACTAACAACAGATAGGACTACATTAAAATAAACTTTCTGCACAGTGGGAACTGGAGACATGGCTCACAGGTTAAGAACCTGTACTGGATGAAGAAACTCTATAATAGAGATCGCCAAACTAAAAGCTTGTGGATTATGATCCTGGAGCAGGCATGACATTTGTATCTTCCAAGCACTACAAACACACACAACACACATCAACACACAAGTATACATATACACAGAATATACAATGGAGTAATGTATTTACTAACTGGCCATTAAAGAAAAAGTTTGCCAGCAGTAGTAGTGGCACACACCTTTAATCCCAACACTTGGGAGGCCTGAAGCAGGTGGATCTCTGTGAGTTCAAGGTCAGTCTGGGTCTACAGAGGGAGTTCCAGGACAGTCAGGGATACACAAAGAAACCTAGTATGGTGATGTTTTGTTTATGATCTAACAAATAAAGCTTGCTTGAACATCAGAGTGCAAAGCCAGGCAGTGGTGGCACACACTTTTAATAGCAGCACTCAGCTGACAGAGGCAGATGGGTCTCTGTTAGTTCAAGGCTACCCTGAACTACACAAAATTGATCCAGTCTAAAAGAGAAACAGAGCTCAAACAAAGGTAACCTCAGCACTACAGAGGAATATAAGGTGGGTGCAAAGCCAGGCAATGGTGGCACACACCTTTAATAGCAGCACTCAGCAGACAAAGGCAGATGGGTCTCTGTTAGTTCAAGGCTACCCTGAACTACACAAATTGATCCAGTCTAAAAGAGAAACAGAGCTCAAACAAAGGTAACCTCAGCACTTGGGATCCCACACCTTGAACCCCAGCATTACAGAGGAATATAAGGTGGGAGGAGACAGGAACTTAGTGCCGTCTGAGGTTTGGTGGAGACAGAAGCAATCTGGAGATGCAGTCTGAGGACAGGATCACTCTTTCGGTCTTATCATTCATTAGTAGAGATGAGAACTCCCTATGGATAGCCATTCTGCTTCTCCAATCTTCAGCTTTAACTCCAATATCTGTTTCTGGGTCATTACTATTAATACCAATTAGAATTCATGCTACAACCCCGACTTGAAAAGGAAGAAAGAAAAGAAAAAGTTTCCCAAAAAATGTTCCACCGAGAAGGAGATACAGATGTCTCAACTGGCAGAGTGCTTGTCTAACATGAATTGCTACATTTGATCCCCAGTACAACATATACCAAAAGTAGTGGTACATGTCTATAATCCCAGCATTTAGCAGGTAGAAAAAGAAGGATCAGGATTTCAAGATCATCTTTGTGATGATGAATTCAAAGACAGTTTGTGGCTACATGGCAGTCTGCCTTTTAAAAAAAAAAAAAAAAAAAAAGCCAGGGGGCTGGAGAGAGAGCTCAGCAGTTAAGAGCACTGGCTGCTCTTCAAGAAGACCTGGGTTGAATTCCCAGCACCCATATGGAAGCTCACAACTGTCTGTAACTCCAGTTCCAGGGGATCTGTCATTCTCATAGAAACATACATGCAAGCAAAACAGCAATGCACAAAAAATAATAAGTAAATCATTTTAAAAAATGTTTAACAACAACAAAAAGCCAGGAAACTAGTAAGTACCATTCAGTATAAAAGTTAAATAAAAAAATTCATAAAGCAAACAAGAATAATATTTATCAATGCATATCTCACTATCATATATTTTAAACCTTTTTATTTTTCAAAAATTATCGTTAGAAAATTAAAACTCCGGGCTGGAGAGATGGCTCAGAGGTTAAGAGCATTGACTGTTCTTCCAGAGGACCCAGGTTCAATTCCCAGCAACCACATGGTGGCTCACAACCATCTCGTTATGAGATCTGGTGCCTTCTTCTGGTGTGCAGATATACATGGAAGCAGAATGTTGTATACATAACAAATAAAATCTTTAAAAAAAAAAAAAGAAAAAGAAAATTAAAACTCTCCTGGGGATGGAAAAGGAGCCAGGATATATCTAAGAGAATTTTTAAATGTATATTATACATCTCTCACTTACTAATCCTTCTGCTAAATCTACCTCTTCGAGAAATACCAGAGATGTACAAAGAAGACAGCTGTGATAAGGATAATCATTAGTAGCCAGGCGGTGGTGGTGCATGCCTTTACTCCCAGCTCTCAGGAGGCAGAGGCAGGTGGATCTGAGTCTGAGGCCAGCCTGGTCTACAGAAAGAGTTCCAGGAAAGCCAGGGATACACCAAGAAACCTTCTCGAAAAACAAAAAGAATATACATTAGCAACAACATCTGAAATTTTTTGAAGTTACACATAATAAATAAGAAGCTGTTCAGTAACCTATATTTCTTATAACTACCTATATTTCTACCTGTATTTCTTAATTATTCATTATTTTTAAAATGGGTCACATAAGCATAATACCCCAAACAAGAGTAGAAACATATATACTATCTAAGAAAATTAACTTTAAATTTGTATCAATAAACCAAAATCCATACCAACATAAAATATTTTGAGATTAATAGCTGTTTTTTGGATTAAAATAGATTCAATAATTGAGTTAAAGAATAGATAGACATAGTTAAAATTTTCCTTAGTTATGACAAAAAGTAAATTAGGTATAAAACTTTAGACTCACAAAGATATTATCTAAAACAGATATAAAGTATTTTCTCTAATTTTGCCAAATACAAACCTGGATACTGTAACTGTAATTCTTACTTGATAACTGTTTGTTTTGCTGTATATAATTTTACTATGTTAAAGTTAAAACCTTTCTTTTTAATTAAACAAAAATGGGGAAATGCTGTGGAACAATTTTGGTATACTGTAAATATCTGTTGATCTCATTGTTAATAAAAAGCTGATTGGCTGATGGATAGGCAGGATTTTCGGGACAGAGAATGCTAGGAAGAAGGGCAGAGTCTGAGAAGTTGGGAGCCAGACATAGAAGAAGCAATCTTGGAAGTTCACAGATAAGGTAAAAGAGTCTTGGGGCAGCACATAGATTAATAGAAATGGGTTAATTTAAGTTATAGGAGCTAGTTAAAAACAAGCCTAAGCTATCAGCTGAGCACTTATAATTAATATTAAATGTCTGAATGGTTATTTGGGAACGACTGCCAGGACACAGAGAAACTCTACCTACAACATGATACATACACATATGCAGGTCAAATACTTATATACATAAAAAAATCTTTGGGGCTGAAGAGATGCTCAGCAATTAAAACCACTGCTGTTCTTGCAAAGAACTTGGGTATGAGTCCCAGCACTGACATGGCAGCTTATACCCATGGATAACTCAAGTTCCAGGAGATCTACGGCCCTCTTCTGACCTCCATGGGAACCAGGCATGCACATAGCGCACACACATACAATATGAACAAAACACACATTTTAACAACTCTAAAAGAAAGCATAATAAGTGTGAACAATATTTCTTATGTCTCTAAAACTAGATGGTGACACTGGCTATCCAACTATGGGAAAAGTACTTATACATTGAACTTTACATGTAATAATGATTAAAACAGCAAATGTATGTATGTTAACATAATTTTTAATATTAAAAAAGAGAAAATAATTGACATTTAAAATCTACCTTCACACATGGACATAGTGGCATATGACTTTAATCCCAGCATTCAAGAGGCAGAGGTAGGCAGATATCTGTGAGTTCAAGGCCAGCCCAGTCTACATAGCAAGTTCAAGGCAAGTCAGAACTGTATGATAAGACTATATCTCAAAAAATATATAAAATAAAACCTATATTCACAAAAAAGCAGCATTATAAGCAACAATTTATACGTGCTAACATAAGATATTTTTATATTTCAACTACAAAATAGTTATGTTGGTAGTATAGCATTGCCATTGTCATTTTACATGGAAAACTATGGTTCAGAAATGCAGATTACTCTTTCATGGTTTTATAACTATCAGTGGGAGCCAATGGTCACACTCAGTTTGATTCTAAAACACATACTTAGTGGAGGGTATCAGGGTATGGCTCAGTGGTAGTACTAGCATGCAGAGGCCTAGGATTTCATCCCCACAATCACACATACACACACATGAACACACACAAATACCACACTGTATTCATTCAAACCATTTTATCCTCAAATTAAAATGTGTTAATCTAACATGACCATATTTCTTCTTTTCTTTTCATGGTATCTTTAAATGACTTTTCTTGGTACTAGAGCAGTGAGCCTCTAAACAGTCACATCTATGGATCTACTTCAAAAACTACTCTGAACATTACTTGTAGTTTCGCTTCAATGTGAATAAGGCTTTGGCAATTTTTTAAAATTTTTATTTAAAAAGCTGCCTCAGTTCATGTAAATAACTAACCTGCAGAGGCATTTTGAATAATTATCTTCAGAAGATTTAAAAATAAACAAACTGGTACAAACAGATGTTCCCAACAATAAAATCTTCCACAAAAGTAATACATATTAAGCATAATAGATACTTATTTTCAAAAGCAGTCTAATCTGCTAAATAACTCTTTGGAATATAAATTTCTAGTGTTTTATAAACACCAGAAACTTTCCTTTGGGGGTAGGGCACTGCTGGGGACAAAACACAGTTTTATATATGGTAGGCAAATTCTCTTCCACCAAGCTATACCCCTATCCCTAATAAGAGGTTTTTGTTTTAAGATTTACTTCATTTTTAATTATGTGTACATATGTGTATGGGGGGATATACACGTGCAAAGGAGCCACTGGAGGCCAGAGGTGTCATATCTCCTGCAACTGGAGTTGCAGGTGGTTGTAAGTAACCTGGTGTAGAGTCTGTGGGTCCTCTGGAGATCAGTAAACACTCTTAACTAGTAAGCCATCTCTCCAGTCCCCTATTAAGAGTTTGGAATAACCTAGGGTCTTCCTTAATGATCACAGGTAAAGACAATGGACAGTTTAAACAAAAAAGTTTGTGTATGTATGTTGGTATGTGTGCACATTTGTGTGTAAGTGTTCAAGTGTGTGAGGGACCTATGTGAAGGCCAATGTGTGTGAAAGTCAGACACTGGCATCCTCCTCAACCATTCTCCACCTTACTTTTTAAAACAAGGTCTCCAGGGAAACTAAAGCTCAGACTGGCTGGAGCAGCTGGCCAGCAAGTCTGCCCCAAGAGATCTGCATCTGCACCATCTCCAGCAGAGGACTCACAGGCACACACCAGCTCCTGGAAAGAGTTGATTTTTATTTTATGTTCCTTGGTCTTTCACCGCATGTATATCTGTGTGAGGGTGTCAGATCCCCTAAAACTGGAGTTATGGACAGTTGTGGTTGCTGGAACTTAAACCTGGCTTCCTCAGGAAGAACAGACAATGCTCTTAAGTGCTGAGCCATCTCTCCAACCCCCATAAAATTCTTTTACTGACTTTCTACCTGATAGAATCATCAAATCTCATGTGGGTTGTTTTTTGTCCCCACCCCCCTCAACATGGTTTCTCTGGTTATCCTAGAACTTTCTCTGTAGACCAGGCTGGCCTCAAACTAACAGAGATCTCCCTGCCTCTGCTTATAGATCCTCCAGAGTGTCAGGATTAAATGTGTACACCACAACCTTCTGACTTAAGCTCTTTTTTTTTTTAATGTATGCATGTCTGTATGTATGAATGTCTAATGTGTGAAGGTGGCTGTGACACTCCTAACCTCCAAGCCACCTCTCCAGCCTAAACAGCATGTGTTTTATTCAGTAACACAAGTGACATATGATGGGGAATGTACTGTGTATGTTCCATCTTATTGATTATGGAATAAAGTACTTGTTTGGACAATGAAACAGCAAGTTAGACAGGACTAGGAGTCAAAGCGGGTTCTGGGAAATGTAGTAGAGAAGTGGTGATCCAGGCAGGAAGTGACATAGCAAGGAGACTCATGTAAGCAAAGGAAACAGGAAGTGTCCCCCCTTTCCCCTTCGCCTCTTCCAGTGGCAGGATGTGAGCCACCTACAAGGAGGGACACCAATAAGGCGACCAATAAGATAAGTCTTATAAAATATATAGATTTATGATAATTAAGACTGAGCTAACAGATGAGAATCCTAGTCATTGGCCAAGCAACATTGTACCTAATACAAGTGCATTAATTTGGGCCCTAACTCGGGCAGGCGGCTGGTGTAAAGCGCACATGTGGCGGTGGAGCTCGAGCAGCTTTTGGCGGAAAGATTTATCATAACAGACATAAAACAAAACAGTATAACTAGACAGGACTTAAAGACACATAAAACATTGTAATTCAGCCCAAATCTCTCAAGTTTTGTTCCATGGAGCTGGCACTGGCACTGTCACTGAATGGAAACAGAGTATCAAGGTTTATTCAGGTTTGTAGGAAGCTGTCTTCAATGTCTCAACTGAACCTGTGCCACTACTAAAGTGAAATGTTAAATGTAACCTAACAATTTGGACACTATTCCTCAGTTTTCCTCCAAGATCAGTCATCCATTGGGGGATATTGATCACACTGTGAACCCTGAGCTTGCATTTGTGTTAATTAAAATTAACCTGGGTCAGGAGGCAGCATTAGCAACTAGTTGACAGAAAGTTATCAGAGTATCAGAGGGCATCTGGAGAGATAGAGACATAGGAAATAGTAGTAGTAGTTTGGAGTGGCACAGGTTTTCTATTTTGGCAAAGCAGAAGCACAGGTCTATGGGAGATGCCAGCAAGAAGGGTTAGCTTGTTGCTACTCAGGCTCTCTGATCTAGCAGGTGTTCACCCCAGCCTTTGAACCTTGAGTCTTATTCATAACAGAACAATAGAGATTTAGTTAAAGCTACCTTTGGTGGCAGTGACATAGACAGCGCATGTGGGAACAGAATTCCCACTAGGCTACTAGAAAAGCAGGCTGGTAACTGTAGAGTTGTGATTGTTGGCTGGAATAGCAGTAAACTAAGGCACAGCCACTGTGCTGAAGTTAAAACAAGTCATCAGTCTGTGCCTTAAGTTTAATGACTGACTAGTATCCATGTTTAGGAACACAATGATGCAATGATGATGGGGGCCTTCCACGTTTCATGCTAATAGTAGAATTAGGCACAGCAATGGCCTATATGTTCTACTGTTTGAAGGTTAGATGCTTCAAATTTCACTATTTTTCCTCTCAGATTCCTGTCAATTGATAATCCTCCAATCTTGGTCTTCCTCGTGTCCTTTCCATTAGCAACAATGGACACGATCTAGACTTCCTTCTTACTCTTTGTATCTCTAACAAATACACTGGGTACCCTCCCTTCCCTCCTTTGAAACAGAAGCCCCTCCTCTACCAATTCTGCCTTCTCAGCATGTGGGAAAGCAGAGTGCAGCAGAGTCCCACAACATAAGAAAAAGTAAGGTCTGCTCACAGTTCTTGGCTCAACCCAGCACAATTAAAAAAAAATCTAAATGCTTTTATAATCACCAAGTCAGTTCAGACAGAAACACACCTCAGGTCTCTAATCCAGAACAAGGAATAACATTTAACTGGACTTTAATGTCGTGGAATACATCTGCTATGTAATGGTCTCATGGGGAAATGCTAGGAACATTTAAGGTTAGAAATCAATAAACTAATTCATGATTCATCTTACAAAGCAAACCACTTTCATCTATAAACCACTCATTTCTATTTCTATATGTAAAACACACACACATACATTAGTCTTAATTAATAAACAAACAATTGTACTTACGTGTTAGATGAAAAATCCCATCACAGGCACTAATATGAGATAAAAAGGCATTCCCCAAGCCCTGCCCATTGTGAGCTCCTTTCACAAGGCCAGCAATATCCACTACATTTAGGAAAGCAGGAATCTTGCTGAAATACAAAAGATAATTATAAAGAACCTGCTTATCAACCAACTGAATTCTCCAAACATTTCACATAAATTAACTACTTGCTTCTTGGAACAAAGTTTGGAAAACACATAATAACTTGATAAACTAGTAGCTCCCCAAATAAATAAACTGTGACTTTTTTCTTTTTGTTTTTTATTACATTGTTATTTTGTGCATGTATATGTACATGTGTGTAGATGTGCCACAGCTCATTTGTGGAGGTCAGAGGACAAACTGCAAGAGTCAGTCCTTTCCTTCCATCATGTGGGTCCTAGGAATCAAATTTACGTCATCATTCTTGATGGTAGCCTCCTTCACCTACTGAGCCATCTTGTGTTCATGACTGTATGGCAAGCATCTTACCCACTGAGCCATCTCCACAGCCCACATGAAGACTTTCTTACCTAGGAAGATGAGGGCGCAACTATTATTATCTCTGCAATTCAAACTCCAACAAGTAGTAACACTAAAAATTCTGTGAGCATACCAAGTACCAAAATCACATAGGCAGCTAGATACTCTTGAGATTCCACAGAATCTAGGGTTGGAAACAGAAACCTCGTATTTATCAGCACTTCAAAATAGTGAATGAAACTATTTTGTGAATGAATGTAATATTGAGTGAAAAGCTAAAAAGAAAACTGAATTCTCAGTAATAATAAAAACTAAATATACTATATATGCACATGGTATTAAAAATAGATAACAGAAATGATAGTTTCAATGTGTGTTTAACCTACGAAGTTATTTTTCTTTAGGTGTGTATTTTATCTTTAGTTAGACCAAATGAAACCTTATTAATGAGAAAATGAGACAACACAGTGTAGGTCATTGAGACAGAAAGCAGCTATAGTGTGAGGAGTGATGGTCCCTGTCCTTACTCTATTCTCAATGTGCACACTCAAGCAGAGGATATGAATTTTTCTAGAGTATTAATATATCTGAATGTATATTATAGGCCACCAGCTCTCTTTAATCCTGCCCAGCACTGCAGAGCTAACACTGGCTTTCTTCTTATTTGTATTTGCCCTTCTCTTTTTTTCTAACATTGATGTGATACTCCTGTGATGCTCAATATATTTGCTCCTTTGTTGAATCCTTCTTTATCATCACTCTCTTAACTCCATCGGTTACTAATTTGCAGCCCCTCCTGTTTGGGCCCTGGCTATTGTGAGGCTGTGCTCCTGCCAATAGGCAGTCCTTGTAGAGGTCCAGCTGCCACTGTATGGTCATGTGATGCTGCTGAAAATTTCAAATAGATAAAGACACAAGAAGTCTTTTGAATTTCAAATCTGTTGAAGTTTTAGGTAGTAAGGGAATGAATTCCTCAAAAATTTCCATGTTTTCCTTTACTAAAAACAATCAATTAAAGGTTCTTATGGAAATAAGGAGACTGAAAGGAAGCCTGTCTTCTGAAGTTTATAAGGTCAAAAATACAATTTGTGCCAGGCGTTGGTGGTGCACGCCTTTAATCCCAGCACTCGGGAGGCAGAGGCAGGCAGATCTCTGTGAGTTTGAGGCCAGCCTGGTTGATCTCCAGAGCAAGTGCCAAGATAGGCTCCAAAGCTACACAGAGAAAACCTGTCTCGAAAAACCAAAACCAAAAACAAACAAGCAAAAAAATTACAATTTGTATGAAAACATGACAGCAGAACTAAGAATACAGTTAGATCCAGGTGTGGTGGCCCATGCCTGTAATCTCAGAAACCAGGAGGCAGAGGCAGGCAGATCTCTGTAAATTTGAGGTCAACCTGGTCTATCTACATAATGAGTTCTAGGCTAGCCAAAGCTGCACAGTGAGACCCTGCCATAAAAACAAAACAAAAACAGTATTATGTATCACAGGTTGTACAAGCTCACATTTAACCAATCACAGGTCAAAAAATATTCACAAGAAAGGAAGCACACCTGTAATGAGCATGCAGATTTTTTTCTTGTCATTATTCCCTAAACAATACAGTGCACAACATTTAAATTCACTGTATAAATAACAGAGATGATATGCAAAGGTTATATGAATGAAATGATTACAGCATTTTAGGTGAGCAACTTTTGATATTCCTAAGGCCTAAGAATCAATCTCCCATTCATGAGTACCAAGGAACAACTACACAGCAAAAAAAATCACCTTAACCAGCTTGTAGAGTTATATGTCAGTAATCCCAGGCTGAGGAAAAAAAGACTACGGGTTTAAGGCCAGCCTGGGCTACCTAGTTAACCTTGTGTTAATAAACACACAAAAACAAACTAACAAAAATTACTAAAAATTCCACTACCCAGAAATAACCATCAATAAATTTTATGTCATTCATTATACACCTTTTCCTATGCATAATACATGCATATCCTTATACTACTACATGAGATATATAACATAAGCTAATTTTCCCCTCTACTTCACAATCTCAGAAGAAAATAACTGCATTAACATAGAAAATCCTTCCTTCTTCCATTTTCTATTCTACATTGCTTTTACAATCATCCAAAGTAATGCTACATTAATTTTGAAAGAAACTTGATTATGAACATATCAAACACATATTTACCCCCATCTAAGCGCAAATAAACAAAGGCATAATGTATTTCTTACCTTGCTGGCTTGTGATACTGACAAAGGAAGTCAAACCTCTCATCTGGCACAGGCACTCTACTCTCATTAGGGTCAATAGTGCAGAATGGGAAGTTCTCTGCAGAAGCTTGACTATTGGTTAATACATTGAAGAAGGTGG